>NC_045441.1:109191170-109309658 GCF_002776525.5 Piliocolobus tephrosceles
CAAAAAAAAAAAAAAAAAAAAAAAGAGGCATTTATTAGACAGCTCTCTGCATGTCGTGCCTAATAAGTGCTATGCAATGTAGGTTTCTAAAGCTGCTTAGAACATGTCCGAAGTGAGGCCCCCAAATCAAATCTAGCTCTTAAAAGTGTCACGTCTAATACTTAGCTAGAAAGTAGAGTTTATACCTTGGCTTCAGGTATTTAAGGGCTGTGGAGGTCTTACAGAAGTCGCTTCACCTCTCTGAGCTTCAGTCTTCTGTGCAAAATGAAGACAGTGGTGATGATACTAATAACAACAAACACAATAATAATAGCCTGCACATATAGCAGTCACTATCTGCCAGGCACTGTTCTGAGCAATTCACATGTATAGCTCACTAATACTCAGAAGAACCCTTTGAGGAAGATACTGGTATCATGTTCCCTCCTCACAGTGGCCTCGGATCTCAGGCCATTTTAACCTTGTTTCCTGTAAATACATGGGATTGATCTCAAGTAGTGCCAGTTAAGGGAATAGGCCTTAACATTTAAGACAGAAAATAACACCAGGACCCTATATCAGAGTGCCTGTCTGTGGTATAATTAAAAGACATAGTTTTGTTTTGGGCCGCGGCGGGAGCTGGAGTCACCGCCACTCGAGTGCGCAGGCGCTTGGCGGTTACCGGTCTCACGGTGGAGCGGAAAGCGCTTGCGCTGCAGGCCCGAAAGAAAAGGACCAAGGCCGGCCGGGTGCGGTGGCTCAAGCCTGTAATGAGTAATGTGTTGTGCTATGACATAATGCACAGCTGTGACATCACAAGGTTATAGGAATTTTTCAGCTCCATTATAACCTTTAGGACCACTGCCATATATACGGTCTGTCGTTGACTGAAATGTCATCATCTGGCGCATGACTGTACTTTAATAAGCCATAAGAAAATCTTTTATCGGGCACGGTGGCTCAAGCCTGTAATCCCAGCACTTTGGGAGGCCGAGACGGGAGGATCACGAGGTAAGGAGATCGAGACCATCCTGGCTAATAGGGTGAAACCCCGTCTCTACTAAAAAAAAAAATACAAAAAACTAGCCGGGCGAGGTGGCGGGCGCCTGTAGTCCCAGCTACTCGGGAGGCTGAGGCAGGAGAATGGCGTAAACCCGGGAGGCGGAGCTTGCAGTGAGCTGAGATCCGGCCACTGCACTCCAGCCTGGGCGACAGAGCAAGACTCCGTCTCAAAAAAAAAAGAAAGAAAGAAAGAAAGAAAAGGACCAAGGCCAAGAAGGACAAAGCCCAAAGGAAAATGGGCATTTCTGTATCATTTCTTAGATCTGAAACTCAGCACCGAGGCTCTGCTCCCCACTCTGAGAGTGATCTACCAGAGCAGGAAGAGGAGATTCTGGGATCCGATGATGATGAGCAGGAAGATCCTAATGATTATTGTAAAGGAGGTTATCATCCTGTGAAAATTGGAGATCTGTTCAATGGGAGATATCATGTGATCCGAAAGTTAGGCTGGGGACACTTTTCAACAGTATGGTTATCATGGGATATTCAGGGGAAGAAATTTGTGGCAGTGAAAGTAGTTAAAAGTGCTGAACTTTACACCGAAACAGCACTAGATGAAATCCGGTTGCTGAAGTCAGTTCCCAATTCAGACCCTAATGATCCAAACAGAGAGATGGTTGTTCAACTACTAGATGACTTTAAAATATCAGGAGTTAATGGAACACATATCTGCATGGTATTTGAAGTTTTGGGGCATCATCTGCTCAAGTGGATCATCAAGTCCAATTATCAGGGGCTTCCACTGCCTTGTGTCAAAAAAATTATTCAGCAAGTGTTACAGGGTCTTGATTACTTACATACCAAGTGCCGTATCATCCACACTGACATTAAACCAGAGAACATCTTATTGTCAGTGAATGAGCAGTACATTCGGAGGCTGGCTGCAGAAGCAACAGAATGGCAGCGATCTGGAGCTCCTCCGCCTTCCGGATCTGCAGTCAGTACTGCTCCCCAACCTAAACCAGCTGACAAAATGTCAAAGAATAAGAAGAAGAAATTGAAGAAGAAGCAGAAGCGCCAGGCAGAATTACTAGAGAAGCGAATGCAGGAAATTGAGGAAATGGAGAAAGAGTTGGGCACTGCGCAAAAAAGACCAAAGAAGCAAGAAGAATCAGAGAGTCCTGTTGAAAGACCCTTGAAAGAGAACCCACCTAATAAAATGACCCAAGAAAAACTTGAAGAGTCAAGTACCATTGGCCAGGATCAAACACTTATGGAACGTGATACAGAGGGTGGTGCAGCAGAAATTAATTGCAATGGAGTGATGAAAGTCATTAATTATACTCAGAACAGTAATAGTGAAACATTGAGACATAAAGAGGATCTACATAATGCTAATGACTGTGATGTTCAAAATTTGAATCAGGAATCTAGTTTCCTAAGCTCCCAAAATGGAGACAGCAGCACATCTCAAGAAACAGACTCTTGTACACCTATAAAATCTGAGGTGTCAGACACCACGGTGTGCCAGACTTCCTCAACTATAGATCAGTCATTCAGTGAACAACACATTAGCCAACTTCAAGAAAGCATTCGGGCAGAGATACCCTGTGAAGATGAACAAGAGCAAGAACATAATGGACCACTGGACAACAAAGGAAAATCCACGGCTGGAAATTTTCTTGTTAATCCCCTTGAGCCAAAAAATGCAGAAAAGCTCAAGGTGAAGATTGCTGATCTTGGAAATGCTTGTTGGGTGCACAAACATTTCACTGAAGATATTTAAACGAGGCAGTATCGTTCCTTGGAAGTTCTGATAGGATCTGGCTATAATACCCCTGCTGACATTTGGAGCACAGCATGCATGGCCTTTGAACTGGCCACAGGTGACTGTTTGTTTGAACCTCATCCAGGGGAAGAGTACAGTCGAGATGAAGATCACATTGCATTGATCATAGAACTTCTGGGGAAGGTGCCTCGCAAGCTCACTGTGGCAGGAAAATACTCCCAGGAATTTTTCACCAAAAAAGGTGACTTTAAACATACCACGAAGCGGAAACCTTGGGGCCTTTTTGAGGTTCTAGTGGAGAAGTATGAGTGGTCTCAGGAAGAGGCAGCTGGCTTCACAGATTTCTTACTGCCCATGTTGGAGCTGATCCCCGAGAAGAGAGCCACTGCTGCCGAGTGTCTTCGGCACCCTTGGCTTAACTCCTAAGCCCCTGCCCACCACCACAGCAGAGATCACACAGTGACCCTCCGCCCTTCCCCTCCAAGCATTTTCCTCTTCCCTTTTCAGGGTGAAGCTCTTCCTTCAAGAGTCTCTAGATCTTGTTTTTTTTTTTTTTTTTTTAATCCAACATGTTCATTTGGGCTTGCTTACTTGACCCTGTGGAGATCCCCACAGCCATTGGGCATCCTAGGTGAATTTGGCCTTGGTTGGGCTCTGCCAAAGACTAGTGGACTAAAATGTGAAACAGCCTCTTGCCCTGTACCTTTCCTTCCCATTAGGACATCTTTAAATTATAAGCATCCTTTTTGAAAAGAGCTATGAAGGTGTATGAGCCCATCCTTTTATTCATTCACTCTAAGAGTCAAACTTTTCTAGTGCATATCCTATTGCCAGCATAAGGATGAGGAGGGGAAAGGGTGTTAATTCTATGTACAGCAGAGACATTAAACTTGCTGTGTCCAGGTTGCATCATCTTCCTGGACTGTTAAAAAATAAAATACATATATATATGTATTTTCAATATATATATATTTTGATCTTTGTCCCCAATTCCCGGCCCAGATCTCCTAAAACCTTTGGAATTTCCTGGGTGATAGGTGTGTCTTTTTTTACTCATAAACAGCCCCTTTCTACCACACTTTAGTTTATGCTAATGAGGACTCATGTTGGGGTTGTTAGAGAGCTTAGAATGGGAGATGGTTTCCAGAACCATCAAGCACTACCAAGCACATAATTAGGTGGGAACTTCCAGCCCACTTCTCCACCTGTGGGGAAGGGAAGGTGCTGAGATTGAATTCAATCAGAGAGACCAGTGATTTAATCAACCAGGCCTACATAGTGAAATATTGATAAAAGCTGTTGAACAATGAGATGCAGGGAACAGACCAATGTGTTGACAGGGTGGTACCATCAGCACAGACATACCACCACCACCATCACCACCCTCCATAACTCACCCTATACATCTCTTCCACTTGTCTGCTCTTGAGTTGTACCCTTTAGATTATAACTGTAATTA
Source organism: Piliocolobus tephrosceles (assembly GCF_002776525.5). Lineage (NCBI taxonomy): Eukaryota > Metazoa > Chordata > Mammalia > Primates > Cercopithecidae > Piliocolobus > Piliocolobus tephrosceles. The sequence continues at coordinate 109,195,400 of NC_045441.1, forward strand.
TACGTATAGTGCTTTCCTGAGTTGTGTGAATCATCCTAGTGAATTATAGAACCTGAGGGGGGTGGTCGTGGGAACACTGAAATTTGTGATGAGTCAGGCAAAAGTGTAGGTAGCCTGGGGCCCCATTTGCAGCTAGTGTGGAGAGTAAGGGATGGAGCATGGGACTGAGTCCTTAACTTGTGGGGTCTGTATTAACTCCAGGTAGTTAGCGTCAGAATTGCACTGAATTGTCAGACACCCAATTGGTGTCAGAGAGTTAGAGAATTGGTTGTTGTTAAAAAATAAAATAAAATTGGTTGTTGAAAACAAACAAAAAATAATGGCTAATTAATTGGCTAAATGAAGCTCAGAGGCAGAGATGGGTAGCTCTAACTAGGAATTTGGCCTATAACTTGTGGGGTAATCTGTATTTCTGGTAATCAGAAAAAAGAAACATAGAAAATTCCTACTGATGATATAATATAGGAGTTTCCCCCAATCATTTAGCCTTTTTAAATTTTTTCTTATGCTTTTCTTTATGGTATTTTTGTTTGTTTTTGAGATGGAGTCCAGCTCTGTCTCCCAGGCTGGAGTGCATTAGTGCGATCTCAGCTTATTGCAACCTCCGCCCCTCAGGTTCAAGCGATTCTCCTGCCTCAGCCTCCTGAATAGCTGGGATTACAGGTGTGAGCCACCAAGCCCGGCTAATTTTTGTAATTTTAATAGAGAATGGGTTTTACCATGTTGGTCAGGCTCATCTTGAACTCTTGACCTCAGGTGATCCATCCGCTATGGCCTCCCAACATGCTGAGATTACAGCATGAGCCACTGCACCTGGCTTTGACCTTATTTGGAATGAGAAAACATACAGATGCTCCTCTGTGGGTTTGCATCCCAATAAACCCATTGTAAATTAAAAATATCATTAAGTCAAAAATATGTGTAATACACCTAATCCATGTAACATCATAGCTTAGCCTAGCCTACCTTAAACCTGCTCAGAACACACACTAGCCCACAGTCGGGCAAAATCATCTAACACAAAACCTATTTTATAATGAAGTGTTGAATAACTCATGTAATTGATTTAATACAGTACTGAAAGTGAAAAACAGAATGGTTGCATGGGTACTCAAAGAACGGTTTCCACTGAATGCATGCTGCTTTCCTTCCATTTGTAAAGTCAAAAAATGTTAAGTCAAACCATTCTAAGTCAGGTACCATCTGTACAGTTTACTACAAAAGCCACATTTGAAATTTTCTATGAGGAATCTGCATCTTTTGAAAAAGCTTATTTGAAGACCCTTTTCTCAAGAGAAAAACATATTTATTTGGGAGTCATTATGAAAGGCTTTCTATAAACCTTAAAATCTATTATTCATTTTTAAAGTGTTCCGTTTACTGACGTATTGTCCTATAATCCTCTGTAATACTTAGCACTGTAAATGCCTAGTGAAGGATGAGGAATATTTGGCCTTAAGTCATTATTCTGTAATCTAAAATACTTTGGCAAAACTGGGAAACAAATTAAGGAGGGGAGAAAAGAAGAAAAGGATAGAAGAAAGGAGAGAAGGAGGAAGGGAATGAAGGAGAGGAAGGAGAAAGTCGTCCTTCCGCCTACTCTGACCCACATAGTAACAGCGCTCCCGCATTGATTTGCAGTCATTCTTTGCCAGGTATTATGATCTAATGAAACATCATCCTCTATTTTGATCTGTTGGTACTGCAGCACCCACAATTTATTAGGTGCCTGCTTGCATCTCAAAACACAACAAGGCTTTGAAGGATGATTGGCCTTCCCTGATCAAAGCAAATTTCGTTAGGTTAAATAGCTTGACTTATAGCTGGCCTATAAAACAGAATTGGAAAAAATTTTAATGTCTGTATAAAAATACCTGCCAAAGGCTTCAATAATGTTTATTTTTCTTCAAAGACACAACGAGGACTGGGTAGCTAAATAATTTCTTGTCTAACTGAAAAACCTGGTGCTCAGAAACCATTCAGAAAATTTTTATATAAACCAAAATAAAAATCCTTTGAAACTTCACCACATAAACTGCAAAATCTTACTTAAAATGACTAGAACTGATTTATAAAAACAAGTAGACAATATGGTTACTTTTTTTAAACTAAAAATTGATAGGGTTTCAATACAGCCAATTCTTGGTGATTCAGGAATTGATAATCCAAATCATAGATTTTTCCAGGACCTTGTTTTTCTGAAATCTTTTTCCTTTGGCTGCATTTCAGCCATTTTGCTCCTTTTCATCTCAACCATTGAGTTTGGGTAAGTTGTGTAAGAGAAGATCTAGCTCAAATTATTCTGCTCCATTTTCCTTAGCTGTTTGTTTGGAAAAGTCCAAACCATGTACTAATATGGGTTCCAGATTCTCTATTTTATGTGATTTCACTATTCTATTATGGTTTGCTGAGAAAAAAAAAAGTTGGAGTCATTTGTAATAACTATAAAATGGAAAATCTTAGCTACTTTCCTAAGGAAAAATGAAAGTGAATTTTAAATGACTTAATCAAATAGTCAATCAGGATAACATAAAAAGAAACAAATTCATCAATATAAATGCTATGTCACCTAAAATATTCTAGTGCTTGTATTTTTGTTCTAATTTTGTCTTAATTCTATATTTCTCCTAAGTGAGTATAACCTTAATTGTAAAAATGTTTAGTTTTCCTCACTTTTAGTAACTTAAGCTATATATAATGTGAATTATCAATAATTGGAAAAAGTCAGATGACATTTGCATTCAAGCCACTTAATATAATTCTATAAAGGCAAATTTGAGAATTTATAATAGTGCAAACTCACTTAAAGATTTCCTACTGCTCCTAATAATTAAATAACTCAAAATTAGGGTCATTAAGAAATCTAAGACCAAAGAAAAAGAAATTCTGCCCATAGACTGCAACTTCAGCTCCTGCTTGAGAGCTTTCAGGCTTCCTTTCCCAAAGGCCTGCCCTACTGATTTCAGACTTGCCTACTGGCCCCCATAATTGCCTGAGTCAATTCCTTGTGGTAAATCTCTTGTTATATATCTCCTACTGGTTCTGTTTCTCTGGGTGAACCCTGACTGGTATATTCCCCAGCGCTACCACCATCTGCCTCCCAGCACGTTCCCCTCTTTATCTTAGTCAAGCTCCCGCTACCCCTAACTCTCTGGAAAGACTTTCCTTATATCCCATCCTCCAGTCATCCCTGGAGCCATAAGGGAAGACTGACTTTTTCATCCAGAGAGAGAAAAAAATCAATTACTAATCAGGAATCATAAACCAGGAGGCATTTTACATTGTTCTACCTGTCTTCTTCCATCCAACATTTCATTATAAAAATTTTCAAATTACAGAAAATTTGAAAATTGTTATGGGTTAACACCCATATAACCTAGATTCTGCCATTAACATTTTCCTACACGTACTTTATCTGTTCTCTCTTTACCCCATGTATCCTTTTACTCATCTATCAGCTATCTTACTTTTTGATGCTTTTTTTTCTTTTTCTTTTTCAGATGGAGTTTTGCTCTTGTCGCCCAGGCTGGAGAGCAATGGTGTGATCTTGGCTCACCACAACCTCTGCCTCCCAGCCTCAAGCAATTCTCCTGCCTCAGCCTCCTGAGTAGCTGGGATTACAGGCATGCACCACTACACCCGGCTAGTTTTGTATTTTTAGTAGAGACGGGGTTTCTCCAGGTTGGCCAGGCTGGTCTTGAACTCCCAACCTCAGGTGATCTGCCCGCTTTGTCCTGCCAAAGTGCTGGAATTATAGGCATGAGCCACCGCGCCCGGTCTTTTTGATGCATTTCAAAGTCAACTGTAGACATTAATACCCTCCTTCCTAAGTACTTCAGAATATGCATTACTAAATAGAATTTAATATTCATTTATAGATCTTTTTGAGGACAATTTTATACAATGAAATCACCACATCTTAAATACAATAGTCAATGAGTTTTGATAAACGCATTTATCTGTGTGACCTGAACCTTACCAACAGGACATTTACATTACCCCAGAGTTCTCCCAAGTTGTTTCTCAGTCAACCCTTGTCTCACCACTCCCTAAGAAGCAACTACTGATATGATTTCTTCTCCTCCATAGATTAGCTTTGCTTATTCAATAAACTCATAAATATGGAATCTTACCATATGGACTCTTTGTGTCTGGCTTCTTTCATCCAGCATAATGTATTTGAGACTCATTCATGTTGTTGCATATATTGTTTACTCCATTTTGCTATTAAGAAGCATTTCATTGTATGAATGTATCACAGTTTGTTTATACATTCTCCTATTGATGGATATCTGGCTTATGTTTGGTTATTATTAAAGCTGCTATAAATGTTCTTGTATTAGAACAGAAAACCAAACACTGCATGTTCTCACTCATAAGTGGGAGTTGAACAATGAGAACACATGGACACGGGGAGGGGAACAACATACACCGGGGCCTGTCAGGGAGTGGGGAGTTAGGGGAGGGATAGCATTAGGAGAAATACCTAATGTAGATGACGGGTTGATGGATGCAGCAAACCACCATGACATGTGTATGCCTATGTAACAAACCTGCACGTTCTGCACATGTATCCCAGAACTTTTTTTAAAAAAAGGGAAAAAAAAGCTCCTGTATTAAAAATAAATAGAAAGAAGTCCAAGACCATATTGCAAGCTCCATTCCTCACATGACCTAATATGTATTGGACAGCAACTATATGCAAAGCACCATTCTAGGCATTGATGTCAAGGAGCTTGAAATCCAATGGTAGGATAAGATATATGTAAATTACTACTGTAAGATGTAGGAGTGCTGCAAGAATGCCATGAAACCGTGAAGTATTTAAAGAGACTTCAGAAAAAGTGTCAGTAGATAAGTTTTAAAAAGTGAGTTTGGACAATATTGCAGACTATGTTGCAGAGGGTTTTTAACAGTGGGGGATGTCTTTATTGACTTCAATAGAAAATGTAAGATTATGAGCAGAAAGGTGATGATGAGAACTGTGTTTTATAGATTCTTCAAGAGGTTGTGGCAGTTTGAAAAGAGGTCAGGACAGAATTAAAATGCCAGTTAAGAGGCCATTATCCTCAGGCAAGGATTAATGGAGACCTTGCCTACAGGTGGGGCAGAAAGAAGGAAAGAAGGGAATAGATTCATTACAGACAGACCTATATACATGACCAAAAACTACTTCCTTACAAGTAATCTGTCTACGGTTTGGATATGGATTGTTTGTGCCCGCCAAAACTCATGTTCAAACGTGATCCCCAAAGTGGCAGATTGGGCCTAGTGGGAGGTGTTTGTTTTTGAGAACTGGGAGCAGATCCTTCATAAAGATTCAGTACTGTTCTTATAGTAGTGAGTTCTCCTTCTGGCGAGAAGGAATTAGTTCTTGAGAGAATGAATTAGTTCCCAAGAGAGTGGATGGTTAGAAAGTAAACTTCCTCCTCCTATTTGGTCCCCCTTCCCACATTTCCAATTCGCCTCTGACCTTCTTCACCATGTTTTGACACAACAGAAAAGTCCTCGCCAGAAGCCCAGCAGATACCAGAGCCATGCTTCTTGTACAGCCTACAGAAACATGAGCCAAATAACCCTCCTTTCTTTATAAACTACCGAGACTCAGGTATTCCTTTTTAGCAAAACTAAATGGACTAAGGCAAACCTCTAATTACATTATAATTCAACACATACATATTTGCATACATCACTGAAACAAACATTTCACAAAAATGCTTCCCTTACTATGTGTAATGCACACTAATATTTTCTATTGTTTAATTCCCTTTTTTTTTTTTTACTTAAAAACTGAGGTTAAACCACTAAACCAATTTCCTCATCTACTGGGTCATGACCTGTGGTTTAAAAACACTGGACTGGATAATGTGATAAAGAAAATGACTCAGTTTTAAATCTGGGCAATTGGGAGAATGGCGGTTTCATGCATTTGGAAATATTTCATTGAGAAGCCTTAACTTGTTGGGACAACAGCTTAATTTTTTCCAGTAACTGCCTTCAGCTATGCTCCATCAATCATCTCATCCCCACTTGACTTCATAACTTTTTTCCCTATTTATTTTCTTCATGGACTTCAAGAGCACAACATTAGATAGAGCAGTATACATGTTTCATTATATATTGGCATCATTCATGGCCCTCTATTTATTTTACATTTATTAGTAATATAATCAATACCCATAAATCAATTACCCAATCAAATAATTAGAAGAGCGAAATAAACTTACATCTGTATATGTTTGCCTCCCCATTCTATCTTTGGCCTCCTGTTACCTACCATGACAATTATCCCAAATTATGTTTATCATTCTCTTGAGTTTCAATAATAATTAATCACAAATGTTGGTTTAAGACAAAGTGATCAACTTACATATAAACTTCTAGGGATGGTTTTTTTTTTAACTCAATATCATATTACTACTATTTATCCCCATTTTTTAATATAGCTATGGTTCATTCATTTTTCATCACTCTATAATATTTCATTTTGTGATCCACAGTCATTTATTTATTTATTTTCTCTTTTTTTCTATGAACATTTCTGTTTTCACTTTTTTTCATTTGTTTTTACTGCTACAAACAGTACTGCTAAATATAATTTTGTGCCTGTGGCCTGTGTATGTAATTATGAGCTTATCTTGACTATACATCTAGGAGCAGAATTGCTGGCTCACAAGGTGTGAATATCTTCAACATTACAAAATAATTCCAAAATCCTTAATCAATTTACTTCCCTCTAGCAAAGTATTGAAAACACTGTTGCTTCACATTCTTTCCCATTTGGTATCTGACTTTCTTCTAATATTTTTTACTCCCAGAACAGTCTCATTCTGTTTCCTTAAATTCAGTCCTGGTAATTTAGAAATCTCAGTATCACAGGAATTTAAAGCTCTCTTTCAAACACCTTTTTCTCACCATCCCATCTTAGGCATGAAGTTCTAATAGCTTAGAGTAGAGGTTGGAGGCCTGAACTCTTTCACACATAACTCCTACACCTACCCCACCTTTGCCAGTGCTTCCCCTCTGGTCTAAAAGTGAGGAGGAAAGACAGAGGAGGCAGAAGTATTTTTACTCAATGGTTCCAAATCAAATTTTACAATTTCCTGTTGCTGCTGGGACAAGGATGGCAAAAAAGATAGGAGAGAGATGGAGGCAAGTGAAAAACAGCGGAGGTGGGAAGGGCTTGGAACACAGCTGACTCAACTGAAACAGTTCATCAGTTGGAACACAGCTGACTCAACTGAAACAGTTCATCCCTCAGGGAACATTCCCAACTCCTAATGGTATGCTCCATGCATTTAAAATGTGGGTTATTGGCTGGGCGTGGTGGCTCATGCCTGTAATCCCAGCACTTTGGGAGGCCGAGGAGGGTGCATCACCTGAGGTCAAGAGTTCCAGACCAGCCTGGCCAACATGGCGAAACCCCATCTCTACTAAAAATACAAATATTAGCTGGGCGAAGTGGCGTGCACCTGTAATCCCAGCTACTCAGAAGGCTGATGCAGGAGAATCACTTGAACCCGGGAGGCGGAGGTTGCAGTGAGCCGAGATACCACCATTGCACTCCAGCCTGCACAATGGAGTGAGACTCCATCTCAAAAAAATAAATAAATAAAATGTGGGTAATATTTAGCATTTTTTGCTTGCAGCTTTGGGCCTGAATCACAATTTTGAAATAAATCCCACTCAACACCTAATACCATCCTGCTCTACAGAAGAAGCATCGTGGTGTTAAAGGGAGAGAAGATTCACTTTAAGAACACTTTGAGTTTAATTTGCTAGTGAAACATCAGGTGAAGTTTACTAGTAAGCAACTGGTAACCAGTCTGGACCTGAGAAGAATAATGTGGGCTACAGATGAGACCTTGGGAATAAGCCACATTGCTGAAGTCATTTAAATATAGATATTATTATGATCTATTTTGTTAATGAAAAACTGAAGCTCAATTAGCAAAAATAACTTGCCCCAAATCTATAGCTACCCAGAGGCAGAGAGATCTGCCTCTGAAATTTTGTAAAATCCTTTGACCATACAACGTTGCATGACAAAAAGCACAAAGAAAGAAGACAAAGAGGTACCCATAGTAAGCACTAGTTTCTTTGGAAATCATGGAAATATAAATGAGAGTTACACAAATTAAATCAATTATCCTTTATGTAATCTGCTTCTAATCACTCAGAGGATAGAAGAATCCCTATATCCATTAAGATACGACTACACCCGAAGGAAAGACCATTCATAAGGAGTAATGAAGGTGTGGGGATATGAGCAAGGTACGAGGGGGGCATAAAGTAGGACATGGCATCATGGGAATCAGCTAATGAAGCAGAGATGAAAGAACATTGCAGAGATAAATAGCGGCAGTGCTCATCCAAGCTCCAAGCACTACCCATGGGGAGAAGAAACACTGGCCTCAAAACTCACCCTTTCCAATCCATATCAAGAATACACATCCTGGCGGGGCGTGGTGACTCACGCCTGTAATCCCAGCACTCTGGGAGACTAAGAAGGGTGGATCACCTGAGATTAGGAGTTCAAGACCAGCCTGACCAACATGGTGAAACCCCGTCTCTACTAAATACAAAAAATTAGCCAGGTATGATGGCGCATGTCTGTAATCCCAGCTACTCAGGAAGCCAAGGCAGGAGAATTGCTTGAACCTGGGAGGCGGAGGTTGCAGTGAGCCAAGTTCGTGCCATTGCACTCCAGCCTGGGCAACAAGAACAAAACTCCATCTCAAAAAAAAAAAAAAATTAAAAATTAAAAAATACACATCCTTATTGTGAAAATAAATTGCATAGTCTGCTCCTCATTGTCCTGTCCCGTGCTCACTATGCAGCCTGCTAATGGTATAACATGGCTTCCCTACCCTTGCCTCAAAGACAGAATGCATTGACCAGAAGACAGGAATATCCAGCTCCCTTGGCTCCTCTATATCTCACTGCCATTGAATGTAATTTAATCCAGTTAAAAGGATCCATTTCTGGTAAAATTTTCCATAGGGATGAAGAATGCATAATCAATTTCTGAAGCTAATATTATCAGATTCCTAATCCCAAGAGGCTCTAGGCAATGATCACTCTACTATGGAAAGGACTTTGATAAGGCTCTGTGGTCATCCAGCACCTTCCAACTCACTGCTCCCCTCCACTGTGGACTTGTGTGTCAAGTAAGGAAGTACAGCAGATAAGCAAAATGGAAAAAAATTATGAAAGAATTACAAAGGAAGACTAAGCAAAGAGCCAAGCATGTACACGACCACGGGAGGGAGAATATAATGGTTGGATAAGCAGAGGGTGTGTGTCCACTGTGTCAAGTGCTACAAAGGTCATAGGACCTGAGCAAGTAGAAAAGACTTTTAACTATCATCTATTTTCCATATGTAAGTATATGGTGAGGAGCAAAAAATATATTATGTGTTAAAAGCTAATGGATAGCAATGGAAGAACTACCACCTGAATGAAGATTTTAAGTGGGATTATTTAAATGTACTAGGTAATTTAGAAAATTATTATTTATAATCTTTGAAAGGAAGAATAAAAAGGAATAAAATTAAGTGCTTTGACTTGTTAAAAGTATAGGTTGCTAATTCACTCAATTATACACAGTTTGGGTTTGGACATTAAGAACATCAATGTGAAACCAACTCTACAAAATGAAGGGAAAGCCAGACAATCTCTTGAGTGTCTATACAGAGAGTCTTCCCTTTAAGAGATAATAGTTCTGATATAACTGCACCCATTGATCACAAATGTCAATGGCTGGGGGGAAAGTAATTCTACTTTTCAAAGTTAACTTCTGATTTGAGTCACGAAACACAGTATTCATGAAATACCTGCTTCAAAAAACAAACAACAAAACCCTGCTCTTCTCCTTTGTAGCTTCAAATTTCCCAAAATGCTATCATTTCAAGTGCAACTAAATACATAAGCCAGAAGACACTTAGTAAATGGTGATGCCTCTGATGGGACCAATGCCATCCGTCCCTTCCATGTCAAGTGACTGAGTTCATGTTCAAATTTCATGTGAAGTTTAGATGGGGAGAGTTCTGATTCTCTACGATCATCTTTATTTAGAGTAGAGACAGGGACATGAAAAAGGATTACCTAAATAGTTACAATTAAACAAGAAAATTGTATAAAGCCATATTGCACTTGCCTAAACAGGTGGCTTAGAGGATCACATTGCCCAGCTTTGATAGCCAAGCAGTGTTAGTGGAATCCTGCTTTGCCAGTTAGTCACCAATAAAGTGGGAAAGGCTGTGGCCCTTGTTCCCTGTCTAGAGGCTGCAGGCGAACAGGCTGCTCGTTAACAGCAACCAGGGAGTAACCAAGCGAATATCTGGCAAGTCCGATTTTTCCTTTGTGTCCAGACAGGATTCATTTGTTAGGAGTCTCCCCTGTGACCTTAGAATTCACTAAGGAAAACAATACATTTACATGATGAAGGTAGCACTGAAGATTTGAGTTTATTAACAACTTGGAAAGAAGCTAATTCTAGACCCAGTAAATACACAGATGGTCCATTTAAGGAGGAAATATCTGCAAAGTCATGTTTCCTCGTGTCTGAGACTACTCAATGACAAGTCAAGTGGTTAGCAATTTCAGTAGTGTTTCTTTAATTTGATTTGAATCCTGTACTCTCAATATTGACTTCTGAGCTTTATCTTGACTTTCTTTGATTGGCACGCCCTTCCCAAGGAGCTGGTTGTCTAGGTAATGAATACTACATGTCATAATAAAATAAAATATTTTTGAAGTAAACGGTCATTAATGCACTGGCTTTGGAAGTTTAACCTTTCCCCTGATGGAGGGAACGGACATGAGGATGCCTCCCCCCTGGAAATTGTCAAAACAGGGTTCGGTGTCAATTCATCCATGTACTTGCTCATCCTTGATGATCTGCAATGAATCTACATTACAAAAATATTTTTAGTAAGCTGGATTTTTTTAAGAAATAAGAAAAGAACACTACATCATCTCCTGCCAATTGGTATACAGCATGTGTAAATCATTTCTTTACAATTCTTTTCATAACTTATAAAATTCACATTCCAAGAATTTCCTGGAAGGATGTATACAGTTAGATTTAGATGGTTATTCCCTTTGCAGTTTCAGCAGAGCTTTGAGTCTTGCCCCAACCTGAGACCTGACCCCCTAACCCCCGATTATCAGCAATTCCATCTAGTTCACATAAAGAGTTCTCTCAGTTATTACTCAGTGACAAGCAGTAGCTTGAGAGAGGTGGGAACAGAGAGCAATGTAATAGCTAACCCCTTTGTACCTTTTATGGAAAGTAGTGAAACTGAAGAGAGACAAAAGCCATCTAGAAAGAGTGAAAATGACGACAGGACATCCGTGGCTCCTTAGGCTAGCACAGCAGCCTTCCCCATTTGGAGAAATGGGATTTGAAGTCCCAGGAACAAATGAAAGGTAATTGTTTTGAATGCTCAAGCTATTATTTATCTATAAGAATCTACACACACATACCACATGCACACACACATACATTCACACCTACATGCACACCAGAGAGCCTAGTAAATGAGTGTGCTGTGCCCAAGAAAGGAAAGGGTAGAAACAGCAGGAGCAGGTTCATTGGCAGAGCTGTACAGCAAAAGACAAATATACCCAGCATACAGTATGTGTGCTTGGCTCAAGTCTGTGCAATTAGTACTTCTATTTACAGCAAATCTCTTGTACCAGCAATTTAAAAGGAAATGACAACTAGTTTGAAACGGTTTGATCAGAATGCAAAATTGAACCAAGGTAGGTTCTAAAGCAGATTAACTAACTCACTTTTTTTTCCCCCCTCCTGCTAATTGCTGAGTACATGTGCTCGTTCCTGGCATTGATTTGCTGGCTTCTAATTCAGGGTATGAGTTTAAAATATTAATCCACAAACTTCTCATTTTCTTTATTGGTTAATACAACTCATGACAAATTGCACTGCATAAATTCTTAATCTTAATGCTTCCACTCTGATTTTTTTTTCTGATTCTTCCATCTATTTCATATATTTGTCCTTATCATTCCCCTCACAGGCTATATTTTTATTTTTTCCTCTACTAAATTTTCTTAGAGCAACATTAGTCAGAAAAATGAGAATATGAGTAACAGAGATTAATAGATGCCACTCAGAGGCCGGGGGCTCAGCACAATGAAAGCTCTGTGCTGAAGAATGGAGGCACATTGGAAAGAAAAAGAGATGGGTGCCCAGAGGTTGATGTGGGCTGAGTCCTTCTTTTCTATGAACGTTTCCAAATACCTTATTTGGCAAGCACTGAGTCTTGCATTAGTCAATCTATTTTCTTTTGGGGTTTGCAACTAATCTAATTTTCCAAAGATGCCAATTTGCCTGTTTGTTGAAGAGAACAATATTGGTGTTATATAGAGGGTAGTTGACCCAAGAAGAAACATAAGGCCTGAGCTTGAAGCGATTCTTTACAGATAAGGAGATGAACTACACTCTACTCTGTAGAATGACTCACAAAGATGATTGTTCCAGCAGCTAGTGCCATGAAAACCTCTGTATTCCAAAGCCCCTTTTGAGAAGCTATTGTCCCTCAAAGAGCCTACTGTTTTCATTACAATGTCATTTACATCACATCAGAAAAAAACTAAAATTCACCTTTGCCAAAAGGAAAGGCAAAATCATTACAGGAAGTTACACTTTCTTATTTCTAAAACAAAAATTGCCCATATGGAGAACCAACCAAAATAAAAATTTCTTGGGAAAAAAATGTCAACCATTTAAAAGATACATTCGATGTTAACATAACACACATATTTTTAAAATGATACCTTTTTTCACAACAATTTTCCTAATTATTCACACTACTTACAATTCAGAAAAATAAACTCAGAGGTGTTTTGAGAAATAAAGAGGGGAGGGAACTTTTTTTTAAAAGACCACCTGTGTGTGAAGTGCTTCACTCAGATCATTTCACTAGACCCTCAGAACAACCCTGTAGGGTCCACAGGATTTTCTAACAGCTAAAATACTGAGGCACAGAAGGACTAAATAAATCATCCTGGATCACACAGATAGTAAGCTGTATAGTAAGGGAACATCTGCCCTGAACCATCATAACCTTTCTAGCACAATACATTATATGCTAAGGTTCTTTCTTCTTTTCTCTTCCAAAAGCAAATGTCTTATAATGCAATGACTAGAGAACCCTTTAGGAATATACCAATTTAGTAAAGGTATTCTTATGTATAAATCAAATTCATTTTTAAGAGAATCAAGGATATTTTCTTCTGCTATAAAGTCGTTAAGAAATAATTTTAATGTTTTGTTTAAATTAATATATGCTCTTCTATTTAAGGTGCATGTCCTAATTAGTATTTCAGTATAACAAATTCAAGCACAGAACATCATAATTATGAACAATTCTTCATAGGTAAACATAAACCACACCAGTGACCTACCAGAAGTAGGTAACATTATTCAAGGTGTTTTTCCAGCAGTGGTGATGAATTGGCACCGATTCATTCTTTCTTCTTTCTTTCCCCAGTTCCCTTGGGGAAAATTCTATGCATTTGCATTTGCCAGAAAGTCTATTTAAGATTGAGAGCATTGAAAGTGTGCCAAGTGAACCAGCCCACAAGGGAATTACATCTATGACTTGGCCTCATTCATATCATGCTCAAATCAACTGAGTTAAGCAGCTGTATTTTCTTAAGTACAAGAACATATTTATTTGGTAAATATGGGAGTTTCAACTTCTCCAAGCCCCTTAGAGACCGTTAAGTGGACTTCAGCATTCACTTGTTCAATGGATTCTGATTAAATACTTAAATGGAGACAGTCTCATACTTAGTGATTTGAGAGCTTAGTGATTTATATCAAGCAGTACAAGATGTGACTCCTGGTCACCAGTAATTACAAGTTAGTTGATTAAGGGAACAGTGTGTACAAAAGTATAGCCTTATGTAATAGTTAAGCCTGGAACTGGATTCAGAGAAACCTGGCCTTGTATCCTGGTTCTGACACTTACTGGCTATAGGATATCTATCACACGACTTCTTCTTTGAGGCTCTCCTTCCTTACATGTAAAACAGAAAGAATCTCAGAGGTAGTCTTGAGACCTAGATGAGAGCCTATTCTTAAAGTTCTTCATATAGTGATTCACACACATTGAGCACCCAGTATATTGTAGCCACTGTGTGAAAGACGGGAGAGATGAGAATTAAACTTTTCTAATCTCCTAAGATTACTCAGTTTATCCAGAACTGTAACTCTGCCCAAGACAAAACTATCCATATTATTTTCCATCACTGCTAATTGGCATCATCATCTCTAAAGCAATCTGTGTAAACTAGTGCCTATATACTTCTCCATCCACTAGATTTCAACATCTCAATACTATTTCTTGTCACTGAATTTGCAGAACACCTTTACCTCCCCTCTGAGCCATTTTCTCAGGTACTCTCTGATTTGCTTTCCAGGAAACTGATTTGCTTTCCAGGAAACTGCTTTGCTTTCTAGGAAACCGATTTGCTTTCTAGGAAGCTGATTTGCTTTCTAGGAAACTGATTTGCTTTCCAGGACACCGATTTGCTTTCTAGGAAGCCAGGGTGAGTATTAAATGACCAGCGAGTAGGCAAGGCTAGGAGCAAAACTGCACATTTATTTTTGGTCCCCCAGCTTCAGGAAAGAAGGTGTGGGGGAGGGGTGAGGTCCGTTGGTCTCCGTCAGGGGAGGCCGGGGGAGTCACCCGGTGCAGCTCTCCGGAGGAGTTCCTACAGTCCCCACAGGAGTGAGAGCTGAGGAAGTGCGCACCGCGCGCCCACCGGGAGCGGCTTTTATGTCCTGGGCCCGGAAGTGGGCGGGCAGTGGGCGGGACATAGGCGGGTCAGGGGCGGGGGCGGTAGGCGTGGCTAGGCGGGTTCCGGTTTTTCTCCGTCGGAGGTCGGGTTGCGCCTGAGCAGTTGACCTGTGTCTTTCCCGGGCGCGGGAAAGCTGACGGTGAAGAAGCCAGAACTGCGCCATCTTGCCTCGGTTCGTCCAAACACTCTCCAACTAAAGCTTTTGATTCCTGGGCTGAGCCAGTCCCACCTTAGTAATCCCCTGACTTGGCATATTTCTTCGCAGTTTCTCGTTCATCCAATCAGTCCTCCATGTAACTGTCCTCAGCAATCTCACTAGACACAGTGCTAGTCAAGTACTGACAGCATCCATTGGACTTTCTAGGCATTGGCTATACAATACTTGTTAAATTGTCAACAGTTATATAAAAATTCCTTTCTTTGCATTCCCGCTTCCAGTAGTACTCTGAATATTTGCCATTTGACATATCACACAGAGGTCAAACTTCACAATCATCCCACCTGTCCTGTACTTTTCCCCCTCAGTGTTTTCAGTTGTTCTTTTCTGTGCCTCCTGTACTCTGCCTATCTTGCAAAGCCCTACTTCAATGCATCCTCCTATCTCAAGTCTCTTATGGTGCCCTCTGCCTGAGATAAGCTCTTCCTTCCTCATGTTCCAATTACACTTCATTTGTAGTTTCATACAATGTTCACTGTGGTATACCTTGTATTACAGTTATTTGTACTACATGCCTTTCCTCCAACTCTAAAACAAGCCCCCTACTCTGAAAATAGTCATAGCACATTATGCCTCACTTCATCTTACAAAACTCTAGGGCAATAACTTGTTCAACCTGCATGGTCCAATCCTCTTACTCCTTTATTTACTTTTAACACTTGGACCCTATGTAATAAGGTTCTGTACATGATCTCCAAACTCCTAAATTGTATTGCAATTTCAGTTTCTAGTTTTACTTGGCCTCTCTGCAGCAGTTGGCAGTATTCACTACTCCTTTCTTTCTTTAAATCTCTCTTCTATTGGCTTCTATAACACCACTCCTTCCTAGCTTTGCCTCCTAGAACGTTCCTTCCTCTTGATTTATTTCAGAGGTGTCTTTTGTACCTACCCTTAAAATATTGGTATTCCCATGTTTCCCTTATCAGTCATGTCCCATTTTCATTCTACATGCAATCTTATGGACTCAAAAAACGTGATCCAAATCCATCAAATTCTTCCCCAAATCCCATCACTCAAGCTAAAAACCTGTAAATAATTTTTAGTCCATTTTGGCTGCTATAACAAAATATAATAAATGAGGTAGCTTAAAAACAACAAAAATTTATTTTTCACAGTTCTGTAGACTGGGAAGTCTACAATCAAGAGGCCAACAGATTCCATGTCTGGTGAGGGTCTATTTCCTGGTTCATAGATGGCTCCTTCTTGCTGTGTTCTCACATGATGGAAGGAAAAGGGAACTCCCTGGGGCCTCTTTTATATGGACAGTGATCTCATTCAGGAGGGATATAATCACCTTTCCAAAACCTCGCTTCACGATAACATCATTTTGGGGGTTAGGATTTCATCCTATGAATTTGGGAGGGACATAAACATTCAGGCCACTGCGGTCACCTTAGAGGTCCCGCCAATCCCACACCAGCTATCAATCTATTGCCTCTGAGCTCCAAACCTACCCTTCATTGCCTGCTGATGATCCTGGAGCTGGACCTTACAAATATTTCTCCTCTGCCAGCCAGTCCAAAGTGAAGCTTTGTCAGTGAAAGTAAGTGGAGAGACTCTGAAGAAGGAAGGGGATTCTCTTCTTGGTTCCAGTTTTCTTTTCTTTCTCTCTTCTTGTCCTGTGGTACTTGTCCAGTGTAAAGGACACACAGTGGTGCTCAGCCCTAGAGGGTTTCAGCAGCCTCCCCATGGACAGCTTCCCAGACAGTGCCACTGGTGCCACAGCTAGCTTCCCAGACAGAGGGGTTGGAAAGTGGCTTCCTGGCAAGTTCAGCAGTACCCCTACAGAAAGCCTCCCAACAAATTCCACAAGAACCGAGAGGCCAGCTTAATGGCAGATGTGGTCAGCATCCTAGCAGGTGGTTTCCTACCTGCCAGCCTCAGGCTGCAACACCTCAGCAAACTTCTTCACCATCCAGTGGATACAGAAACATTCTCCCTATCAAGATCTGAATCTCAGTCTTGGGGGTGGGAGCTTTTCCAAATGTATTCCTTCCTTGAGTGTTCCATCTCATCCTCAGGGGCAATGGCTCCTTCTCATGACTTCTATGCCTGTATTCTTTTAGCTCTCTTTACCTCTTAGTACTCAATCCTGTGCAACTGATAAATATGATTGTATTATTAAACTTTCCCTGTTTAATCACTGTGCAGTTTCTGTCTCCTGACTAGGCCCTGACTGATACCCTTCTCCTTTTAAATTTCACCTCCTGAGCATCTCTCATGTCCAACAACTTTGCCCCAGTCCCACAGTTCCTGCCTGAGTTCAGACTCTTGTCATTCTTAGTTTGACTTTTGGTATAAACCTCCTAACCAATTGCCTATTTCCAGATTAGATGTTTACTAGTACTTCCTCCTAAACGCACCACATAAATCATTCTATAATGTGCAATGGGTATGAATTTTGATCCACTAACTTGGGGATGGATGAAAAGTCAAATCATTTTTTCTAAAGCCTAATTAAATATAACTCTGAGCAGAAATTTTTATTCTTGGTTATTATTGAGTTTCTTCTAGTCTCCCCAACTCTCTCCAGGATTATATGACAGTCCCAAAAGGTTTATGTCAATTAAAACACTATCTCTTGAAGGTTGGTGGCACAGTGAGTTCTCCCTAAGCATAGGTACCTTTGCTGAGGCTGGTAGACCCAGAAGCATGAGCTCAGCCTAAATGGTGCCAGCTTCCTGGGGCACTGCAATAGTCCCCCTTATCCAAGGTTTTGGTTTTTGCAGTTCCAGTTACCTGCAGTCAAGTGTGGTCTGAAAATATTACATGACTACTCTTGCCCTTTAAGGCCACCGTTCAGTAAAATAAGGCTGACTTGAATGTAGGTACTGTGATACCATGACAGTGAATCTACACCCAAGATGGCTACGAAGTGACTAATGGCAATCCGGGCAGGGCAGACCAGGGTGGAGCAAGATTTCATCATTGGTACTCAGAATGGTGTGCAATTTAAAACTTAACAGCTGTTTATTTCTGAAAATTTCCATTTATGTCACAATACCTACGTCATTCAGCTCACTTCCTCTCAACATGTGAGCATTTTATCACCTCGCACAGTCACGAGAAGAAAAATGGTTAAGTATAGTACAACAAGATATTTTGAGAGAGAGAGACCACATGCACACAATTTTTATTATATTATATCACTATAATTCTTCTATTTTATTAGTTCCTGTTGTTCATCTCGTATGGTACCTAATTTATAAATTAAACTTTATCGTAGAAAAAAAAACATAGTGTAGACACGGTTTGGCACTATCCATGGTTTCAGACACCCACTGGGGACCTTGGAACTTATCCCCCACAGATAAGTGGGGGACTACTGTATAAGGGAATGGAGTGAGGTCTGCATGTATCCTAAAGACTTCCACTCCCTTGCTAGGTTGGAAAATCTTTTACCTCTCCTCTCCCCTTCCCTTAACAGTATGAGGGCTCCCTCAGAAAGATTTGTTTCTTCTGGCAACTCCGCTTTTAAATGTTAAGACCCCAAACTCCCTTAGGCAAAGAAACACAAAATCCTGACCCCCTTCTAGAAATAGAGAAAGGGAGAAAAATGCATAGAGCACAAAACAGAAATTCTTACCTCATACAGGGTCAGAATCTCTAGTCTGAAAAAGTCTTCAGCCCTTTACGTTCCTGGCCACAACATTCTGAGTATTTGTTGTACACTCTTAATTCCCTTCTTTTACTTTTCCACCAGTTTTGGTGGAAAAACTCTCCATAAAGTGTTTAGGTTTTAGAGACATAATCTTTCTGGTTTGGGGGACTCTGTTTCGTGCTACAACGCTAAGCCAGTGAGCACAGAGCCAGGAGTCTGAATTTGGCAGCATGAGGCAGGCAAGTCGTAGAGAAAGAGAACTGCAAGAAGAAAAAAAGAAACAACATCAGCTAATATCGCAACCTATCAGGTTGGTGCAAAAGTAATTGCAGTTTTGTCACTGAACGTAATCGCAAAAACTGCAATTACTTTTGCACCAATGTGATATTATCCAGTCAGATGTTCAGTATACTATCTCTCCACAAATGCACATTCAATTTGTCACTCCCCTGCTTCTCACCTTTGATTTTTTCTCAGTTTTCCCTAGAACAAAATGTAACCTCCTTGCATCCAAGCAAGGTCCTTCACAAAGTGGGTCCCGATGGCTTCTCCAGACTCCCTCCCTCCACAGTCTGTGTTACAGGCACACCGCAGTTCTTGCCACTTTCTTCTCTCTTGCCATGTACTTTTTGCTGTCTCATCTTGGAAATACCTAGATGTGTCTTTCAAAACTCAGTTCAAGTGACAACTCTGCCAGGAAACCTTCAGGTATGCTCCCCAGCGAAGAAGTGCATATCCCATGCCTGCCGCAGCTATAGTCTCCGCATTGTGTTTTATTATAATTTGGGTTTTACGTTCCTATTCATCTTTCTTTTCCATTTTCCCTTCTATATTATGAGTTACTTGAAGGACGGGGACAGTATTTCTCATCTCTACATCCCAGAGCTAACAACTGCAGATTGTTCTGGAGTATTTCCATGTTTATTTAAACCATTTTACTAATTCCTTTAAATGGCTTCAAACAAATCTGATAACAAGAGTGCCTAGAAAGATACGTTGTTACCTGAGATGCCAGAAAGGAGTTGCCAGTCTTTGGTCTTTCTAAGATCATAGTAAACTCATCTTTAATTTCTGCTACAAAGAAGGATCATTTAATTACTTCATCTTTTAAATGCTACTTATAACATCTGCTGGGATGTACTTTTCGGAATTTTCTAAGTATGGAAAAGCATAGAATTTCTCTTTCTCTGCATTTTTGGAAATCAAGTGTTTGCTTTGGAATATGATACTTTAAGAGGACATGGCTCTCTGATGACCAGTAAGTGATGTTGCTGATGATTGGCATTTCTAGGCTTCCAGAATTTGAATTATTGGTTTTCAGAGGAAGAGTTATTATTTTTCCCTTAAAATTTAGATGTTAATATTTTTGCATTGTTTATGGGGTTTTTTTGGCAGCTTCAAGAAATGCCATCTGGACCAACAAAATGAGGTGTGTTCTTAAGGGCCAAAAAATAGCTAACAGTCCATAAGACGTTAGTGTAGAAAATGTAAGTCACTTAAAAAGAAAAAATAACAGCTACAGCTATTGGTTAACTTAGCTTGTGCCAAGAATATGGTAAATGGTTCAATCCTCAGTAATCCAAAAGTGAGGTTATCCAAGTACATTTCATTTTGCATTCAGCCAGATTTTCTTTCATTATTATTATGTAAACTGCTTTGCCATTTTTGCAAAACAACTGTTCCACTGGTTCAAAACTTGACTGTCCTACTTTCTAGCTGTGTAATCATAGCAAATCACCTAAGCACTCAGTTTTTTCATCTGTAAAATGGAGACAATAATAGTACCTACATAAGACAATTGTGGTGACAATTTCATAAATACTTTCACTCAAAAAATATTTATTGATTGCCTCTGCATACCAGGCACAGTTCTAAGTACTTGGGCTACAACAGTGAATAAAACGGGCAAAAGGCACTGTCCTCACATGCCTTATATGGTAGTAAAATGCTTAGAACAGCATCTTGCACATGAAGCATGTAAGAAGTAATTATCACTATTAGTAGTATTATTAATACTGTGTCCAGAAAATATGTGCTGACTGGTAAGTATGCACATACCTTAAACAATTGCCCAGGAAATCCAGTCACTTCTTTGTAGCCTGCCACACCCACTGCTGCTGGATGAGAGGTTTGCAGACCACAAGGCCAAGACAAGTCCTGGGGTGAAGGGAGGGGAAGAGCGGTGCCAGGGAAGGTTTCATTCACCTGGAGATGCTAATATTGGCACTAGCAATTGAGTACCAGGGAATGCTTTCTCCCCTTTCACAAAAACCTAAGAAAGAAAGGATGGAAACATAAAAAATTCAGCTCAGGACACAGAGACTGAAGCAATCCCGAGAGATTCTACTTGTGCCGACAGCACTCCCAGGCATGTTCTAAAGACACTGCAAAACGTGGTACACGAACCTGAAAGGCAGTGTCAGGGAGGGGTGTGGAGGCTTTGGGACTAAACAGATTTGCCCTAATCCTCCATTTCCTCCAGAGTTTGATACCAATGTGAAGACCCTTAAGTGCTTTTTCACAGGAGATGATTTATCACAGTAGCCTGCAGTTTGCTTGCTACTTTCCAAGCTTTCTGGTGATTTTGCCAGTATTTTCTTATTCCCTTCACAGCTTTTATCAGTATCTTCCTTCTCCCCAATGTTTGCTTTACTGACTGTCCCCTACATCTTTCATTATTTCTTAATAGATCATTATTTTAGAGAATCTTAAAGTGATTTAGTAAAATTTCCCCAAACCAGTTTGAAGAAAGGCACGGTAAGAAAAGCATAAGTCTGCCAGGCGCGGTGGCTCACGCCTGTAATCCCAGCACTTTGGGAGGCTGAGGCGGGCGAATCACCTGAGGTCAGGAGTTCGAGAGCAGCCTGGCCAATATGGTGAAACCCTGCCTCTACTAAAAATACAAAAATTAGCCAGGTATGGTGGCAAGCACCTGTAATCCCAGCTACCCAGGAGGCTGAGGCTGGAGAATTGCTTGAACCTGGGAGGTGGAGGTTGCAGTGAGCCGAGATCAAGCCACTGCACTCCAGCTTGGGCGACAGAGCCAGACTCTGTCAAAAAAAAAAAAAAAAACGAACGAACGAAAGAAAGAAAGGAAGGAAGGAAGGAAGGAAGGAAGGAAGGAAGGAAGGAAGAAAGGAAAGCATAAGCCATGGTGGTATTTTAGATTGAACTTCACTGCATCAGCAAGGCTTTGACATTATATGATGAACTTTCATTTCCACCCTTCACACTATCATGGAGGAATCTCAGTGCTCTCAAAGTCTGTATCACATGAAGTAAGATGGGTGAGGCCACTAGCCATGCACGGTGCCTATGCACAATTCATCCAGTCCTTGGCTGACCCTTTAAAGAAGTGAGAGTCTCCCAAATAAGGCTAGGTGTCCCTCAGGAGTGCAATTCAAAGGACTCCCCAGTGATTCCAGAGGTCTGCATGTCCTTGTGCCTTATATTCCTGCAAACCTGAGTCCCACTTCAAGATGTAAGCCCCTCTAGTCATCTGCCACCCCAGCACACGTACCGCAAAATATTCTTTGCTGCTTCTCCACTAACCCAACTTTCCATTGCTCTTCTCCCTCCTATGCTTTCTTCTCCCTCCTATGCTTGGGACACCTCTCAATGGTTAACAAACTTTACCAACTTTCTCACTAAACACTCCTTCTTACTCCTGGCCTGCCCAAAAAACCAGCTTTCTAGCCAGCTGCAGAGGCGCACACATGTGGTCTCAACTACTTGGGAGGCTGAAGCAGGAGGACTCCTTGAGCCCAAAAGTTCAAGGCTACGGTGAGCTATGATCACACTACTACACTCCAGCCTGGGCAACAGAGTGAGGCCCTGTCTCTTAAAAAAAAGAAAACCGAAAAGAAGAACAGAGTTTTCTCCATACACCCTCTCATCCTGAGCTGGGAGGTGCTGTCAGTGTCCTTGGGAACCTCCCCTGCTCTTATGATACCGGTGGCATTTTGCTACCTTTTCTGGTTTCTATCATTTACCAGCCTCGCATTACTTCTCCCTTTTCACCAAAGTCTTGGGTGCTCTGTCTCCATCCACACTCAGAAACACAATTTAGGAAAATTCAGTGCCCGTAAGAGCAAGTCACCCAACATTTGGATCCAGTCATCAGTCCCTCAGATTCTTTTTTCAATTACAAATATGGTCATAGGAAAACCCGCACCTCCCCAATCATAGCACTTACCACACCATTGGCTCTCTCCCCAGTTAGAGTGTAAGCTCCATGAAAACAGGGATTTTTGTCTGACTTATTTACTGCTGTAGTCTTAACCCTTACCACAGCGTCTGACACACAGCAAACTTTAAGTATTTGCCAAATGAATAAATGACATCCTGTGCTTGCCTCAATGAACAAAATGACTTCCCAAAGGAAAACACGGTTTGAGAAATATATGAAATCCACAGGCCTTGAGCTAATTTGCATTCAGTAATGTGGCAGAGGTGGATGCCAAGACACCCATGTATTACTTGTTCTTGTAACAGTTAAGCAGTGGCCAAAAAGATCAGAAGAGCATTTGTTCACTGAACAGGACCATTGCTGGGCTAATGAAAATCTTATCTCACAGGGAATTTCCAATGGCACTTTCCTGATGATGTTTGTGGCCATTCACTCTTTTTTATCTTCATGTAAATTGCTCCGATTGTGGGCTTTTCTTGTGGACCTAGACAAAACTGATCCTGTTGGAAATATTTTTGCTGAGGACTACCCTGACTGCATGCTGGGTATTCTCTGGACTCAAACCCAGCCACACCACATTTGGAAGACAAGTAAGAGAAGCAAGTATTTGCCAAAATGGATGAATTTAGCAGATATTCTTTGGGTTTGATCTGCTGGGGCATTTGATACTGAGACAGCGAAGTGAAAACGGGTTCCTGGAAACACTCCAGCTGGTCTGCGCACTAGGAGGAGTGCATACTGGGGTGGAGTCACAGAAAGTTGAGCTGTTTGCAGCGGGGAGGAGCGTGTCCCCTCCTCTTCCTGGGTGGAGCCTCAGATTCGATCTCCCAGGCGGAAGCATATGCTAGCCCAGCTCTGGCTCTGCTGAGGGTCCCTGTTTCCTTTTTTTTTTTTTTCCTTTTCCCCCAATAAATTCCATTTTTCTCACCCTTCAAAGTATCTGTGAGCCTAATATTTCATGGCTATGTGACAAGGACCCCATCTTTAGCTGAACTAAGGACAAAGTCCTACAATACCACAAAGATAACGATGAGATCATCAAACTCTTTCTACTCCTTGGAAGTAAATTTGTATTTGACCTTGTAACTTCGTTAATGAAATAGTTTTATTAATCAGGATACATTTTTTAAGCTGTGATTTAATTGTGATTTTTTTTAAACATTGTAACTACAGTCCAGGACGTTGATGAAAGGTCAAGAGAACTCATGGTTTACAGAAGTTAACTGAGATTCAGGCTTTTGGGAATTCAAGTCCTGACTTCACAATAGTTGGCCAATGTTTGGGAAAAGTTTATCTCGTGTAGAATAAGCAGGAGCCTCCTTCTGGACCTTTCTACGCAGCTTTCAGGAGCACCACAGAGATGCCTTAAAATTAATACTGCATGAATGCACAGTAACCCGTGCAGCATAAATACACAGTATCACAGCAGCTAAACGTTGGGACCAAAAATAGGTATTCTAATCAAGTAGCTTTTTGAAAATAACCTATTTTTATTATAGAATAGACCCAGTCGAGAATATCTCCACAAAGGAATTACAATACAGTGATCAGTACAATTTTCTCTTTCATGCTTAGGTATTAATGACTTCTCTAGTTAGATGTTCTAAGAAATATAGCATTTTCTCAACCATAGGCCTTAAGTCTTATAACCAGGCTTTTGAATTTCAATGTAAAAATAGTCCCACAAATTTCTATAAAAGTCCATAGGGATTTTAATCAAAATAAAGTCAAGCAATAACAGCTACCATTTAATGAGCATTTATTATGTGTCATGCTCTGTGCTCAGTTCCTTTCCTGCATAATCTTCCTCTCACGCAAAAGGCTTCAGAATTCCATGAAAAATGACAGGCATCTAAAAGGGAAAACTTGATTACAAAATGCAGGCATTGCACTGGCTCTGAAAAACAGTGGGCATATGGGAGGAATTATTAAGGTAATAAGCTTTAGAGACACACAATCATAAAAATGTAAATGTACCAGTTAAGTCAATTTTCCTCCTCAGATCAAAACTGTAGTCTCTGTATGTTGGGAGCACAGAACCTTGAAGAGCTCTTGGGAAATGTCAGGGCAGACTTAACATCTTTATCCACTGACGCGCCTCTAACGGAGATTTCTCTGCAGCATTGGAAGCGTTCCCAACTCGCTTTAGAGCACTAGCTAAATCTGGAGTGACTGACATGGTATTATAGCATTATTGTTATTATCAAACATGTTCAGAAAGTAAAATAATAAAAAGCAAAAATGAAATATAAATCACAAACGGTTTATAAATATCCCAGCAGGAAAAAAAAGAAATCAAACTTTCACAAGTATTTTCTAAGTAAAAATCTCAAAAACTTAAAGATGAAGTAATTCCATGATCATTTATGCACCACACCAGTGCCACCAACCCATACAGTACTAACCATGAAGCAATTATGATGATACCTAAAAGGGATGAACAAAGAAATTTACTTCATCAAGTAAAGATCAATTATTATCACAATTAAATACTAACTTATATATTCAATGGATCAAAGTATGATGTGAAAAGTGAAAACAAAACACATTTCACCATTTGGAGTAATAAAAGGAAATATAAGTTATTTTTAAACCTCAAAGTAAGCACATCTAGTAATTATGATTGCTAACTGAAGTGAAAAATATTAATAGTGATTAGAAAAAAATCACAGCCCACCAAAGAGATCACCTAAGTTTTAGGTTTAGATGATAATAAATATAAGAGTTTAATCAGTTGTGAATTAGTTCAGGTGCCCTTTAAGCTATTTGTACTTATGTGACATGAATCATGCCTGACTTGGCTGGCTGTATTTGTTTCAAACTATGATTTAGTCTGGGTACACATTAACTTCCTTAGCATAGTGTGAGCCCTGGCCCAGTGAATGTCTATCTGTACAATCTTGGTTAGGTTTTTTAGAAGAAAATTCATTAAAAGAATAGTAAAAAAGCATAGAGACTTTTAAAACCTGTTTTGCTTTCATGCTTCTCTAAAATTTCTTTGGGAACAAAGGCTGTTTCTTGCCAATAATCGGAATAGAAGGGAAGTATCCTCTGTTCACCTTACCGAGTTTGCCTCTTCAGGGCATGTTTTTGCACAGAGAAATCTCTTGCTATAGCAATTGGAGCCTCATGCCTTAGGAGAGATGTCAATAGAGTTTTTCTTTAAAGGGCCAGATGGTTAATATTTTAGTCTTTGTGGACCAAGAAGCAAAATCAAGGATAGTACATAGACACTTAAATAAAAAGAGAGAAAATATATTTTCACAAAATTTTTATTGGTAAAATTCAAAATAGAGTGATTATAACAATTGGGTACAATTATTTTGGAATACAGCTCTACAAATTAAAAGAATGAAATTCACTTAATCAAGAGTTTCAAGTTAAAGTTCTTACTGGGCCCCGTGGTTCATGCCTGTAGCCCCAGCACTTTGTGGGGCCAAGTTGGGTGGATGGCTTGAGCCCAGGAGTTTGAGACTAGCCTCAGAAACAAGACAAAACTTTATCTCTACTAAAAATAGAAAAATTAGCTGGGTGTGGGAGCACACACCTATAGTCCCAGTTATTCTGGAGGCTGAATTGGGAGGATCACCTGAGCACCAAGAGGTCAGGGCTACCGTGAGCCATGATCATACCACTGCACAACAGCCTAGATGACAGAGTGAAACCCTGTCAAAAAAAAAAAAAAAAAGTTAGAGTTGCCTGTCATCAAATAAATTGCAAATGTTTATTTGTAAAAATCATTCTTAGCTCATGGGCCATACAAAATAAGATGGCCAGATTTGACCTGAAGATCATAGTTTGATAACTAAGAGACTTCTTAACTGTGCCATGAAAGAATTAAAAGGCATAAGAAAGCAAAAAAGCAGCAGTAGAAACTGTAACTTACATTTTTTTTCTGAAATATATTTAAGTGCTTCTTTATTGCACACTTCATTTTACTTGACCTTCTTTGATTGGCCAAAGGTACCCATTTGCCTTGGGAGTAGATTAGAATTCTTAAGCAGAAATGAAAATGGGGAGAAACAATCAATGTTTAGTGACTGACTACCAAAATAAAAATGTTTAGTTCATAGTAAGACCAGAGTATTGAAGTCAAGCATAGCTGAGAGAATTAAACTTTAAAAAATATATATTTAAATTTCTATATATATCTCAAGAGCCAGATTTGATAGGCTGCTACCTTCCGTTTCACTCATGTGAAGAGCCAGGTTTCACTGACTGCCACCTTCAGTTTCACTCAGCCAAAGAAAGAGAGTTCAGGATATGTCTAAAGGGAAGTTCCTGCTATGTAGTGTATTAGTCAGTGATTGCCACATTAGTGCTGAATAACAAACTACCTCAAATCTCAGTGGTTTACATCAATGAGAATGTCCTCTCATGTTGGAGTCTGTAAATCAACTGTAGTTTGGCTAATCTGGCCTGGGCTTTGCTAGGTGACTGCTTCAGGCTGAGGCCCAGTTGGGCCATGTTCCAGGTTGAACGTCCATTCAAGTTTGTTTGTATTTGCTCACTCTGGGTCACAAGCTAAGAGGGGAGCAGCAAGGTATTGCATGTTCTTCTGATGGTGGATCACCAGAATGCAAGAGGCCAGTCGCATTGCACAAGTATAGTTAAAGTTTCTGTTCATGTTATATCCACAAATATTCCATTACCACAGCAAATCACATAGTCAAGCCCTGTATCAGTGGTAGAGGGGAAGTACACTCTGCCCTCAATGGGATAGGAGAAAAGGGACATTTACTGCACTATAATTCAAACTATCTCCACAGGAGAGAAGAAAAACTCTGTGCTGTGAGTCCTTTAAATAATGGAAGAGGGGATGAAAGAGAAAAATGAATGGGAACCATCAGGCACACCCTGCATGCCTTGCCATTGCCGCTGTGTCACTCAGGAAAGCATTCGGCCACAGGAGGGACAGGGCCTGAGAGCACGATACCTGAGAAGAAGTATTCAATGCTCAGTCCTCTTTCCTAAGATTCTAAATTATGAAAATAAGCCATGGCAGATCCACATGGCTTCATCCAATTTCCAGAGAAGGAAAAAGGCAACAGAACTCTAAAATAGTTACTGCAGAGGTAGAGACAACCTTAGCCCAATCAGCTGGCCTGCGGCTGGATCAGAGAGCCAAATGGGAATCATGGCTTGGGGTCTGTGATGGGATTAAAACCAGACTTTCCAACCCTACCCTCTTGGGGTCAGATTTGTACCTCAGAGAAGTAGTAGCTCTATACATGAATCTATGGGCTGGCAGTCGGGGGCAATGAAAGCAGAGAAAACTGGGAATTTTCCCCCTGCATCTTGAAGAAGCACAATGTGTCAGGAAAGATCGGAACCAGTACCAGTGGCAGTGACACTTACAAGAGGTGTAGCCTCAGTCTATCATCTCAGATAAGGCTTGTGGCTGAGGATCTTGCCTCATTTCCTGAGCATCAGCAGTGGCCCCAGGTATCTGGACTGGCAGTTCAGCTGCCCTTGCTTTCAAGTGTAGTGGCCTTCATCATTAATGGGAATACCTGGAACTAATCCAGACACAATTATGAAGCAATGGAGCTTCTACAAGGTATTTCATAAGGATATTTTCTCTATGGGCAATATAGAAACTTAAGGTAGAACTACCTTGTCTTCAAACCCAACAAACAGAGCAGGGCTTCTGCGATAGGAAGAGAAGAGGAAGGCCTTTAAAGTCTTTGTTATTCTCTTTCTCCTCTGATAAAGAGAAGAACGGAACTCATCGTATTTTCTTATTTATATAAATGACAGAATAAATCTCTATTTTGTTTCTGGAGAGTATGAGTTAACAGTATTGTAATTATTGTGATTATGGCCAATCTTGGTTCATAGCTCTTAACATCTTTCAGATAATAGTGATCAAGAATTGTTTAATGGGTGCAGCAGAAGATAGTTTATGAAGGATAAACTTTCTATTAATTGACTTGAATTCTTTTGCATCTCAATTTTACATTTTCCAGAGGAATAACTGGAAGCATTCATTAAGAATATCCAGGAAAGAAGATTTCCTCTAATCTTCTTCTCCAATAAGCATGAGAATTTGCTGACCTGAAACAACAACTTTCTCTATGATGTGCTGTTAAAGAACAAGATGGAAGAGAAAGAAGGGAGGATTCATTAAAATGGAAAGAAGGAAGAGAAAAGGAGAGGAGAGGAGAAGAGAAAGAAATAGACTCCACAACCTGCTTCAAATCCTCTGAAACAAAGAAGAGAAGACGGTACAGCAGAAGTACATTGTCTAGGTTCAGACTGCAGATCCCCCC
Organism: Piliocolobus tephrosceles; assembly: GCF_002776525.5. Lineage (NCBI taxonomy): Eukaryota > Metazoa > Chordata > Mammalia > Primates > Cercopithecidae > Piliocolobus > Piliocolobus tephrosceles. The sequence continues at coordinate 109,224,514 of NC_045441.1, forward strand.
ACCAATTTATTAGCTGTGTGTCATTTGGCATTATGTAAGTCCCCTAAACCTCAGACTCTTTGTCTGTAAAATGGGAATAATGATTCCTGCTTCCTATGGCTATATGATTAAAAGACCTAATGAATATAAAGCACTTTCCACAGTATATGCCAACAGTACTCTGTAAACCTTAAGTGCTATGACTGTGGTAGATAAACAGATCAAACAGTTCATCTTTATGTATTACCTAAAGAATATCCATTACATCTGAGGTAATCCATAAAATGGGTTTTTCCTTAAAGGCATCTACTCTCTAATCATTCAGGGTCTATTTTCCACGCATCAGTTATGCAAAGCTTATTATCCTCTTCCTTCGCAAGGTCCTCTTTTACCTGACTCCATGCTCACTGCCTCATCATTACCACTTCTCCTAAACCTGAGCTTGCTCTGCCACAAAGGAGGTAGTGTTCACTCTGCCCACTTCTCTACACTCTTGGGCTCAGCACTGCCGCTTCTATGGGCTCTTCCAAGGTTCAGAAGCCAGGACGCCAGCGAGTCAGTTGCCAAGTCAGAGTCACAGGCTCAGCTGCTGTGACGCGCCCCTCCCCTTGGGTCATTAAACAGTCACAAGACTACAGCACGCATCCTTAGGGAAAAGAAGGCTCTCCTGAATGGGTGCAAGTCTCTCCCTTTTCCACCAGTCATTTCAGAGCCTCATATTTAAAAGTGTATTCTCCAGCAAAGAAAAGCTGTCGCATACTTGAAAGAAATTTGCTACCTTAGAGCTCTCCTCCCAGTGAAGATCCAAAACAGACTATGAGCTTATTTTAATGGTCATTCTCATAGAATTGTAACATTCTAGAGCTGAACAAGGTTTAAAGGTAGACTAATACAGCCCTTTCATTTTGTAAAAGAAGAAACCGGGACCCGGAGAAGCTTTGGCTTGTCTGAGGTCACACAGTCAGGTGAGACCTGATTCTTAGTCCCGTGTCTTTCCATTAGATCCTACTATTTTCTGTTTGATCTGGTGGTAAAAAGACAGGGTTGGATTACATCATGCATGCCCTTTTAAATAATACAATCCAAGTAACTGCCATACTATAGGGACTATTGACAAAAGAAGGGAACGCCCTCCTTCGCTGAGATCTGCCTATATTGCAATCAGCAAATGTCTTACATTTAACTTGATTGTCTGAAAATTGAGTTTACATAACTAGGAACACATGTGATATTATGATGGAACTAATGCACACCAAAAAGGATGACTTTTGTCTACAAAATAGACTCTTAGTATCCTGACTAGGGACAATGAAAATTTTAAGATGCTCAATTCTCACCCATCTAGGGTATATATACGTGTATTTATCCTGACAGTATATGACAGATCAAAATTTTCAATTGGTGAAGTTTCCTGTAAACAAGGAAAGACCTGGCCCTGTTGTGAGTTTGCCACTTCAAGCTGGAACTCCGGTTGGGACTAAATCCGGTGCCGTGGGGCTCAGCAGTCGATGTTGTTGAGACTGAACACAGATTATGAGGACATTGCATTTATCTAGACTTTGGTTAAATATAAGGTTTATAATAAAAAGAAAGACTGTATCATGTCAAATTTGGCCAAATCCATGTAATCTCTAACCTACTCAGCATACACATTCTAAACTGTAAACTATAAACATTAGTTGACTGATTAGTCCTCAATTTCACCATGGATTAAATAACAGAACACAGAGTTACTGTGAGACTTGGGGTAGAAAATCTTTAATTCATTCCCCACATATGTGCTAACATTTGATACAGCTTAGAATTTAAAAAACATAAAAGAAGGCTATAAAATAAAAGTTACAAAAAAGGGGGAGGAAAAGGAAAAGGAGACAGATGATTTTATCAGAAACTTGGAATGAGGCACTTGTCACAACTAAACACTGAATTTACCCTGGGCTTCCTGACCACAAATAGTAGTGATGAAACTAAGCTCCTCGTTTTTATATATTTGTAACCACATAGACAGCACTTCGCTTATCTCTTTTAGTCCCCTTGGTTTCACATATTTTGAAATGAAGGGAATCATGTATGTAAAGAATTTTCTGAGTTGCATGGTTATAAGCCAAAACTGCCTAGACTGATGTAATGAAATTAAATTATGGACAAATTGAAGGTCTACAATCACTTATCCAAAACTGTTGGGAACAGAATTCAGAATTATTCAGGATTTTAAAATGTAACCAGTTATGTAGAACCTATGTTAGGTATCATATGTTACACATCATCTTCAGATAATCTAGGGTAGTACCCTATAATCAGAGATATTACTATTTCTAAAATGAAATCTATGAGGGGTTACACTGGCTGGTGTATGTGAAGTCTAGAAATATCTTCACATAAGTTCATACTAGATCTGATTTTGCACCACTGGAATTTGTCACAAATTTATGAAAAAGCTTAATTTTCAGAGCTTTTTGGATGTAGGAATGGTAGATAAAGAGATTATGCTTATGTGCTCTCACACACACACACACACTTGTACATACACAAGAAATAACTATACATAAGCAGTGCAAGCTTGGCTGTTTTTCTTAGTATCTGTTTGACCTGCAACAAATCATATGAATCTGGGCCATTTTTGCACGCATTAAAAATAGGAGTAAATGTGAAATTAACCAAAGATAAACTGTGACTAAATGTTGCAAACACTCTTTGAAGCACTCTCCATGAATGAGCATAGCCAGGAGGTTAGCAGACCTGAGCACCTTCACAGCTCTGCTGTTGACATTCTATGTGACCCCAGAAAAGTCACTTGGTTTCCCTGGTCCTCAGGTTTCTCTCCTGTAAAATGAGGCCATTGGAAGTGATGGTCTCTAAGGCCCTTTTTAGTTCCACAAGCTGTGCTTCTAAAGTTTTTCATTTTATTCATGTCTACAGGTTTAATTTTTAAAAACAATACCCAATAATAAGGTTTCAAAATATCTCTTGGTCTAATGTGCCTGTTTTTACACAACGTCAATCATCCTTGAGTCACCGAATCACAAGAGTTTTGGGCCAGTCATTTCCTTCACCATTTCTAAACACCATACCCTGTTTTACACACAAGCAACGTGAACAACGAAGCGTGATGGTAAAAACAGAACAATCCAGCTCCCTTAAGCTGGACTTTGCAAACCTCTTTGTGTTATTTTACACGCCTTGATGTTCTAAAAATAAGAACAGAAAGTGCCGCAAGATTATTTCTCAACTCTGGAAATATTTGTGAGTAATTTTGCCAAAGTATTAGTCAGAAATGCTAATTGAAAACTCCAGATGGCAGCATCACAGTCACCTTGCTTTGCTAATTTTCTTTGAAATCTTGCCCTCCTAAGAAAACACATTGAAAAGAAATCTCTTTGAAACATTATCTTGGGCATGGAAATTAGCTTCTCAAGGGTTTTAAAGAGCAAACTCATACTTGTGGCCTCTTTGTTCCATTCTTTTTTGTAAAGTCACGGTTTCAATTTTATAAAAAATGAATTTTAGGATAGCCCAATGGTAGGATATAATAAGTAGATATTTTATTTTAAAAAAAAATACTTATCAGTTTTGAATCTTACTAGATTTTTGGAACTTGGGGGGCAATTACTGCATTTTCTAATGTCCTCACAGAGCCAACCCAAGTTCAGAGTTTCCAATGACCTTGAATGGGATTTTGTGTTCATGTCAGCTGTTTGGATATGAAGAATAAAATAAGAATCTAGGTCAGTGTTGCTTATGCTAATAGCATAGCTTGTGTATTTCTCCACAATTTACATTTTTGCTAATGCATACTTTCCCCTTTAAATGCAAAATATGTCTCTAATATTGCGCACGTGTATGTGCATACTCAACAGCTTCCCTATCCTGTCCTCAAAACTGGTACCTTATGTCACTACAATCACTTGGTTAACTGATCAAACTGCTAAAGAGCCTAAATATCTTAATATATTTTATTTTATTTAAGAGTTTAAGACCAGGTCTTCCAAATCCCACCTTGATTTTCTACCTTCTAGTATGTATACCTCCTGCCCTTCCCTGGTTGCCTCCATGAGTTTAGAATGGAAGGTGGAAAGCAAATGTAAGGATCAGGATAGCTTATCTTTTCACCCCTTTCATCTCTGTCCCAGGCTCCCTCCTACACTCGCATTGTGCCTTGAACAGTGGCCTGAAGTTAATATATCAGTATTTATGATGGTAGAGACACAGTTTGACATATAGTATACCCAAATACATACTGTTCTGGAAATCTACTTGTAGTTCGTCTTTCCCAGCTTAGTGAGAGAACATGTGTTCTAATATACAGAAGAAAAGTTTTTATGGCTCATTTTATATTTTTGAACATTGCAACCCATTTCCTAATTCAGGAAGCTTTTCTACACTTCTTTTAAATAGCCATTGCTATTTCTACTCGTGTCTCTACTTTTCTGAATGATAGTTCTGCTTAATTAATGTATTTTAAAGTTTAGCAAGCAAAGTTATGTAATTTCTCTGCGTTTTAGCTCCCTAAGAGTAAGGCCTTGGAAAATACAGAAAAAAAAAGTTATATATTTAAGATCACTATAAAATATATGCAGAAACATTTTGATAAGTTCAGTGATTTAAATGGGGGTATGGGGTCAGGCGCAGTGGCTCATGCTTGCAATACTAGCACTTTGGAAGGCCGAGGTGGGTGGATTACTTGAGAACAGGGTTTTGAAACCAGCCTGGCGAACATAGCAAAACCTCGTCTCTACTAAAAATACAAAAAGTTAGCCAGGGCCGGGCGCGGTGGCTCAAGCCTGTAATCCCAGCACTTTGGGAGGCCGAGACGGGCGGATCACGAGGTCAGGAGATCGAGACCATCCTGGCTAACACGGTGAAACCCCGTCTCTACTAAAAAGTACAAAAAACTAGCCGGGCGAGGTGGCAGCGCCTGTAGTCCCAGCTACTTGGGAGGCTGAGGCAGGAGAATGGCGTGAACCCGGGAGGCGGAGCTTGCAGTGAGCTGAAATCCGGCCACAGCACTCCAGCCTGGGCGACAGAGCAAGACTCCGTTTCAAAAAAAAAAAAAAAAAAAAAAAGTTAGCCAGGCGGTGTAGCCTAAGCTTGTAATCCCAGCTACTTGGGAGACTGAAGTGTGAGAATCACTGGAACCTGGGAGGCAGAGGTCACAGTGAGCTGAGCTGGACCACTGCCCTCCAACCTGGGCAACAGAGCAAGACACTGTCTCAAATTAAATTAATTAATTAAACATTAATAAATTTAAATGGGGGTATGGAAAGAGAGCAACCTCTTTTCTCCCTGCTCCACTCTGGCCCTAACATACCACTCGCGCAGCCCTTGCCTGGATCACCACCCTCACTGACCTCACAACACCTGTTGATTTTGCCTAATGATCTACCTGCAGGTGGGGAGTAAAGAAGAATTGGGGAAAGTCTGTTAAGGAGAGATGGAAACAGGGCTAAGACATAAAATTAGATAGGTGAGGTGAGTTTGGGTGGTAAGTGAGTGAGTTCTCGTGCTCTTTAGACAGGGCCTCGCTCTATTGCCCAGGCTGGAGTGCAGTGGTGTAATTTTGGCTCACAGCAACCTCCACCTCCTGGGTTCAAGCAGTTCTCGTGCCCCAGCCTCCCAAGTGGCTGGGATAACAGGCATATGCCACCATGCCTGGCTAATTCTTGCATTTTTAGTAGAGATGAAGTTTTGCCATACTGGGCAGGCTGGTCTCGATCTCCCGACCTTAAGTGATCTGCCCACCTTGTCCTCCCAAAGTGCTGGGATTATAGGTGTGAGCCAACACGCCCCGTCTCGTGCTCTTAATACGAACTGAAAATCAGCACATGGGTTTTAAAGCAGACCAAAAGATGGAGCAATTTTCAGCACCTGTATTCCCTACCCAACAATCACTTCTCCCTCTCTCCCAACTTAAACACCTAACCAATTTCTTTATATAAACCTTACTATAAAAAAAGAGCCAAATAGACAGCTATGGATAAGATCTGATATTTTGTTTTTGTTAGGCTAATATATCTGATCATGCTTAACTGAGATTGCATATTTTTGATGGAAGAAATTGTATATTGCTAATAATTTATAGTCTTTCTAGTATATAATCAAATATTTAATAATAATAATAGCTAATCCCTTTGGTGTGCTTCTATGTGCCATGCACTTTCATGTATTCTAAATACTTTGCATATATTAAATTAACTAAATAGCCGCAATAGCTATGTTAGCATCCCTGATTTACAGACAAGGAAACAGAGACATTAAAAGGTTAAGTTAAAACGAGATCATCCAGCTTATAAATGGCAGTCTCAAGGTCACACACATAAAAGAGAAATTTTTACTAACTTGAAAGACCTATGAAAACAGGTCATTGCACAACTAAAAAACTAAGTAATAAAATATTGCATTGAATGAAAGTTGACTTCATATTTAATTAGCCATGCTGTATCTCATTAACATCACTGAAACTTTTTGGAGGAGAGGACTAGAGTAATCAAAAACAAAGAAACTTCAACCGCATAGTAAATAAACAGTCATGGGGCCAAGAATGACCCTAATTAGTAAAATATTTTATTATTTACTTAATTGAGACAATATACTAGTTGAATATTCTAATGCTCTGGCAAAAGATGAAAAATATATATATACACATATATATATGGGAGTAAGCATTACATATGAAACTGAAGCTATATTATGTCCTTTAATGCTGAAAATATCTATTGGGAATGCCCATTAATTCTCAGATGCCCCTTGTCAGCAGTATGTTAAAATTACAGCCCTTCTTGACTTTATATTGAGAATTTAAACTACATGTGTTATTTAGCTCTAATCTTACCACCACCTCAGATGTTATGTTTGTAAACTTACACCTCCTGGTTCATTTTATAGGATGCAATTAAATGAATAGTTGCAAATCGCTGTGACACAGTAATGTATTTTAGCATGGTAGTTTGATTTAAGGCTACTGACATGTTTGTTCAAAAGCTTGAACACGGAGCGTTATGCTAGACATGAAAAAAGGGGTACCATAAAATCAGATTGTAAAAAGTGCAATGGTCTATATGCCAAGCACAAATTCTCCCCCTTACTCTTATTTTGGAGAGCTAAAATGACTTGTATAAAACCTCATGGTATTAATTCCTCCTACAAAGTCAAACAAAATACCTGCTATCTCTCTTCACTAAAATAACTGTACTACTATTTTAAGCACAATGTGGGAATTTAAACACCTAAGTAGAAACAGTAGAATGAAGATTCAATTAAGAAGACAAAAAATATTTTAGAAATACTTAAAAGAAATTAGGAAAATAATACTGTAAATGCAATATAGAGGAAGAAACAAATTTCACAAAACACTAAAGGACTGTTAAAGGCATTACTCCTTCTCTCTTCCCAAATTCATTTTAGTAGCAAATAATTTGGAAAGATGTGGTTTCCTTATAGGTTTCTTTTCTGTAAATCACCTGGGTAATTTTTATACGTTAATTGTCTATGAATCTTTAAGAATGAAATATGGCATAAAGCATTTTGTAACATGTTTGACTCTAAAACCCCCTTTTCACAGAGCATCTTGGGGGACTGGAGTTCCACGGAAATAATTTGGAGCTTTTTGAATCAGAAACAAGAGATTCTTGCCACAAATATATTTATTGGCCTCTAATGAAAAAATGTCCCCAAGTTCTTTAGGCTCTCCTCTCTCATAAGATTTCCACTCGATGCTCAGCTCTTTAAAGATAGAACAGTGTCATTCATTATTGACTCCTCAGCCTAACACATTGCTTGAAGCATATTAAGGACTCGCTAAATATTTGCTAAACTTCTCTATTCGAGATTTTGTTTTTAAGCTTCTGTCTCATTTTACTGTATCCTTTTTTTCTCCCTGAATCTGGATCCACTGATTGACTATTTAAGTCTGGACCTTTCTAGTTCCTTATTTAATGTTCTCAGAGCCAAAATATGATTGGAGGCCCAAACATAACTTCCTAGTGCTCACAATGTTTTTGATAAACAACCAGACCTTCTGACCAGGAATCAGAATTACATGCATGTGAGGACCTCAGTTATACTTGCCCAGTCCCCTTTTGTATTGGTACAGCTCAGAGAACTGGTTATCTTCCTTGAGTTTTCTTTCTCTTTCTTTCTCTCTTTCTCTCTTTCTTTCTTTCTTCCTTCCTTTCTTCCTTTCCTTCTTTCTTTCTCTTTCTTTCTTTCTTTTTTTTCTTCCTTTCTTTTTCTACTTTTTCTTTCTTTCCTCCTTCCTTCCTTCCTTTCTTTCTCTTTCTTTTTCTCTTCCTCTTTATTTTATATAAAATATTTCAAATATACAGAAAATATAAAAGGATAACTTTTAAAATGTGCTCAATTTATGGCCTAACACAATTTTAACATTGTGCCATCCTTAATAAAACATTACAGATATATTCAAAGGCCTCTTTGTATCCCTCCTGATCCCATTACTATTTCCTCATTCTAAAAGGTAACCTCTGTCCTAATGAAGTCAGTGTGAATTCACATGTTAATATCTTTACTGTATATTGTGCAGCCACCCACGGTTCATAAATATCCTTTTGTTGTGTTATTAATATGCACAAATGATAACACTTGTATATACCATTCCTATACTTGCTTTCTTCACTCACCATTATGCTTTCAAGATATATCTATGTAACACATGTAGATCTAATTTGTCCATTTAAACTTCTATATAGAATTCCATTGTATGCATATGAATTTTGACATGTCTTTTAACCCAGTCTCCTATTGCTGAGCATTAGGTTTTGTTGTGTTATGGTTTTTCGGAGTGCCTTACCTAGATCTCTTTTACCCAGACCGTGCATCCACCAGCAGCCACTCTGAGTGCTGGCTGCTGACAGCTCACAGCTGCCCCTTTATTCAGACATTGCCCTTGGCTCGCAGGAGCGTCCTTGCCCTGGACATGACACCTCCCCACTTCACATACACACCCTAGGAAACCTACAACCTGTTGTGAATGACTGACTGGTATGAGATACAAAAAGTTCCTTGCCTCAAGGGAGAAACACTAGAATGGGATTTATATTCCAAAGTTTCTCATGGATCCGTCCAAAATAAGACTTCTTCACCGGAGACCATATTCTTGCTTGGCATTTCTCCATCCTAATCCTCTTCCCTCATCAGGATCCTTACAGGTTTCTCCAGAAAAGTGCATTGTCAGTAAGTGGTATACACCAGAATCGTCTCAGACTCTGCTCCTAAGGAACTCAACCTAACACAAGGCCACTATTATTAACACTATTATAAAATGCTGACCGGCACTGTAGCACACACCTATAATCCCAACACTTTGGGAGGCTAAGACAGGAGGGTCACTTAAGCCCAGAAGTTTGAGACCAGCATGGGCACCATAGCAAAATCCTGTCTATACAAAAAAATTTAAAAATTACCCAAGCATGATGGTGCATGCCTGTGGTCTCAGCTACTCAGAAGGCCAAGGAGGAGGATGGTTTGAACCTAGCAGGTGAGCCTTGAGGCCGCAGTGAGCCAGGATTGTGCCACTGCACTCCATTCTGGGTGACAGAGTGAGACTCTGTCTCAAAAATAAAATAAAATGTTGTGCTCATTCCCGAGCAGATTTGTTCAGGGGATTGCTTGAGTGTATACCCCAACTGCTACCTAGGAAAACAGGCTTAACTTCAATTCAGATAGATGTTACCAAATTGCTTTAGAGTAGTCTCCATTTACACAACTATTCTCATTTCATGAAAGTTACCATTTCCCAACCATATCTCCAGCACTTGTCAGATATTTTAAATTTTGCTAACAAGTTGGGAGTGAAATGATGCATCTATCCCATCCTTTGTTCTGGGTTGTTGGCTCCTTATTTAAAATGTATCAAAATAGGCCGAGTACAGTGGCTCACGTCTATAATCCCAGCACTTGGGGAGGCTGAGGCAGGATGATCACTTGAAGTCAGGAGTTCAAGACCAGCCTGGCCAACACGGTGAAACCATGTCTCTACTAAAAATACAAAAATTTAGCCAGGCGTCGTGGTGGGCACCTATAATCCAAGCTACTTAGGAGGCTGAGGCAGGAGAATCGCTTGAACCTGGGAGGAGGAGGTTGTAGTGAGCCGAGACGGTGCCAATGCATTCCAGCCTGGGCAACAGAGACTCCGTCTCAAAAATGAAAAATAAAATAAAATAAACTACATCAAAATAAAAGTATAAAATAAAAAACATAAACTATATTTAAAATTAAATTAAAATTAAATATTTAAATAATAAATTATGTTATGCTATATATGTTAATATATTTTATTATTTTAAATATAGGAGTCACCATGTGCCTTATAAATGTTCAAGCACTTTACTGATATTAATTTATCTAATCCTCTTAAGGTACCCATGAGGCAGTTACTATTATGATTACACCCGTTTTGCAGTAGAAGAAACTAAGTCACAGAGAGATAAGTAACCTGATCAATGTCACACAGATAGAAAATAGCAGAGCTTGTATTTAAATCAAAGCAATCCAGCTAAGCAATCCATGTGTTAAATCACTATATTCATGCTATTTATCAATTTCATCCTTTAGTAGTTCTTTTAATATTGATCTGTGCCTAGTGGCTATTGGAATTTGATTCTCTTTTTTCTAAAATTATTGTTGTTTAAATAAATAAATAAAACTTTACCTACCAATTGTGGTCAGCTGAATAATGTCCCCTTCCCAAGATGTCCACATCCTAATCCCTGGAACTGTGAATGTTCATTTACTTGGCAAAGAGAACTGTGGAGATGTGATGAAGTCAAGGGTTTTGAAATGAGATTATCCTGGATTATCCAAGCAAGCCTTAAATGTAATCAAAAGTGCTCTTATAAGAGAGGTAAGGAGACATTGGACTACAGAAGTAGATGTGACAGCAGAAGTCTAAGATTGGAGTGATACAAGAAAGGGTTCAGTCCTCAGAGGCTAGAAAAGTCAAAGAAACAAATTCTCCCCTAGAGCGTCAGAAAAATGTGCCCTAGCAACACCTTGATTTTCACCCTGGGTGACTGATTTCAGACTTCTGGCCTCCAGAATTGTAAGACAATAAATGTGTATTGGTTTAAGCCACTAAAATTGTGGTTATCTGTTACAGTAATGATAGGAAACTAACACAAGAATGCACGCAAAACTCCAGGACTTGAGAAACAATATTTCCTCCCATGGATCTGGATCTGTGGGTCAGCTGATCTCCTCCATGTTCAGTTGGAGATGGCTCTGCTCTTCCTGTCTCTCACCCTCTTTGTGCAACCAGTGGGGTGACCTGGGCATGTTCTTCCCATGACCATGGCATCAGAACGGGAGAGCAAGTGAAAATTCACACTCAAGATTTAGGTTTGAAATTGACACACGGTCATTTCCACTTCATTCTATTGGCCATGGTAAGTCACGTGGCTGAATCCAGAATCAAGAGGTGGAGAAAAACACTCCACCCGTTTCTGTGGGAGTTATTGCATGAGACTTTGCAGTTCTCCCGTAAAAGGGGTAGAGAATTTGGGGCTAATAATGCAATGTGTACCAATTTTTATTTTATCATTTGTTTATTTATGTATTTTTTGAGACAGGGTCTCCCTCTGTCATCCAGGCTGGAGTGCAGTGGCACAATCACAGCTCACTGCAGAATTGTCAGAGAATAAATGTGTGTTGTTTTAAGCCTCTTGAACTCTGGGGTTCAGGTGATCCTCCACTTCAGCCTCCCAAGTAGTACAGGTGTACAGCACCACATCTGTTATTTTTTTTTTTTTTCCATATTTTTAGTAGAGATGGGGTTTTGCCATGTTGCCAGGGAGGTCTTGAGCTCTTGGGCTCAAGGGTCTCCCAAAGTGCTAAGATTACATGTGTGAGCCACTGCACCTGGCCCCAACTTTTTAAATACTATTTTTAATTTTTTTTTTTCTTTTTGAGATGGATTCTCACTCTGTCACCCAGGCTGGAGTGCAATGGTGCAATCTCGGCTCACTGTAACCTCTGCCTCCCGTGTTCAAGCGATTCTCCTGCCTCAGCCTCCCAAGTAGCTGGGATTACAGGTGTGCACCACCATGCCTGGATAATTTTTGTATTTTTACTAGAAATGGGGTTTCGCCATGTTGGCCAGGCTAGTCTCAAACTCCTAACCTCAAGTGATCTGCCCACCTCGGCCTCCCAAAGTGCTGGGATTACAGGCGTGAGCCACCATGACCCGCCTTTTTACTTTTATTTTTAATAATTGTATATTTTTATGGGTACAATGTGATGTTTGATGTATGTTTACAATGTGGAATGATTAAGTCACAATAATTAACGAATCCATCCCCTCACATAATGTATCATTTTTTTGTGGCGAAAACACTTAAAATTTACCTTTAGCAACTTCTGTCTATTGAATGATGCCTTAACATGTTATCAAGTTCTAAATTCATGGTTGTTTTACTATGACATTTAAAAATCCATTCCATTGTTTCCTGACATCTAGCTTTTGAGTGAAAAAATTGCTCTCAAATTGTCATTTCCTTTAGGTTATCTTCCATTTCCCTCTGATAGCTTTTAAGATTTTTCTGTTTGTTTTGGAGGAAGCTTGGTTTGGATTTGTTTCCATTTATCTCATTCAGATCATATAGTATATTCTGTCAAACTAAAGACTCCTGTCTTGCTTCGAGTCTAGGAAGTTTTTAACCACACAATATCTTTCTCATTATCTCAGTTTTATGCTTCTGGAAGTTCGAGGCTAAACCTTCCTATTCTATCCTCTACCTCTCTTCATCATTGCTTTATATCTCCTTATTTTTATATGCTATATTTTGATGGATGTTTCAGAATTTCTCCCAAATCACTGACCCTCTCGTTGGCTGGGACTATCTGCTATTCAACGTTGTTTGTTGAAGTTTCATTTCACTTACTACATGTGCTTTATAACTAAGCTTTCCCCCCATACTGCTCTCTTTATTTTTTTATTATAGTTTTTATTCTTTATCTCTTTAAGCTTTTTAAATATGCCTATTATGTTTCAGATTATCCTATAATCCCCAGTTTTGGGGATACACATTCTCCTGGTTGCTGCAGCTGCTCTCTCTCCCTTGTGGAGTTTTGTTTTCTAATTTTTTTTTTTAATTCCACGGTTCTCTGTGTTTTGGAGCAATCCTTTCAGTGCTGTTCCACTCTTGTTTCTTCCGGGGCCTGTGAGGTTCATAAGTTCCAGTGCAGCATTGGTGTTAATTTCTCAGTGTGGGATTCCTGCACCCCAGGAGTGGTGTAAATTCAGGACTCACACCTGCTCGGTTTCAACTTAGGTTTCCAGTTCCTTGCAGATTTCTTTATCCAACCTATCCTAGGCCTGCCCCAGAGGGTAGAGTTTCTGTAGTCCCATTTCCTATAAGGCCCCGTTTGTGTAGCAGACCGTCCCAGCGTCTGCCTCACACAGATCTGAGGCTTCATCTCCTGTCTCTGATCTGGACTCCATCCCAACCCTCAAATCAGCCTGGTTGGGAAAGTTCTGTGAGCCTCTATGGCTGTAACTTCCACTTGCAGATCTGGTCTTTTGTTCTTTCTTTATTTCTGGTACCAGGAATTTTTACTTTCCTTCTTTCAAGTTTGGCTGCTTGCTATTAAAAATGGATATACTTTCCAATATTTCTTGATTGAAGCAAGAGATAGATTCATCCAACATCATCTCCTTTCATCATGTTTAGAGGGAGTCTCTGCTTTGATTTCCCGCTGTGTAGTTCATATCTTGTTTAGGGATCCTATTAATTTTCCAGTCCCTCTTTAGAACTGGAACCCTGGTGTAAACCCAGCTAATACCAACAGGCCCTCGTGTCTCCTTCTATCCTTCCTTCCCCAGGTTGAACACTCCAGTCCCAAGCACCACTATACAAAAGTCTTCCAAAACAGACCAACCAGTGTCTACCTGGTTAGATTTCTTGGTTAGAGCAGTCCTACCATATTTGACCCGCTTCCAAAGTCAAGCCAGAGGTTGTGACAGTGTTGGAATGCTAAACAGATGACCCTCACTGAAGGTCTACCTCGATATAAAGGTCGCTTCCGCCTACCCATTCCCCAGCTATGAGCTACACACTGTTGAGCAAATTGCTGCTGACTGATGGACTAGGCCTCGGCAATCCACCCTTCTATACTCACTGAAATGTCCTCAAGAATATAGTAAAATTCTACTAAACAAATATCTAACTAGCTAGAGCTCCCAGTTCAACCTTTCTGATCCCAAAGCATTGCTAAAACTCTATTTTGAGGACCAGGGAAAAGAAGCACATCTTGAGAAAGTTTTTACCGAGGATTTGTTCAAATAATCAATTCTCTGTTTATGTGCTAATGTCATACACATTCATCCCAATCTCTGAGTGTACAATGGTTATTGACATTCAGACAAATCAATCTCAGACACTAGAAATTCTCATTGGCCAAAGAAAGATTAATGGACTTGCTGTATATGCTGTGACAGTAAAGACTATGAATACATTTTTTAAAGATTTTCAGTAAGAATTGAAAATGAAACATTTATTAAGTTAAAAAGAAAAAATAAATAAAATAGTTATTACCCAAATATTCCCACTGAGGCATTTCTGTACAATATCTCTATTAAGGTATAGTATTAATACAATTTTTCTGTTTCCTGAAATTATTTCCCATAGATATTTAAAACTAGGTTATAAATTTAATTCACCTTGTGAAAATCTGCAATAAATATTGCCTTTTGACATAGTAAAAAAATCAATAATGCAATTTTGAAGTTGGCTTTTTAAGAATATTGTGACCTACATCAGGATGGGTACTGCTAAAAAATCTTTGAAAAGCCAGGCATAGAAGCACACTCCTGTACTCCCAGCTACTCAGGAGAATGAGATGGGAGGATCTCTCGAGTCTAGCAGTTCAAATCTAGCCTGGGCAACATAGTGAGATTCTGTCTCTACATGTATGTAATATATACGTATCCTTTTATATTTTTTACAGCTGGTTTGTGTAATATTAAATATTTATATATGGAGTTTAAGTGACTGGAGATATGATTTGATACATAAAATGACTAAACCATGAAGGGAGAGCTATGTTATAAATAGAGGTCTATATTCCTCTTAAAGGTACAGAAAGAATATTCTTCTGATACAGGTAATTAATGAGGCAGCTGTTATAATATGCCTCACTTCATTAAAATTCAGCTGCCTAGCTATTCTAATTCCCTATCTCTTTAGACTGAAAAGCATCTAATGTAATTATTTCCTATTTTATGATAGACTAAGTACAACGTAAACATATTTGTAAACCACTGACATTAATAGAACAGAAAGAGTGCTGCAAAAAGTATCCAGATAGGTTTTGCTTTAACTAAGACATTTCTAATACTAAAAGAGAATTGGATTTGCTTAGGAAGCTCTAGAGCTTGATTTGGTCTTTCCTTCAAGGGCTGTCTAATATGGTAGCTTTCATTAACTATAGTGCCTGTTTGTGATTTAATTTCCAAGAGTTTAAGTTGCTTGCAGCAATAGCACTGTCCCTAGGACTTCTCAGACCACTGGTTGCCAAGACTTCATGATTTTGCCCTTAAACTGGGCATGTAGCTCTCTCATCCTTTCTTCTATTCTAATGAATATTCCCACAATATAAAAAGACATTTCTTAAGCTAGACTTTGCTTTTCACAATGTGGCTCTCTGTTAAACCCAATTCCTTTTTAAGAGAGTTTATTTTTCTTCACTAAATGCAATTAATACTTAAATCTATGTTACTAAATACTTATAACTATTTCACTAATATTTCCTCATGTTAATTTTTTGCTGTTTTCTGAACTTCCAAATCAAGTGCACATTAATTTTAGAGTGGTGATAAAAAGGTGGATTTTTCAAAAAGATAACTCCATGAAGGTTTTCTTGTCATCTGTGAGTGGACAGTCTGCGAAAATAATCAAGGCACTTGATAGTGTGATATAGGTCAGGCTTTGGAGCCAAATAGACCTAGCTTCAAATCTATACTTATTAACTCTACAAGTTGCTTAACTCTCTGAGCCTCATCTTTCTCATCTATCAAATGAGGACAATAATTATTAGCTCTTGCAAGTAAAGGAAGCAAGATAAGAAAAGCAGAACTGTCATTAGCTTATTTTTCTATTGAAATCTAAGGATGTTCATATTTTTTGCTTCTGACAAGAAATAATAACTGACATATTATATATGATCAGTCTATCAGCTAAAAGAGTAGCATGCTTCTCATTTATTCTCTTGAGTTACTTCCTAGCAACAGGAGTTGTTGGGAGCAGATGGAGACAGTTTGTAACGTCAACCAAGAATAATGCAAAATGTTATCAGTCTTACCTTAAATTAGTTTGTGTCAGTTAACAAAGTGCCGAGCAATTGCTCAAGTCCACGTTGTGCCGCACCCAAAGGGCTGTCTGTATCTCAAAGACTGAGTTGGAAATAAAAACCCAAATGCTCCAAAGAAAGAAACCAGAAAGAAGACCTCTGTCTGCACTGACTCTGATTGGTATCTCTCTGATAGGGATCTAAGTCACTGTGATTTTTCCAGAAGATAAGGAAGTTCTTTTTCTTTAAAATTTTCATGTTGCCTAATGTAAGGAACTGCTGACCTTTATCAGTCTTTAAGCCTTGGATCTAGGGTTGCTAATTACCTGGAAGTCTAGAGAGACCCAGGAAGCATATATAAAAGGCTGGCTTTCAAAAGAGATCGTGCCTCAATTTCCCAGTGTCCCAGTCTTTATTGCTGCCATGACTTTGACGAGGTGTGTGGGCTCAGCCAGTGCATTTGCGTACTCCTCACTTCTAATCCCTGCCTGCCTGCTACACACCTCCTGGACCCTGGCTACTGCTCTCACAGCAGAGCACCTGTCAGGTTCTCACCCAGGTTTCTATGATTTCTTAATACTGATCATTCCTCTTAGCTACACTCAGTCTTGCCTTAACTAACTCAATCCAGGCTTCCATCCCTGCCTTTCCAATCTATTGTCGTTCCCAACTCCAATATGATAACTCCCCCTCAAACCCTGCTCCCCAAAAAGCAGAAATAAAACTGCTGGTCAGGCACGGTGGCTCATGCCTGTAATCCCAGCACTTTGTGGGGCCAAGGCAGGAGGACTGCTTGAAGTGGGGAGTTCAAGACCAGCCTGGGCAACATAATGAGACCCTGTCTCTACAAAAAAATTTAAAAAATTAACTAGGCATGGTGCACACCTGTAATCCCAGCTACCTGGGAGGATGAGGTGGGAGGATAAATTGAGTGCAAATGTTCAAGGTTATAGTGAGCGATGATCCTGTCACTGCACTCCAGCCTGTGTGACCGAGTGAAACCCTGTCTCTAAAATATAAATAAATATATATATAATAATTTATATATAAATACATATATATATAGCAGCCCAGAGCTGTCTGCCTTCTCAGAATGTCTACTACAAATTTTAGATATTTCAGCAGTACCTTTTAAATACCCATCACCAACCGATGTTGTTAGACAACTAAGTTATATAAATTGCCCAAAGAACTCCAGCTCTAAAGCCTCCCAAGTTCTATAAGACAATCCTTGATATGATCTTATGTCTCAGTGTTTTCCAAGGATGGTGTGGTGTGTGGTGACTGATGGGCAGGCAATGAGGATTCTCTTCATGGCCTAAGAAAAGACAAATATCTTTCCTTAGTCTCTTACAGGAGAATGAAGTGTGTGTTCCTAAATTTTTATTTGTATATGTAACTAAGAACCAGTTTGTAAATCCTACTGTCTTAGCGAAGTGCCACAGAAAGCAGAGACAGAGGCAAATCTTATGTACTACTGCCTTACTAGAGCATGCAATCCAGCAAAGTAGGACACCTATGGCAAAAAAAATTAGTGAAACCATCTTCAGTTCCTGAGTCTATTGCTGGTTCCATAATAACCAGGGTCATAATCAATATTCATTACCTCGTCTTCCTCCTTCAGTGCATTCTAGATCCCCTCATGCTTGGCTAGCACTTTGGCTGATCTGGTTTTCTTGTGTATTGAGTGACCCAGACCTTTATCTCTGAGGGTCTAAGCTCTTACATTGCCTGGATCTTGAGATCCACGGTTGCCACAATTGCCCATTTACCATGATCACTGGACACAACACCAAGAAATGTCCCATTAAATTCCCAACATACTCCTCCCTGCCACTATCTCTTAGTAGCACTCTGAGATCCTCATGGTAATCAGGTTGGTTATCCTCATCAATACAGACACTCCTTTCTTTGCCCAAAGTAAGCAAGTGGCAGTTGCAGTTTCAAGTTCAGCTAAACCTTTACTGTGTTATCTGATAAAAGGAATTTCCCTGGGAACCAGGGCTTCTAATCTATCAAGGCCTAAGGGTATGGGTTCAGAAAGCATAAATTCCACAAGAGTGTCTGGCTGGAAAAAATAGTGAGAGAAGTCAATCCTACTTGCACTCCTTGGTCCATGCCTCTCTGTATTCTAGCTGTTAAGGGTCTGCACCATATACCAACCATTGATTTGGCACGTATGTCACAAGTTGGAGGGCAGTGTTATAACCCTTAGCATGTTGTCCATGGTTAGCCCCTTAGTTGAGCTTTTAATAGGCTATTCTGCCATTCTGTTAGGCCAGCTGCTTTTAGGTGATGGGGTACGTGGTAATACTAGTGAATCTCCTTGCCATGTACCCATTATTGCAACTCCTTTACCATAAGATGGTAGCACATAATGTGTAGTGTGATTCTGCATTTTTACCACAGGGTTGCTCTTACAAAGTACCACACATTAGGTGACTTAAAACAACAGAAATTTATTGTGTCACAGCTCTGGAGTCTAAAAGTCTGAAGTGAAACTCTTGGTAGGACCATGGATCCCTCTGAAACCTGGAATGATTTCCTTCCTTGCCTTTTCCTAGCTTCTGGTGTTTGGGGGCCATATTTGGCATTCCTTGGCTTATAGTTGCACCACTCTAATCTCTGTCTTTATCATCACATGGTTTCTCCTTGTGTGTCTCTGTCTCTCTGTCCCTTCTCATCTTCTTATAAGGACACCAGTCATATTGGATTAAGGGACTGCCCTGCTCCTGTATGATTTTAATTACATCTGCAATGACTCAATTTCCAATTGAGGTAACAGTCCAAGGTGCCAGGAGTTAGGATTTCAACACTTGTTTTGGAAGGACACAATTCAACCTATGACCAATACCATGCCACTAACTCAGGCCCCCTTAAAATAAGATCCTGGGATTTATTTTCAGTATATTCTGTCTTGCAGTTACAAAAAATGACAGTATTGTAAAGCTACAGAGAGG
This sequence comes from Piliocolobus tephrosceles, assembly GCF_002776525.5. Taxonomy (NCBI): domain Eukaryota; kingdom Metazoa; phylum Chordata; class Mammalia; order Primates; family Cercopithecidae; genus Piliocolobus; species Piliocolobus tephrosceles. Next base: position 109,243,749 of record NC_045441.1, read on the forward strand.
ACCTCTATCTTCACAGCATGTCTTTAGTTGGCTATGCTGAGGCTATAAGTGTTTTTGAGAGGCTTCCAATGCTTTTAACAAAAGCTAACCTACTCCACAATTCTTGTCATGATTATTGCCCCCACAATGGTCAAGCCACAGTCTTCTTATATCCCAATAGTTCATCTTCAACCTGTACCTCATCCCAATTAACCACAGGTGAGTATCAGTCACTGTGATGCCACAGCATGCCAAGGGTTATCACCATCCCTCTCACCACCAGAAATGAGATCCCTATTGCTTTCAGATAGCAATAATTCACTTCCAAAATCCCATCCTGAGGCTCTGTTCTCTAGGCCACTTATGTCACCATGAGTGTATCTTATAAGTAGAATGACCATGAGTATAGCCATGTATCCTAGCCCAAATTCTCCAGAAAGCTGAAACTCTGTTAAAACCTTGTCTGCTATTCCTTTATTAGAGAGTAAACCCCGGGGAAATAGTAGTGAAAAGGAAGATAAAGAAGCAGGGAAGATGGGAAGGCCAATATGAGGGCATGTTACCAATCTGGCTACCGTTTGACATCAGGTACAACTGATTACTCAATCCCATAAGGCCATCTTCCAGGAATCTGTATCAATGATTGTAACTCAAGACAGTAATGCAGGTCTTTTGGGGTGGGAGGCGTGGAATATTTTCTTTACTGATTTCCATCTCCCACTAGTCACAGACTCACCCCAGAGGGTGCTAGCTCCTCCTCATTTCTAGGTTGCACATATGTGAGCATCAAACAGATCTCATAGTGTCTAGTTCCTCACCATCAACATCAAGGATGTCTGAGGATAGAAAGTGAGTACTGCGTGGCACGGGCATAAGGAGAGGTGCTGTCAAGTTGTGCTCTCTTAAAATCAATTGAAGCCCTCACCAATATGGTCATTGCAGTGTTGGCTAGAGTGAAACAAGTGACCAAATACTCTTGGAAGCAAGCGACATTGAAAGGATCAAAATGGCACAAAAGTTTTGGGTGCTTCTAGCAAAAAAAGTGAGTGATAGCTAATTTAAAAAATGTTTCATTCTTAATCTAAATGTAATATATTCACTGAGTTATTCTTTCCTTGGAAAGTGGGAATGAGGAGAGTAAATGACACAGTGTGCCTTTTGCCTAAGGAGTTAGGAGGTCAGAAACACTGTATACTCTTGCCTTAAATGACCTCTAAGCTGCTTATTTATTTATTAACTTAGTTTAATCTTGACTTTTTTAAAAAAGAAAGTTTTAAAATGAATTGTAACAAAAGGTAGACCAATATGATAGACATATAAAATGACTCAAGCAAGTGCAGGAAAATAGAAATATGCTAATAGTATGTTTAACGTAATTGCAATGAGAGAGCTGTAAATTTGACTTCCAGTTATACAGTTCAGAAATCATGATAAGTAATATAGCTCTTATTATCAGAAAGGAGGAAGCATGCTTTAGGAGAAGTGAAGTTTTTTCTAGCACTGAAATCTAAAATAGCTTTCTGGTATGGAGGTTTATAGAGAAGAAATTGTGTGATGTAAAGGTAAATGTCCTCAACAACATTTTTACAACAAATGCACAAGTTGATTTCGTTTAACAATGAGGTGGGGAAATTTATTAATTCAACAGCTGATGCTAGAATTCCTTCTAGGGAGAAAACAACTTTTGCTGGTAATAACACTTAGGGTACAAGTGGAACCCTCTAGGTCTGGTATGAAAGCTTGTGAGGAATAGGAAAACAGTTCTGCCTAACCGAGGAAAAGGAATCTGGAGGACCACAGGGCATTTTGGAAGAGAGAGTGAAGAGGTTGGATGGGAAGGGAGATGAGGGTAACAGAAGCCACTGAGAAGGTGGAATGCTCTGTGTAGTGATCGCTCATCCCCTACCACCACCCTCCATCTTCAATAAAGCTTTTGCTAAACTTGGAATTCTTCTGGGTATTTTAATGTGGATATTGAAAGCAAAGAAGTATCAATTAAGATGGCAGTGAAGTGAGATGGTGACAGACGTGAGGAATGCAGAGACAAAGAAGAGAAAGGCAGGCAATTGTTAGCCATCTGGGATTCGTGAGAACTGGAGAGAAAAAAGCATTACTGATTAAGGGCAGGTCCACAGACTTTCAGTACCAGATGAACAATGGTTGAGTCTGACACATCTTATAAGGGCCAAGAAACATGACAGCACCAGCATGACAGACCATCCCTCCTCTGAAGGTGGATGAGATACCCGTGGTCAAAGAGGCAGCCAATTATAACCTAGCATCATTTTCCCCTTCTTGTTTAGTGATAGAACCTTCCCATTTTTAGCTAGGCACATGGAGCCCCAACTAGAGTCATTTCCTAACAGAGCCATTTCCTAATAGGTGATTGTGACCTGTTAATACGTGGCCAATGAGATGTAGGCAAAAAGAATGTAGGCAAGTTCTGGATCACGTTCTTATGGGAAGCTGCTTGATCATTGCTTATTTCTCTATTCCCAAACTCTAGAATGAGGACATGGTGGTTGTGAGCCAGCTTTGACCATGTGAATAAGGACATAATCAAGTCTAGGCAATGGCCTGGCAATGACATAGAAGGAACCTGGGTTTCCTGGTGAACTACAGCTGCCTACCTACTGACTCATCCACTCACCTCAACTCACCCAGACCACCTCCTAACTCAGATTTTACATGAGAGAAAAATGAACTCTCTATTATGTTTAAGCCACTATTATGCGGTCTCTGTTAAAGCAGCCAGATTCTTATCATTTACTCAGAATATATGCTCATTTACTGACACAGCTCTACCCCTTGGGTGCAGCTGTTGAAGCCATGTAGTATAAAATGGTTTCAAAACCTAGTCAAAATCATACTTCATGGGTTAAAACCATGGTCCATCACTGATACACTGCAAGCACTTCATTGATAAACTACTCTATTTTTATTTATTTTTGGCATAACCATGTGTAATACTGTCTGTTAGATGCAATGTTGAGCTAAGAGGACCATGTTGCCCATTATAGAGCAGGACTCAATATGCTGCAGGTAAGAGGTAAGAAACATGTCGTAACATCCTGCTGGCAAAAAGAGCCCACACTTATTGAACTCAACTTATTGAACATGCCAAAACGTTGCCTCATGAATATAGAAGAGAGGGCAGTCAGAGCAGTGTCTGCTCTATTCTTATAGAAACATAGTGAACAGAGGAGAATCTGCAGATGCTCCTACAGCTACTATAATATATATTTAATCTCTAGCCATGATTATAATTGTTGCTTTTTCAGAACAGTGATACAGTTAAAAACTTAATTTGACTTTATGCAACAGAAACCAAATTGCTATAGTTTAACCACATACAGGATTATCATGTTTCAAGAAATCTAGAATAGACAGTATAAGACCGCTATGATGACACCCCAAGACCATCAAGAACCCAGCCGTCCACCTTTCCTCATATTGATTCTGGACATGTTGCTTTCTTCCTTGTGATCACTTGTTAATCACAAGACTGTTGCAGCATAGGCACCACATTAGAAATCCAGGCAAGACGACAGAGGAAGAATGAAGAACAACAACAACAGATCCGAGTTTGTCATCTTAAAGTGTTTTCCTAGAATCAGTACCTAATGATTTTGGTTTACAAGATGAATTTCCCAAAACTGTGTTCCATGGCAATCCTTAGATGCAAAGGAATGCAGGGACATGAGAATTTTTTCCTATGCACATTACTGACATAAATAACTTCAAAGCTCTCCCAGTAAGAAAGAAGGCTAGAGTGAATACTGGATAGGCAACCATCAGTGTCTGACATATACTGTCAAAAAAATAATTGCTACTAAACTGGATATCATGAGTCCAAAAAGGTGAGAGTCACAGGAATAGAAGATTTGAAATATTTCTAAAACAGTCATCAAATCATTCTATTACTTCTTTTGGGGGGTGTTCTATCACTTAATCGAAGAGTGGCTGCTACTGCTCATTTTTCTAACTACTTTTTTTTCTGTTATTATGTCTTCAATATTAGTTGGAAAATGTGTAATACTGGAGTGGATTAAAGATAGACACAAATTTTTGACATTGTTCTCATCAAGAGGTGAGTTTTACGTCCCTTTTTCTTGGATCTAGGTGAGGCCTGCCACTGCTTGACCAACAAAACCTGGCAGAAATGGTGTCGTGCCAGTTTTCAGGCCCAGGTCTTAAAAGACTGGCAGCTTCCTGTTTCTGTCTTTTCAAATATATATTCTTGGAAATTAGCTGCCATGTTGGAAGGAAGCTCCAGCGCATTGTGGGAAATAAACAAAAGCCACTAGTTTATATCACAGCTCAGAGCTGGCACCAACTCGCAGCCATTGTAGTAAGCCATTTTAGAAGTAGACCCTCCAGCTTCAGTTGAGCTGAACTAGCTGATGTCTTTTGGAGGAGAAATGAGCTGTCCCCCTCTTAAAACTGCCCAAATTTCAGATTTGTGAGGAAATAAATAGCTATTATGGTTTCAAGCCAACAAGTTTTGAGAGGGTTTGATACATAGCAATAGATAACCAAAGTAATTACTTTCAGTAGAAAAAAATAATAATGCCTTAATGATATATAAGTAGATGAATTTCTGGTGGTCAAAAATTGTGAAGAATGTAAGTATCATCATGAACATGCAACTTTTGTTTATTTGGTGCAATAAGCCAGCAATATATTTATTATTCATGTTTGACTTTGTAGTTTATCTAGCTGTATGCATAGAACCACTGACGTAAATCCTTGACCAAAAAATTGAAAAAGGTATATTCTCCATTTACATATAACCAAAAAATATTTAACAAGCGAATGAAAACTATACCTGAAGAGCATCTGTTACAGTAGTATCACCTTCCTGAGCTCTGAATAAATTCTGAACACATAAGGAATTTAGAATAGAGGTCACCTTTAAAAACAAAAACAGAAATGTACAGTTAGCTCTGTTGGGTCTTATCATTTAAAGAAATCAGTTACTGCCACTAAGACATTCAGCTGATAAGGACAAGAATGAGTTAGAGTCGGGCAGAGTACAATGATCAGTCAAGATGCTTTATCTGTCTAATATGCTAGAATTTAATAATTTTAGTCAAAATATTTTGTCTGCATTTTTACTACTTTTATAAAGTTTTTGGGCTTTCAGAAGATAAAGTCACTTCAAACTAGAGCTCTCTAGCCTGTTTGAAATGCAACTAAAGAAATTTTTCTTTATCCATTTCTGCATGAGGAGTTACGCCCCTAAATCAAAACTTTTTAATGTACCCAGCACATAAATAAAATTTATGGTTGATTTTCAATGAGACTTGGTCCATGAGTGAACAAATTGGTATTAAATCTGAAAACTGAATTGCTTTTTTTTTTCCTGTTGATAGGTGTAAGTTAGGATAGGGTCAGTGGTATATAACCAAGATTCAAAATAATAGTGTCTTAAACACTTTCACAGGCAGGCAATACAAGGCTAGTATGGCAGCTCTGTTCTGTGAGTTGTTCGGGGACTCAGCTCCTTTTGTCTCGTTGCTCCTCCATCCTCAGGTTGTTTTTCCTACCAATGTATTTAACTTGGCTTGTCACCACATCTACCTACAAAGCAGTAGGATGAAAGAAGGGCACAGTCTCTCTTTAAGGATGTGACCTAGAAGTTTCACAAACCAATTCTGCTTGAATCCTATTGATCATAACTTAGTTACTACAGACCACACTCAGATGTAAGGAAGGTAGACAATGTAGACTTTATTCAGAACGGCCATGTGCCCAGCAAAAAATTAGGCATTCTATTGCTATAAGACAGAAATGGACATTAGATGCTAGAGAACAACTAGAGTGTCCACTGCAAGGTGAACTCACTTGGAAGCAACAGTGAATCTTCCAACTAATATTTTACTTTTACGAGACCCTTGATTTGAATGGTCTGCCTGAATAAGCACCAGACAAATCCTTTACTTAAACCTCTTTGACCAAAATTTCATAAAGACTTCTGCACTATGAAAAGAGATGATAACACCTTTAAGTCATCTTTAGGTACTAGCCATAAAACACTGCAATAAATTAAAGAAACCAGAAGTCATTGATTCAGAAATAGCTAATAGACAGTCAGGGCAATTTTATCTTTTGTAAGTAACAATTTCTAGAGTGCTCTACATGTTTGCTTTTTATTCAACTTTAACTCATGTAACATCTTTCAGCAGAAAATCTCAAGAAGCTTTTATAAACGTTAATTAACTGAACTTCACAACGTTCTCAAGAACTGAGTATTAATACATCCATTTACATGGCAGGAAGCCAGAAGAACATTACGGTGAGCAATATGGAGCTTCCTTGGTTTCAGCTATATAAAAACATCAAACAGGCAGTACCAGAAAATCAATGTTCATCTGAAAATTGAGTATTTAGCTGCTTTTAGACTGCTAAATTATTATTATCCTACGTTCAATGCAAGGAAAGCCATATTACTAAAACAAAAAGAAAGCCTTATTTTGAAATACTACTTCAACTTACAAATGACTGATGCGTTGTCTAGCTATAAATCTAAAGATAATAATAAAATTGGAAAGATTTTCATCAGATAGACTTTTAACACCAAGCTTGATGCAGTTTGTTTCAAGATTAAATTTGAAAAAAGCAGCTGCTAAAAAAAAAGTTATTCAATCCACGTGTCAGGAAAGGAAAGCACATATCAGATTTCTTTGAAGAAAAGAATGAAATTATAAATGAATGTATATTATGTGTATTTTCTGAACCTAAGTTGGAGTTATTGTGATGAATAAATAATGGAAATGATAGTAAGATACACAATTGTTGTGAATGAACTATTCAAAGAGCTAACTTTTTTTATATGATATGAAACATATCTCGACAATATCTAAAATCCCAAGGTTTTTTACATTGCTGTTATTAATTGGAGAAATTCATTATATGCATTTCATATGTTCAAAGGAATTTTCCAAATAAACCAGGAGATATAACCTTGGCCCCTTATAGAGGCAGATAAACTCAATTTAGCTGCTAAATGAGAGTTTCAACATTAAATTTATTTCTGGTAATCTGATCTATGTCTAAAAAAGACTGAGGTCTAAGCCTTGGTTTAATGGAAGCTAAAAAATAGAAATAAAGGCAAGAGTGTTATTTTCGTAGGAATGGACAAGTGTCCAGTGTAAGGTTTACTGATGACAACCAGCATAAGGACTAATGAAATATGAACCAATGACTTTTAGCTCAGACTTTCATCCGTAATCTTTCCAAAAATCTTCTTAAATAGACTTTTTATACCCCTTAAGTAAGGGCAATTAATATAGGATAATATTCTAAAAACCCTTTTAAATTTTCTGGTTTTTTAAAATCACAAGAAATGTAAATTTTTGGAAAATTTCTCCTAGGACATTTATCCTGGCAAGGCTCATAAAGAAAAAAACTGTGCCTTCCTTCCACCTGGCTCACCCTTTATTGGGGACTGACATGCTCAAAACATTAGAGAGGATTGTAAGCCAGCTAGCTAATCAAAGCCGTTTCAAAGCTAATAGCCTAACCTTCTGGGTTATGCTGTTTGGTTGTAGACGGTCCAGGTGGAGGACTTTTCCAAAGGAATATCAAATTTAACTTTAATGACTTACACAAAGAAAATAATTCTGGTCATCAAAATGTGATAAATGTGACAAGTCTCTTTGCTAATAATACAGATGAAATAGAAAGGATGATAGTCATCTATGATAATATGGAAAATAGCTTCCTCCAGTAATGCAAGTATTTTAAAGAAGAACGCATATAGGCATTTTCCTATACACATTAGAAAGGTTTTGTTTGTTTTTTAATAAGACTACGAACCTTTGTCTGCAGATTTGAGAATCCTCTTATAGTTGGAGGTACAAAAATGAGAAAGATGTGGTTCCTGCCCTCAAGAAGCTTGCAATGTAAAAAAAAAAAAAGAAGGGAGGATATGTTTCCAAGAGAATAAAATCGGTGTCGCTAAAAAAGAGCAAATAACATCTTATGAGTTTTAAAGGAGAAAAAGATTGAGTTTCTTGGGAGAATCAGGAAAGAGTTACATGAGTAAGGAAATATTTGGTATGGATCTTGATGTATGGGTATGATTTTGACAACTAAAGTCTGGTTACGTGGGAGTTGAGGGTAGTGGTGGAAGAATTCCAAGTAACAGAAAGAAAAGGCAGAAGACATATAAAAGTCTAAAACACACTGAGTAGCATAGGTAGAAAGCAGAGTGCCAAGTAATAGAAGATAAGAATGGAAAGACAATAGGTTAAGGTAACTGCTATTCTTTGTTTCAGCTTGTAATATATCCATCAAAGATGTTGGACACAAACTCCTGAGAGTGGATTTTATTTTATTTCTTCTTTTAAATTTTATTTTAAGTTCAGAGGTACATGTGCAGGTTTGTTATATAGGTAAATGTGTGCCATGGAGTTTGGTGTACAGATTATTTCATCACCCAGGTAATAAGCCTAGTACTCAGTAGATATTTCTTCTGATCCTCTCCCTCCTCCTACCCTCCACCCTCAAGTAGGCCCCAGTGTCTGTTCTCTTGTTTCTGTCCATGTGTTCTTGCTATTTAGCTCCCTCTTAGAAGTCAGAACATGCAATATTTGGCTTTCCGTTCCTGTGTTAATTTGTTAAAGATAATGGTCTCCAGCTCCATCCATGTTGCTGCAAAGGACATGATCTCATTCTTTTTTTATGGCTGCATAGTATTCCATGGTGTTTTATATATCATATTTTCTTTACACAGTCTACCATTTATGGGCATTTAGGCTGATTGCACATCTTTGCAATTGTGAATAGTGTTGCAATGAACATATGTGTGCATGTGTCTTTGTGGTAAACAATTTATTGTCCTTTAGGTTTATACCCAATAATGAGATTGCCAGGTCGAATGATAATTCTGTTTTAAGTTCTTTGAGGAATCACCACACTGCTTTCCACAGTGGCTGAACTAACTTACACTCCTGCCAGCAGTGTATAAGTATTCTCTTTTCTCTGCAACCTTGCCAGCATCTGTTTTTTTTTTTTATTCTTTTATAATAGCCATTCTGACTGGTCTGAGATGATATCTCATTGTGGTTTTGATTTCCATTTATCTAATAATTAATGGTGCTGAACAGTTTTTCACATGCTTGTTGGCTGCATGTGTATCTTCTTTTGAAGAGTGTCTGTTCATGTCTTTTACCCACTTTTTAATGGAGTTGTTTTTTTTTTTTGCTCGTAAATTTGTTTAATTCCTTATAGATTCTGGATATTAGACCTCTGTCAAAAGTACAGTTTGCAAATATTTTCTATCATTTAATAGGTTGTCTATTTACTCTGTTGATAGTTTATTTTGCTGTGCAGAAGCTTTTTAGTTTAATTAGGTACCATTTGCCATTTTTTGTTTTTGTAGCAATTGCTTTTGTCATCTTTGTCATGAAACCTTTGAGGGTTCTTATGTCCAGAATGGTATTTCCCAGGTTATCTTCCTGGGAAGATAGGTTTTATATTTAAGTCTTATTAAATATTAAATATATATAAATATATTTATTTATATATATTAATATATATAATTAAATATATATAAATATATTTATATTTAGGTTTTATATTTAAGTCTAATCCATCTTGAGTTAATTTTTATATGTGGTTTAAGGAAGGGGTTCAGTTTCAATCTTCTGAATATGGCTAGCCAGTTATCCCAGCACCATTTATTGAATAGGGACTCCTTTCCCCATTACTTGTTTTTGTCACCTTTGTCGAAGATCAGATAATTGTAGGTGTGTGGCATTATTTCTGGTCTCTCTGTTATGTCTTATTGGTCTATGTATCTGTTTTTGTAAAAAGTACCATGCTGTTTTGGTTATTATAGTCTTGTGGTATAGTTGAAGTTGAATGATTTTTAAGAAGTTGTTCCGGCTGGGCGCGGTGGCTCACGCCTGTAATCCCAGCACTTTGGGAGGCCGAGGCGGGTGGATCACCAGGTCAGGAGATCAGGACCATCCTGTCCAACACGGTGAAACCCCGACTCTACTAAAAACACACAAAAAAATTAGCTGGGCATGGTGGTGGCCCCTGTAGTCCCAGCTACTCGGGAGGCTGAGGCGGGAGAATGGCGGGAACCCGGGAGGTGGACCTTGCAGTGAGCGGAGATCGTGCCATTCACTCCAGCCTGGGAGACAGCCTTCTCAAAAAAAAAAAAAAAAAAAAAAAAGAAGTTGTTCCATACACTCTTTATTGCTAAGAGTGCTCATTCAACTTTTGGTAAGCTATGCCATATAATTGTACATTAAAAGCTCCAAAAGTTTTATTAATTGTGACCTTGAGATGACCACAGCTATATTAAAAACTCACTTATTTTGTCAAATGAGAACCACATTGCCTGGGTAAAGCCTGTGATCTTTTTCTCTATGAGTATAATAAACACGGAAGAACTTTAAAATCTACAGATGAACCTTAGCAGTATGAGTCTCTTCTAACCAACCCTTCTAGAGACGTTGAATGAGCACCAGTATTTACTGATTTAAGTTTGGCTTCCTCTGACCCAAGCCTTCTAATGGAAGTACTAATTAGTATTAAGATAACCCAATGCAAGATCAGCTTTTAAAGCCAAATACGACATGAAATATTACATGTACCCAATTATTCATTTTAAGCACAGGAAATAAAAGCCCACAGGTTAAGTAACTTGCCCGAAGTTACCTGGTAAGTTAACTAACAAATTATCAGAGCTACAGATAAAATAGGTAATACTCAGAGCAAAAAAGAAAAAGTATTGAATTTACCATGATTTTTTTCTACTTCTATTATCAAAGATTATTTACTAAATTAAGACCTCCTGACTTATTTAGAATAATTATGACAAATACATTTGAAACTGGTTCCCTCACTTACTTTCTTTGTCCATGCTGGCCTCTTTTATTATCCTCAAAGATGCCAAACATGGTCCTGTCTCAAGGCCTTTGCACTTGCTGTTCCCTCTGCCTGGAATGACCATATGACTTGGCAGCAATTAAATATCAACATTCCTCCAAAAAGATTATACTGCCCTTCAAAAACCAAGGCCTTGCTGTATGTTTTAGAATACTGCCCAAATTAGGGATCCTTCTTAGGTCAGGCGTGTTTAGCTTCTTTTCATTATGAGAAAGTAATTGCAGAATCCCAAAGGGCAATCACAGGCTGATGTGAAGTCTTATCTGCCTGGGCAGTCCAGGAGCCCTAGCAGGCATGGCTGACTTTGTCTCAGGGTGGCAAAAGGCATGGTCCCTCCTCTAGAGCCAAAGGCCCTGGTAATGGTCAGCAAACCCTCCAAGGGGAGAGAGGTATACTCAAGTCCTGGGTGACATCCAGGCACACCTCTCCTCCCTCAGACCCGTGAGATAGGTTTACTGGCATCCACCAAACACATGCTTTACCTCATCTGCAACAGGTTTAACGGACGTATCCAATCCCAATTTTCTTGCCTCATTTGAGAAACTAAATGGTGAATACCTTTAAATTATCTAGTAGAAAACAGCCAGCAAGCATGTTATCTGGACAAAGAAACTTGTCACAGGAATTTTGCACATTTTACACGACTTTGCTTTTGTGTAAGATGTATAATATACCCTTTGGGAGGTGACACTGATCTCAGTGTGACTTCCTTAAGAATAACAGACACTGTCACAGTTTGTTAATCATATTTGTCTCCCAGGAGAAGGAGAAGATTATTAATTACCCAGCGAAGGTCAGGGGTTCATCAGGCCCATAAAGGGGGTTTACCTCAGAAAACTAACCAGTGGGAGGCTGAGCAAAGCTACAAGTCATGCAGATGGACGCTCTCCTCCCCAAGCACAGCCTCCAGTTCCTGATATGCCTGCAGAGCGTCTGCAGCGGACACAGTCCAATTTCTAGACTTGCTTATGAATTTCAAAAACTTTGTATATACATAGATATCAACGTTTACAGGCAAACTGATTGAAAGGGTGTAATTTCTGGTGCCCTGCCTAACCACGCAAATGCAGAGCTGGGTCAGCTTGCATCTGCAGCGCGGCAGTCCCTTCCAAATACACAACACTCCAAAGGAGACGGGAGACCTCCTACTTCCCCCTGCCCTCAGTGACAGCGTTTCTCATTTTCTTTGCCTTCTGCTTTCTGATCCACAAAGTAGAAGTGAGGAAAAAAAAAAAAAAACTTCATAAATTAATATACCATTGGGTTATGCCGCCACATAAATGGCTAATTGTAATACAGTGTGAGATAGGCTAAGTTAAGAATATGAAGTACCAGTGTAAAACAGATGAGGCAACCTGTCAGCCTGCCCGGGGAGAAGACCAGTCATGGAAGCTTTCCAGGGTTAGGCTTGGACCCTGAAGGAGGAATCAGGGTGTGCCATGCAAATACTTAAGAAGGAAGGCCATCTCCATGGAGGAAACTGACAAGGCCAATGCAGTTGCCTTTGCCTGCAAAGCTGCAACACTGTTTCTCTTCTTGGGCTAGGAAACACCCAGCTTCTCCTTCACTGGTTTTGGAAGGCAGAGGCAAAGAGCAAAACAAAAACAGCAAGAACCACCAGAGCACACACCTCTCTAGGTCAAATCTCATTTCCCAATACCAACAACAAAGTTGATACCTTTTCATTACCAGCCTTGGACTTCCACTCTACCCTCTCGCCAGAGTGGGAGTGGACCCAGATAAGCAATCCAATCGCGTATTCTAGAATCTGGGCAGTAGCCTCCATTCAGTTCCATGTTTGATTTGGTTACGGAGGGATCCTCATTGAGCCAGTGGCATCAGGACCTCTGTTCCACAGCTGCTCTTTCAACAAGTCTGTGTACCGCACACTCCTCCCCGAGAAGGACACCGTCTGCCAGCAGGAGGAAACCTCTTTTCCTGCCACCATCTGCCCTGGTCCTCCTTCCCTACCTCCAAGGCATCTGTGATCTTTCATACCTGGCTCTCTAGCCTAGATAGTTCTAGAACACCGGAATATATTAAAACATTCATACACACACACAACTTCTTTCAACAGCGTAAGAACCTAATGTTGACTTTTCTTGAGTTTTTTTTTGTTTGTTTGTTTTGTTTTTTTTGTTTTGTTTTGTTTTGTTTTAGCTCTCCTGATAATTTCTCATGTGTGGACACATTAAGATCATCATTCTGTACTAGTGATCACTATCTGAAAGTCAGGGGGAAAAAATCAGACTCTCAAAATCAAAACAATTTCAAGTAATGAAGGTTTTGAGTATAAAATATGTGTTTAAGGGATTTTGTTTAAAAATACACTTTGGCTGTCACTTTAAAAAGATTCGATCAGGGAAGAAAAACCACTATGCATGATATGGAAGTAGAAATTTATTATAGGAATTGGAACTTGCACAACTGTGGGAAGAGCAGGGAAGGTAAAAGTCTGAAAAGTGGAGTTAAAACGATAGAGAAAAGCCACAGACAACTCAGAACTTGCAGTGATTCCTCGGAGCCAACACGTCCTGCTGCCGGAGTGGGACCTCAAAGCCTACAGAAGGTTGTTGGTTCTTCAGGTCTATGGCCTCTGTGAGTTCTCGGCAAAGCATCTTGTAGAAAGCCTGGTAGAAGACCTGGGACAAGGTCAGCATCAGGAAGGAGCAGGGAGTGAGGGCAAACAGGAGCCTGCTAACACCTCTGTGTCTGTCTCTATCACCAACAGGTGCCGATAACCTTCAGAACATGGCAGCTGCTTCCCTTCTGCCTCCCAGAACTCACAACTTCCCTGTGGACCAACTCCAATCTGAAATTATATAGAAAGGGAGAATCTGAAAAACATAGTCCCAAACATAACCAAGTAGACAATAGAACAATCTGGCACATTGATTGTTATTTTGACATAACCACCTGATCACCAACAGCTCATTGTAGGCAGGTGCAAGTAAATATCTCACCTCAAATGTAACAAGTCCAAAATGAATGCATCATAGTGTCCCATAGTGTCCATTAAATAAAAACAAATAAATAAAACAAACAAAAAGCAATTTTTTATCCCTCAGCTTTATTAATGCATAATTAACAAATAAAAATGGTATATATACTTATGGTGTACATCGTGATGTTTCTGTCCGTGTATACAAAAAGCAATCTTTCTGAGAACTGCTCAGTTACCACTACCTCTAAGTGATCCTGTGCATTCCACACCCTAAGTGTCCATCTGACCTTCCTCACTGCCCTGTGTGCCAGCGGTCACTGCCTTCTATCAAGCTTTCCTCTTTGCTCTCCTGCACTAATAAAGTGCTCCTCTCTCTTTTCACCCTGCCTCCAATCTCACCCTGCTCCAAACCTTCCATTAAACCACAGAAATCTTTCTAAAATGTAAAATTCTGCTTATTTTACTTCAATTATTTTAGTGACTCCTTACCACCCACCATATACATCTTTCTTGGTGTGATATGCAAGACCCCTTGTATATATTCTGACCCCCACCTACGTTTTTAGCCCCATGTCCTGTCCTAATCCCAAATGCACTGTGCCCCAACTATTTTAAACTATTTGTAAAACCCTGAATATAGGATTATGTCAACACAGGAGTCTGTGTGCCTTCATCCCCTTGCAAATACAGTTGCCTGACAAACTCCTTCTCATCCCATAGGATGTGATTCAAACGTTGACCTCCTTTGTGGTGTCTTCCTTGTCTCCTCACCTTCTCCCAATCGCCAAAGTCAGTCCATAACATTCTCCTAATAGTGGATAGCATGTGCCACGCTGTACCAGGTCTGCTGATTGACATGTCTGTCTTCTGTGCGAGCTGTGAGCTCCTCAATGTTAAGGACCACATCTCATTCATCTTTGTAGTCCCAGACACTAACACTTCCCAGGTGCATGGTAGGGGCTCAATAAACATTTGGTTAAGAAATTAATTCATGAATTACAAGATCTGACATGTTTAAATATTTTATTCCATATTTATAGCTGCTTCCATACAAATTATGATTTCCATAAAACACAGGTTTACATTTACCAAAAAAAAATTAATTTGGGAGTAATCCAATAAATGTACATGGCCAAATATTGAAATTCAGTTTAAATCTTGAAATGCCCTTAAATCATATGACCTCATTGATCAGATTAATAAGATTATTTCTAAATCTCAGTTTCACCGGTGATGTTGAAACATATTTTTGACCTGCCATCGGAATACAGAACAACAAAGGAAACATCTGGTTGTTCTTAACTTTGGGGAGACAAATCCATTTGTTAACAGTAGCAATGGGAGAGCTGACAGAACCTGATAACAGCTCCAACACGGGGAGCTCAGCCCACAACAGATGGACCAGACACTTCAGGGAAAGCTTTAAAAAGATGTCTCTTCTAATTCAGGTTATACACTCCTTGAAAGTTCCTTCAACATAAGCACGAAAGTTTGCAGATGATTTTATCAGATCTGACAGCTTTTTTCTAGAGGTTAGTTTGCAATTGCCTCTTGGGGATAGTTTGGTTGAATTTCACTGGATTTTGTAAGTAAAGGCAGGAATGTTTCTAATAGGTCAACAAACTGAAAGTCCTAAGCAGTTTACATCACTGCCAGCTTTCTGAGTGCAACCCTTGGCTGGTCACAGTTTGTGTTGTTTTTTTTTTTTTTTCTTTCTTTTTTTTTTTTTTTTAATCAGCTAACCAAGGTTAATCCAGAGTTATTTCCATTTCTTCTATGTGTTTTGGACTAGATTAATAGTAATTATGTTTAGGCTCTAAGATTATTAAAGAAAAAAAAAGAAAGAAAAAAAAAAAAAAGAAAGCTCAAACCCTGGCCGGTGCAAAGTTGTTGAAAAGCATTTTAATACAACTATCTTAATCATATTTCTAAATATGTTAGTCATATATAATAGTTACAGTGATTCTAATCAAAGTTTCCAAACATTCTATCCCTTTTCAATGCCATAAGACCTATATATTCCCTCTTAAACTGTTAAATTTTGTAGCCATTTTTAAATTGTCTAATTGACTTTTGGACTCACCAAATAAAAGATCCCTAAGTTGATTATCAAATCATTCCTATTGGAATAGAATAAAGAATTTAATCATATTTGGACAAGGCAGTAGTTTATAAGAACCACACACTGAAGTACGTTCTAGTATAATGTCCCCTTACATATACTACAGTTAGTAAATTGTTTCATATATTGGCTTTAAATGGACTGGCTTCAGTAAAATTGTGGTTGATACTCAATATATTTTTTAATTATTTTCATGAGACTTTGGAACGGTTTTCATAGCTGAAGAAACTGATCCACAGGGGTTAAATACCAAAGTACACATCAAGTTAGCCATAAAACCTAGAATTGCAGTAATTACACAAACTCACACACTCACAGACACATTTCTAAAACTCCATCCTTAATGAAATGCTGATCGATGAAAAAAAAAAGCACTTTATTTTTCTTGGCGCATTATTTTCCAAGATAGGTTATTTTGGTGCCAAAGTTTAAATTAACTGATTGACTGGATAAGGTAATTTGGAAATGATGATATACTATGCTGTATAAAAATGAAAATTTTCTTCCCCAAAATTTACCACAAGGTAAATGACAGAGAAAGAAAAGAAAAATAAATGAACATGACTTTGGAGATAGAGGCACTGATAGGTCAAAGAGTTATGAAAGCAGCCTTCCAGGACTTTTTGGAAGTCTTGGCCTTAATTTCTCATCTTCTAAGAGGGCAGAGACTCTCCAAAATACCCTCTCTTAGGATTTCTCATTGCCTGTCATCTGGTTTTTCCTTTCTTTCTCACATTCCCTGGGTTCTCAAAGGAGAGCTCAGAAATTGTGAAAACAGAGGCACTAGAGAAGGAACATTCCAGTCCCTATTAACATCCCATAGGTCTAAGTCCTAGGCACCTACAGCCCACAACTTAGGCCAATTTGACTGCCCAGAACCCTGGCTCCGACCTGTGCAGTGTTCTACAGATGGACAGCACGGCACCTTTCGCCTGCACGGCAACATCAGTCCCCAAGGATCAAGCCAGAAGAGAAGTGGCCATGCCTTAGGTTGTGGCTGACTTTGTAGACAGAGAAGGAAAATGAAAGAATGCCTTAAGTTCTACCTCTCAAAAAAAAATAAATAAATAACTTTTGGGTACTAGGCTTAATACCTGGGTGATGAAAAAATCTGTACAACAAACCCCATGACACAAGTTTACCTATATAACAAACCTGTATATGTAACCCTGAGCCTAAAATAAAAGCTTAAAAAGAAAAATTACGTCTACTGCTCCCAGTTAAATGACTGCATCATTCACTACAGAACCAGAGACAGTTTAAAATGATTATAACGGAGGCGGGGCGCGGTGGCTCACGCCTGTAATCCCAACACTTTGGGAGGTTGAGGCGGGTGGATCACTTCAGGTCAGGAGTTCAAGATCACCCTGGCTAACATAGTGAAACCCCGTCTCTACTAAAAATACAAAAATTAGCATGGTGGCGGGAGCCCGTAATCCCAGGTACTCAGGAAGCTGAGGCAGGAGAATCACCTGAACCTGGGAGGCAGAGGTTGCAGTGAGCTGAGATCGCACCATTGCACTGCCTTGCACTGCAGCCTGGGCCACAAAGCAAGACTCCATCTCAATTAAAATAAATAAATAACTAATTATAATGGAAGTGCAGTCATTCTGGAATGACACAGACTTAAGACAGCTGTGTGACTTTGGATAGGTTACATGATCTCTCTGAGCCTCATTTCCCTCAATGTAAACCGAGAAGGATGATACCTATTCTGGAGATTTTTTTTTTTAATGAGGATGTAAGCAGAGCTCCAAACTCATGATGAATACATGGTACACATTTAATAAATGAGAGCTAAATTCATTATACCTTTGCCTGATTTTCGGAGAGAGGTCATAAGCTGGATGTGAAAATGAACCATATTGCTAACAGAATTGCAGCACCCTGTTGGAGATGGTAATATATTCTTAATTTTTCTGCCTACAATTTCCTAGGTCTTCTAATTAACATTGTGATACTTTAGCTTGTAGCTTAGCAGTCTTATTCTTGTCTTCAATGTTAAGTATGCTCAGTCATATTTTTAGATAACTTAACATTGCATATTTATTTTTAGAGAGCCCGGCTACACATAAATGACCAATATAAATCAACATAAAAGCAGTTCATATCCAAAGTGCCCAGTTTTAACCCTCTGTAGCTGGCAGTTCCATTTTTTAAGGCGAAGTTTCCTAAAGTGTATAATCTATAAAACTAATTTTATAGGAAATTGACACTGAAGATATTAAGAAAAATCAAAGCACTCTGTGGTCAATTAAATTGGGGAGATGGTAGGGTAAGCAAAGTTAAGAAGGTTTTTTTTGGTTTTTGGTTTGGTTTTGCTGTTTTGTTTTATCACATGCATTTTCAAAACCTTCAACATTTGAATGTACATGACATAGCTCTGAAAAGGTAATAGGAGTCCTATATTTCCAAATTTTATTTGTGCTCAGAAATGCTATTAGGTGCCATTACCTGAATTCTTCTACTGTCTTTTTGTAGAGACATTTGCTATAGGCACAATAATAGGGGTGATGGGGCAGGAGGAAGGGAAAAACAGAGTGAGAGAAGGTGTTCCAGAGTAACTACTCTTTAAGGCAGGGATCACAGATCCTAATGCCTACAGGAGAAAGTGACATCAAGATCACAGGTGGGCCAAATGCAACCCAAGAGAAGATGGTAGGTCAGTGGCAAACAGCAGAGCATATGGTCTTTCTACCGCAATTCACACTTTTAAAAACATTCTGTGCATCTGTATATGTCTGGGGAACTTTTCAACACACACTGCAAGCATGAAGCCCCTATTCTTAGGAGACCGCTTTCATTTTTATTTCAAAAACAGCACCAACTTCAAGAGTGCCTTCAAAGATTCAAATTTTAATGTGTTAAAGGGAGAGAAAAAAAGATAGGGCATATTAGAGCAGGAGGTGGCTGTTCCTCTGTCTTCGTCACAGCTACCACTAGGCCCATCTCAAAGTTAAGAGATGGGATCCTGCTTATAGTTCAACATTATGTTTTATCCACAAGTGAGTGGATAACAACCGCTCATGCCTTTGGATCATTTATATTTTACCAGACACCGTTCCATGTGCTCTACTTGTAGCTCCTCATTTTATTCTCACAATAACCCTATCATGATCCCCATTTCACAGATGAGACACAAGAGAGTTTAATCCACTGGTCTGTAGTTATACAGCTAGCAAGAGACAGAGCTGGGATTGAAATCCAGGTTGTCTGGTTCTAAAACTCTTAACTATTATGCTCAACTCAGTCTTGGAGGTGTTGTTCCCCATTTGAGGGGGTCTATCAGTTTTAATTGCTTTCGGCTGCAGGTGACAGGAGTCCTAGCTACCAGTGTTTGGAACAAGTTTTGTTTTTGTTTTTGTTTTCTCACAAAACAGGAAATCTGGAAGCAGGTATGTACTGACAGTAGTGCTGTAGCCCAGCAATGTCAGCACCAACTTCTGCACACTGGTCACAAGATGGATAGTTCTTCACTGGGCATCATATATGAAATCATCATATATGAAATCAAGAAGCAAGAAAGAAAAAGGAGTGGCACCAGCCTTAAACCCTTTCCCACAAGGCCCCAGCAGACTTCAGCTTACACCTCATTACTGAAATGATATCGCACGGCCATGTCTAGCTGCAAAGGAGTCTGTATTTCTCTTTTCCAGCCCCAAGAGTGGAGGCAGGAACAGAAAAATCTTGTTGGGAACAGGTGCTGGCTTAGCCAGCCAACAGTGTGGACCACAAGGGATTTGGTTTGGTTAAGAAAATACCAACAGAACTTCATCATACAGTGTGTCACCCATGCCATGAACCCAAGGAAAGTTAAACAGCAACAATTAAAAGTTTGCTGCAAAACCAAAATTGAATTACAGAACTCTTATTGCCTTTTAAAATATCTGTTTCCATTCATTGCCAAAAATCTGAAATTATCCGTAAACCTTTTCCCAATAAAATCTGTCTAGGTAGTGTGTAAAAATTACTTGACCTTCACACACCCAGATACTTTTAGTTATGCTATCGTTAGTTATGCTATTTTCATTAAATGGTATCTCCTTATTTACAGTTAATAAGTGAAATGACGATTTTCAATACAGTTTCAAAATTGGATTGAAATTTTGTTAGTTATTATAAACTAGGAAGCTTCAGTGCTGAAAATACATAACAGGTTGTTTGTATTTATCATCTATTTTATTTTCCAGTTTGCATTGGCTTTTCTGGGTCTTTCTACAACTTTAATTGTAAATTTTTTCTTTTATATTTTTATCATGGCACTCAAACTCAGAAAACCTGTTAAGGCAACTACATAATGTGATCTAAAAATCCAGTTAACATATTGCTATGGAAACCAGGAAATAGAAACAGCACTCTAATCATTCCTTTAGACAACCATGGCTGTGTGTGTGTGAGTGTGTGTGTGTGTAAAACTTTTTAAATTCATTAATTTATTCACCTTTTATTGGAAGCTGTTACTGAACGCAAAATCTGTAATTGATCTGTCCATAAATGGGCCCAGCGCCTTACAACCAGTAAATTAGTTTTTTTTTTGTTTTGTTTTGTTTTTTTTTTTTTTTTTTTTAATGAGCTGTAGTCATTGATAAATCATGCCATGCAGTATCAGGAAATCTCCAGTCAGGTCGCGTTGTTTATTTAGCCCGCGGAGGCCTCTTGGTATGGTGTGAAGGGCACTTGACTGGGCTGAGAGCTAAGTTCTAACCTTGCCCCTCTTACTACTAACCAGATGTGTGACTCTTCTGGGAACTCTTAGGGACTCAGTTTCTTTACCTGCAAAATGGTTCAATTCAATAGCAACGTAACGGGAACTTTCCTTTTCCATAAAACTGGGGAATCACGAGGTGATCTCTTTTGAGGATTGAAATCACTCTTATGTAACCTCTGGTAATGCCTGGCACTTGGGAAATGATAACTATTCTCACTGTATTTTTCAACCTTTCATTCTGTAGTAAATAAGACCTGAACCTGCATAGTAACTGTTATTTTAACCCATGACTTTCAATAACGAAGAGATCTATGTCTCATTATCTATTGCCGTGATTGAACAAGCCCGTGTGAGATGCTTGAACAGGCCCGTATAAGAGCCAGAACGAACTCAAGTCCTAACCGGCAACGCCCGTTCCTTAGATCCTACTACCTTTGAGTGTTCATTTACTCTTGTAGGTGTCAATTTTTATAGCAAAATATAAAGTTATCCCAACACAATTACACCTAATAGAGTTCACCAAGGCCCCAAAAGCTCTTTTTTACAAATCATCATAAGATTTCAACATTCAAGAATTAAACTTTTGTTCTGTTTTCCTTGTTCATCGCTATTTGCCCAGTTATTTAATCAGCCTGCTTCCGGTTATGAAAAAAGAAAAAGAAAAAGAAATGGAAGTCTCCTCGGGGTTAAACTCTTCTGTTGTTCTTCCTTGCAGAAATCTGAGTTATTACAGTAGAGGATAATCGTTGCATAATGAAATCATTGGGACAATTCGTCCATCCACTTCTACCTCCGCCTCTAACAATGAACTCCTTGTGTCTGCGGTGCCCAAATCTCTCTATACTCGGGTGGGCGCGGGGCGGTTAGCGCAGACGTGGGAGAGGCGGAGAGCAGAGCTCGCGCCCTTCCCGGGGTCAGCGAGCGGAGTGCCAGGAGGGTGCGCGCCCTGCCTCTGCGCCCGGGGTGACACTCGCCTCCCAAGCGCCAGGAGGGGGAGTCTCGGTCCCGCTTATCTCCGGCTGTGCTAACTTCAGACTGCCTGAGCTGGGGGAGGAGAGCGCGCAGCCAGGGCGAGAAAACTTCTCCACCTAGAAAGTTTCACCTTGTCGTGGGCGGGGCAGAGGCGGGAGGAAACGCGACCCCCGCGGGGCCAGGCGCGGCGCGGACGGCAGGAAGGGCGGGGGCCGATTTCCCTCTGGGTGGTGCCAATCCCCACCTCAGCGGTCCTCGGAACCCGCGGACTACGCGGACGGACAGCGCGCGAGGCAGACATACACGTGCTGGGGCGGGCAGGCGAGCGCCTCGGTCCGGTCGCCTGGCGGTGCCTCCGGTCCCAACGCGCCGGGCCGCCACGGGCCGCGCGCGCCGATGCCTGGCTGAGTCACTGGCAGGGCAGCGCGCGTGTGGGAAGGGGCGGAGGGAGCGCGGCCGGCGAACGAGCGGGCGGGCGGGCGGGCGGGGCGCTGGGCTCGGCCCGGCCGCAGGTGACCCGGAGGCCCTCGCCGCCCGCGGCGCCCCGAGCGCTTTGTGAGCAGATGCAGAGCCGAGTGGAGGGCGCGAGCCAGATGCGGGGCGACAGCTGACTTGCTGCGAGGAGGCGGGGAGGCGCGGAGCGCGCGGGTGGTCCTTGCGCCGCTGACTTCTCCACTGGTTCCTGGGCACCGCAAGGTAAAACTGCAGCCCCTTTCAAATCCCGCACCCCACCCCTCGCCCCAGCGGTTCTGCTTTCTTTGTTCCCCTAAGAGACCTGACTGCTGTTCCAGTCAGGGGGCAAAACCACGGAGGTGGGCTAGAGTTTACGGGCTTGGGAAACTGAAGAGACGTGGCCAGGGGAGGACGAAACTAGAATGGGGCTTGTCGTTTTAGGGTGTTGCCTCTGATGGCCACCTGTATGACTTAGGAGGGAGAGGGGCGCTGGGACAGTGGGTGATGTATGACTGTTATGGCCCAGCAAGTTTTAAAGCTGGGATCTGACTCAGCCCTTACAAAAAGGATCCGGTCATCCTCGTCCCACCGTGATGCAGCCCGCAAGGTTTGAGCCTAGCTGTTTCCTTGTTCCCAGCCTTGCTTTATCTGTGTTATGTCGGGGTCCTTCCAAAGGGTAGGTGTTTCTGTGAAAGTCTGAATTCATTTCTGGCAATCACGCGGGGCTTGTGATCCATCAATTTTCCATCGTACCTTATCTCTTTCTGGGGCTTGTGGAGGACATGTATCTTATTAGGTGAAATAGATTATAACCAGAGGCTGGGCAATGTGGCCAGTCGTAGTGCTGACCCGATAATTAAAGCACCAGTGAAAGTACTTTCCCTGACTATTGTCAATGCAGAATTTACTCCCAAGTACGGTTTCCCATTCATATCTTTCATGTTTTAAAAGAGCCATTTGCTAATTTGGCAGTTGGAGAGGGCTCCAGTGGCTCACGCATGAATAGTTGCCCAGTGTATTTTACCTTATCACAGTTTTATGTTCGAAGGAGCCCTCGGGCAGAATGAAATATTGTCAACCCTCTTAGGCAAAATAATCAAGATACTTTAATTGCTATGTTAAGATGGTCCACGGATGTGAGAAGATTGTAAAAACTGACGTTGGAGGCAATATAGACTATCTGGACCGTCTCTTGAATTTTAAGAAGACTGTTCACATTCTGTAGCTTTGGGTGGAGGTTTATTCTGTCGCTTCCATCAGCCAGACACATGCACATTGCCATGCAAATGGATTCAGAAAAACATTATATCCCCTTACAGCTAAACTATTATAGCTGACTAATGAATTTTTTCTGCATGAAGATGATCTGAAAATGATGTACATCGTGTTTCTATGTGCTACAGGGACATAAATTGCATTTTTATGTAAACAGTGTAAGTGGTACTTGGATTATTTACAGGTACATAGCTTTCCTTCCTTGTTCTAAGCTAATTGAGCTTTGTTTTGAACATGTAAACTTCCATAATGGAACATAAGTGAGGTACTTTGGTTCCTATCATTTGCAAGTCTGTGGTCTATTCAGTGTTCATTCTTTTTAAACTGCTGAATAACAGAGGGAAAATTGACATCATTCATAAGAAATTTTTGTAGTACCAAAAATGTGTCTGATAGCCTATAAAATGTGCTGGTGTTTTAAAAATTCTATTCAGTTTTCAACCTTAATGGTGCATAAGCTATAGTTATTAACTTAAATATGTTTTGCTTTTAACATGATGGAATTTGTGGCATATAGAAGATGGTCTACTGACTACTGCTTTTTCAAAATTGCTTTGTTCTTGATACATGGCAATAGGGGTTTACATCAGATGTATACTACATGCTTTCAAAATTAGTGGATGGAGTTTATCTTCATGATAAAAATGTAGCAGATTAATCACAGCCAGTCAATATGAAAGCTCATAACTAATATTTTCACTACTTTTAAACCTATAATAGAGAAAAATGACCCTTTGCTAAGCAGGAGAAATATCCATATTTTATAAATTCCTTTTAAGACTATGTAAGTATATGCCTTGCATTAATCTTGAAGTCTTTAAAAAAATTTTGTCTTAATGAAGGCTAGACTAAGAAATACATTTCAAAAATCTATTTCCTTCGCTGTTGTTAAAATAGCGTTTGAAATAGCATCAGTCTAATTATCCTTCTGCACATCTACATAATAGTCTCAAATAAACTTTTTCTCAAATGTGGTCATCTCAAAACAAGGTGAATAACTCAGAGGGGCTAACATCCTCTAACTGGCTCATTTTCTCCAAGTGGCTGCACCAAGGACGTGATGACACCCCCATGGTGAACACAGTTCCTCACACATTCGGATTACCTCCCATTTCTCTGTGTTCTTCCTACTCAACCCTTTCCCTTGGTTTGGTCAGAGCTGCTTTCAAGGCCTTCTGTGCCCCCATTTCTCCAGCCCAGTTTACTGGTTTCTTCTTTAGGCATTAGGCTTAGTGATTCTCGCCAGAGCCATCTACGCTTTCTTTTCCATGGTCTAAATCCCTAAGATTTCCTTGTTCTGCTGTGTTTATTCATGGGATACTCAATTTCCTCATTGTGCCCTCTTAAGGGGAGAAAATGTATATAGAAACTCAAGTGTCAGGAAGTGAGCCTTCTTTTCCTGGCTGGTATATGCTGAAACTAGTGTTTTTGACACCAAGCCCTCAGGGCAGAGTTTCTTCATGGGTTTTGCTCAGTGCAAAATAAATAGTCACTTCTCAGTAATAAATGATAGGTACACTGACTAATGTTAGTTCAGAATCACTTTGATGATGTGTTCTCAACTGACACTGAGCTGCTGCCAGATCCACATTTGCCTGACCAAAAATAGCTAGGACCTATAGGTTGAGTATCATATGTGCTAGGTACTACAGCATTTTCTTTAAAAGAAAAAAATGGAATCTGCCCTTGAGAAGTTTACAATCTAGATATACAGACAAACATCACATATAAAATGAACCCAAATTCATAATTATTAAGAGGACATCACACGAGAAACACTTTTGAAATCATCCTATTTGCTATGAAATAATAGAATTTTTTTTTAAAAATCAAAGATTGGAACTTGAAAACCTTAAAATTTTCAGGCTGCTTCTGCATACACCATCTTTCTGATACCAAAACAACCTTACAAGATAGGCAAGTCTGATAATATCTTAACATTCTCAGGTTATAGACAAGGAAACTGAGCTTGAGACTACTCCATGCTATTTCAATAGCACCATACCACTTCTCCCCAGCCATCAACTATTGGAAACATTTTCCACGGAGGTATAATTAGGGATGCTTAAGGTAGTGATAAATGATGAATATAACATATCTAGTCCCTGGAGTTTTTCTCACCTTCTCTTTCTCCAGTTCTCTCTTGTTTTTTTTTTTTTTTTTTTCTTTTTTTTTTTTCTTTTCTTTTCTTTTTTTCTTTGTAGTGAGACATACCAAGAAAAGGTTTCATTCATATGTGTGGGGCATTCTGCTCCTGTTATCAGATTAAGAGCCGTGAATAATTTTGTAATCTATCCTTCTATCAGAAAGCCCATTCTCAGATATCTTTTCAGCTGTGTTAAACAGTTTAGTATATTCCCCTTGGGATTTGTTTCAATAAAAACATCCAGTAAAATCTGACTACTTTGCTTTGCATGGGACAAAATGAAGAAAGTGCTTTTATAAGCTATAAAACTTAATTGAGAGAAAAAATCACGTGTGGCATTTGTAGCAGGAGGTGTGAGAACAGTGAAATGAAAAACAGTTTACTTTGTAATCACATACCCAGGTACACATATTTCTCTCTGTGATTGCATAACATACATTGCAAGTATGTTTATGTAGGTTACTCCCACTGATTTTAATTTCTGTAATAAATTATGTAGCTATAGGGCCCATAGGCAATTATATAATGGGCAATAGAATCTGAAAATGTATATCTCCTAATATAATGAAGGATAGCAATTATGAAATGTGCTTAGAGAATCACAAGTTATCGTGGAAGCGAGGTTCCTGTACTCCAAGAATGTGAATGAGGATTTAGTCATTCATTCAGGGTAATTTTTTGACAACCTACCAGGCATAGTTCTAAAATCTGGCATTTCCACAGAGTATAAAACAGACAAAAATCTCTAACCTCATGACACTCTGTTCTATTGACTTGGCAAACAAAGAAATACATAACTAAAATACGTTGTATGTCAATGTCAGGTGATGATAATAGTTTCAAGCATAATAAAATGGAAAAGAGAATAGGGACTGTCAAGGATAAGAGGGAGTGGGATGGTGATTGAAAAATTCAGTAGTGAGGTCAGGGAAGGCTTGTCTTCAAAGGTGGGCTTTGGGCTAGAGCCTGAAGGAGATGAGGAAGTGAGCCAGGTGCATATCAGGAGCACTTCTCAGGAGTGCTATTCTCATCTTGTTTTTCCTGAAATTGTGCAGTTCAAAGCTTGCACAACTGTCCATAGAGTCCCTGGTTTTGGAGGGAGATACCTGAACAGTGCCCCTGTTTTTGTAGGGAAATACCTGGACAGTGCCTGCCATCATTAGCTACCATGTTAAAGATGAAGACACAGGAGTGGCTCACGTCTCTTGGTTTATGTGACATGGAAGAAGAAGATCCAGATTTTTTTTTTGTTATTATTATTATTTTTTTTGGCACTCACCTACCTGATCTCATCCCATACTCCATCCTCTATCAAAGATATTGCTCCATTTGGACAACTTTCCTCACAACTGTGAGCCTGGCGCAGTGGGATTTGTTGAGAGCAATACCCATGGCTTTTTTTTCGCTGATCCCTTCCACAGTGTAAATGTGAAGACAGCAAGAGGCAGTTGCTGATGGTGTGCAGCTTCTGTCTTCTATGCACTTCTTTCTTTCCCTTTCACTCTCCTTCCTTTTCCTTTCCAGTATTAAGTCACTGCATTGGATTTTCTTCCTCTTTTCTTCCTTTTCCCTCATTCCCCTATTTATATCTGTATCAAGATTTGTAAACAGGTAATTTAAACGAGGAAAACTAACTGTTTCACTAGGGATTGACAAACTGCTTAGGAAAAGCATAGGGGCAGTCACCGCTTGGCATGATTACAGCTGCTGTGAGGCTCAGTGTATGGCCTGGGCCCATGTGTCAGTATCTTTCAAATTTTCAAGAGAAGCTAGGACTCTCCCAATTTTAAAATGTTGACTCAGTGTCTTTAAAACACCATACAGCTTACAGTGGCAGAAAGTCTGCAAGCCAGATTGGGCTCCTGATGGTCCCAATTGCACCAGCATGCATGGCCCAAGAGCCCCAGGACTGCTTCTACAAAATATTTTATTTTCTAAAATTCTCAGGAAATTAACTGCAATTCTCTGGAAAATTAACTAAGCAAATTTTTAAGACCAATATTTTATGTCAGTTCCTATTGGCACGTAGTTATTTTTCTGAATTCATCAGCCCACATACTTTACATCAAACTATGTACATTTCTAAACTAAAGGGCAATCTAGTTATGTCACTCTTAAACTGAAGTAGTCATTTTCTGAAACCTGAATCCATCATGGCTTTTTGCATCAATTTCATTTCCAAGTTCTCTGATTCAGGATAAACTCCACCTTTTGGAATATTGTCTCTTTCTCTCTCTCTCTCTCTCTCTCTCTCTCTCTCTCTCTGGAAATGACTGAACTTCACCCGTTGTTATTAACCTGCCATTGAAACTCAAAACATGTACTGCCCTCCTGGTTTCCAGTGCCCTTTAAAAGCAATCAGATCAGTGTTAAAATCTATTTTTCCAAAGGAATAAAAACTCAAACAGGTTGTGCGCTAACTTATTTCCTTTAATCCTAAAATCTCAGTGAAATGCCCAAGCTAGCAGCCCTCCAGAAGGCCACTGTGTTAGAAAGGAAGATTATGTACTGTATTTCTTCCTACTATTTTAAATGCAAATATAATAATACATCATGAAACAGTGCACATACAGTGCACATATTAAGATCAGTGGCCTGTTCCTGTTTTGAAATGCTCTCCTACTCCTTGATAGTTGGAATTCTGAGGCAGCACCTTGACTCTCAGGTCCAATTGGAAATTGTATGTTTTTTAAAAAAAGAATGACTTGGGGGAATAACTGTTTGATAAGACTGTGGAAGATTTCTAATTTTTAATGTTTTATTAACAATGTAAAGAAAGGCATTCAAAGCTGAGACCTTTGAAATAGTATAGTCGTTGCAAGTCAGAGGAAAAGAGAAGTGGTAAATTTATTAGAGATAGGTTGCCTCGTTTGAGGCCTAATCATGTGGGAAAGGAAAACTCAGCCAAGTTTTAGGTCCATAAGACAATTCAACCTAACTTTAAAAAGAAGTTTTGGCTTTGCTTGGGACCAGAGTGTGTTTAGACCAGCATTTTAGCTATTAAATTTTAAAACTAGGGAAATTTAATCCTTGTGTTTTTGATTCACTAAATCTTAAATCATTACTCACAAACTGTATGTCCCTCTAAGCTCTTTGATGTCCAAGAAATCCTTAAAGTTGTGTAAGGGTTTTTTGTTCCAGAGAAAAGTAGGAAGTTGGTTTTTGCTAAGCGTCAGTAAACAGCATCCTCAAAAATCTGATTAGGTCTAAAATCCTGCAACCATGACAGTATGGATGTTTGAATGATGCAATGTGAAAATTGTAAGTACTTTTTAAAGTCCTTATTTACCAGTAATATTCAGCTGTAATCCTTACTAACTCCAAGGAAATTATTTTGACACATTTCCTCTCTGTTTTGTAATATAAATACACAGCCCAAATATTTATCATTTTATTCTGGCACATAGTAGGTAATCAGTAAATATTTTGTAGAGAGCTAAATGAATGACTCTTTCTTCTGCCCAGAAACTTCTAGCTAATGTCAGTTCTTCTATTCAATATTGATATCCATCTGTCATACCTTGGAATGAGATCTATTCTGAGTCAGTGACCTCGTTCGACAAATTTTTAAAATAAGCCGTCTTACTAAATATATGACATTTATTGAAATTCATTTTGCACCATGAAGCAACTGCCTTGCACAGAGTGCTGAAAATAGGAAGGAATTTCTAGACTAATTTGATTAAATATTCAGTTGTTGCCATATGCTTTCTGAAAAATTGATTTTTCCCCTTTTACTATTCCTATCATCCTTCCTCCCACCTTGACATGCTTACTGATTGAAAGCTATGCACAGAAAA
Organism: Piliocolobus tephrosceles; assembly: GCF_002776525.5. Taxonomy (NCBI): domain Eukaryota; kingdom Metazoa; phylum Chordata; class Mammalia; order Primates; family Cercopithecidae; genus Piliocolobus; species Piliocolobus tephrosceles. The sequence goes on from NC_045441.1 coordinate 109,273,056, forward strand.
AGGGCAGGTCTCTTGTATGTATAAGCAAGAGCAGCAAGTCCAAACAGGCTTAGAAAACTAACGCTATAATCACAAGTTGTCATAATATAGGAGAAGGGAGAGAGGAATACTCAGCCATAAGAGTGGTGTTGGGTATTGCTCCAAATTACATGGATGACACATCTTTGAACTCTATTGTGTGGGGGGAAAACACCTTCTTGCTGTAGTTAGATTTCCTGTTTGTGAATGTGTATTTTCTGGTAACTAGACTTCCTATATGAATTCGACATAGCTTTAAGTGTATTTCAAATGACATGATTAAAGAATGGCTGCTTTGGAGACAGAAGCTCCTTCTCTCATAAAGAAATAAACTATCATGCTAAAACATAGGCATTGAGATCTTTCTTGATACCATATAGTGAGTTTCTAATGGCTCATCACATTTTATCCTCAGAAAACCTTTCCTGATGAAAAGCGTGTTGTTTTAGTATCATATCTGGGGTGATGGAATTGGCAATTTCTTATATCTTGAGGGGGCAGGGGAGTAAAAGGAAAACTGTGTTAATATGGTTTTAAAATAGAGATTCTCTTAGGTTAACCTGAAGATTTACTAAATACATCGTCATTACAGCTTGTTTTGACATGTAATTGTAGATAGCACTGTATCAGCAGTGACTTATTTATACAGCTTTGTTTAGACATGCCTAGTTTTTATTTCATTGGTGGAACCAAACCATCAGTAATAAATCATATATCAATGTTTTTGTACACATTCATATTTATATGACTTTTAAAATTCCAATGTAAAGGTCTCACAACTTGAAAAATGAATGACCACCTGAGTATTTGAACAGCTGGGAAAATGTAGTTCAACTTAAGAAAGATTTTTTGCGACAATTCTTATGCCATATATAGAAAATAGATAATAAAGGGGAAGGGCTGGAGGTTTAGGTGGGATATTGGATCAATGAGGCAAAGGAAGGGGAAAGGTGGGCAGGATATGCTGAAGGGTCATGGGCTTGAGTGTACCTACCGTAAGTCATAAAGAGAATGTACCATTAAGAATCAGGCTGCCTGAATTCTAAGTAGCAAAGGGGCAGGTCATAATGGGGAATAGGCCAGGCACAGTGGCTCACGCTTGTAATCCCAGCACTTTAGGAGGCCAAGGTGGGTGGTTTGCTTGAGCTCAGGAGTTTGAGACCAGCTTGGGCAACATAGCAAAACTCCCCTCTTAAAAAAATACAAAAATTAGCTGGACATGGTGGTGCACACTTGTAGTCCCAGCTACTCAGGAGGCTGAGATAGGAGGATCACGTGAGCCCGGAAGGCCAAGGCTGCAGTGAGCTGAGATCATATCACTGCACTCCAGCCTGGGTGACAAAGAGAGACCCTGTCTCAGAAAAAGTGGGGGAGGGAGGGTGTGGAATACAGTAAAGCTCAAGGGAAAATGGTAGGGCCCAGGGTAAGCAAAGTCTAAATTTCTACCAACTTGTGTTACACGTGATTTGATTCTGGGGAAAGATAGACTATCATCTACCAAGTCCTAAATTGGGCCTCTTAGTCTGTCCTCCCCTCAGTTACCAGGAAGAATAGCAGGGATGTCACAGAAGTAGAAAAAGCTTTTATTCTGAGTGTCAGAGGCATGTGCTAAGCACTCTGTTATCTACTCCCAGGAACTCTAAATGAAATTCCATTTTCTCTGAGGAAATCAAAATATGAAAAGAAAACTCAGGCAAATTTATAAAGGTTTTACACCATTTTCATGACTGAAATGTTCTAGCATATCAGCTCATTATAGTCTATAAATTCCTGTTGGGATCAAAAGTTATGGCCCTAAAACCTGTATTTATAATCCTTTTCCACTGGGATATTGTCTCTGGGGATATATATTAGCTTTCCTTGAGGATATTACCTTAAGATCATTTCTTTGGTCCTTGGCTATACAAAGTTCATACTAGCATGGATGTAGAAATTGTATTTTTCTATTCTAAACACGAATTCAGACAGTGATATAAAGATTCGAGGAAAGCTTCTATCGAGGCCTGCCTTCACTGCCTGTCTTTTTGCTCCTCTGAGGGTCTTAGGTGACCCACTGTCATTCTTCAGACAGAATCCATTTGGTTCCAGCCAATGGCTACACTCTCCGAAGTGAGCCTGTGGTCTCACAACTCTCTGGTTAATACAAAGACAGCAAACCAATATGATTACTTAAGACCTAGGCGAACCTCTGGGCTCAAAATATTACCTTAGCTGTTGTTGTTTTTAATGAGCATCAACTAGTATGATATTTTAACTTCTATTGAATTATGTAAAGAAGTAACAAAAGCAGAGATTGTCGACAAAAAAAAAAAAAAAAAGCTTCCTCCTAACAGAAATGAATATGCATTTTGGACTTTTCAAAAATTCCCTTTCTGTCTTGTCAAAATTAAGATATTTCTAAATTTTATTTCAGTCTCACTAACACATACTTGGATTATTGTTCATTGAAATCTGTACATCAAGGCCCAGTGATTTTAAACATTCTTTTGGTCTTCAAAGAGCCTACCCAAAAAAATTGTTCTTTAAATCACCAGAAAAGTGCAGATAAAATCCCAGACAGTTTCATTAATGACAATGAAAGGTGACAGCCCTTGAATCTATGTCATAAGTTGATTAATTACTTTCCAAACATTATTAAAGATATTAGACAAATAACTTAGATTGGTATCCAGGATCTAGGTTCCTTCATAATCCCCTAAATGGGTTTTAATTTTCAGAGTTAGGTGATCGTTATATGTGATTCATTTCTTTAACATCTTTAGACTGTTGGCTTTATTGAAAAGAGAGGAGAGTATCTGTTTCAATGTGTTTTCTTTTCCCTGAAGTAATTCCTTGCAGAATTCAATAAAACTGGTTTTGAAATAAAAATAATCAAATGCTGGCATTTTCTCTTAATAAGGGCCCATAGACCTGATGAATTATATAAACATGACAAGGAATTTACCACTGAGTTCATAATTATGTAACCATTTAATGCCCAAGACTGCCTACTGACAGTGTAGACATTCAATGAGAATGAGCATTGTGCATTAGGTTAAGGGATGACCTGGAGTGAACTTTCACTCTTGTTTTGGTTCTTTCCCATTTTGCCCAATTCATAGCACCTGCTTCTCTTAACCAGCAAGTCTATTTGCACGTCTCCAGTCCCACTTTTCGCCATGCCCACTGCAGTGATTCCAAACTCTCACCATTTCTTAAGCTCTTGCATCTTTTGGGCTCCCCTTATTCTCAGTATAAGATCTTTCCTTATATTTTAGAGAGTAAACACAAGCCCAAGTGGTTTCCATGTCATCCACTATTACCTCTTTCTGTCTCAAAGGATGAAACAGTCTTTTCTACCTAAGTCTTGACCCTGTTCTTCCCCACACCTTTGAGCACCTCCTTCATGTATCCTACCCACCTTACAACTCTTCCCATCTTTAAAATCTCCCTCACTATTTTTCGTTTTTAAAAAATTCTCCGGGCGCGGTGGCTCAAGCCTGTAATCCCAGCACTTTGGGAGGCCGAGACCGGTGGATCACGAGGTCAGGAGATTGAGACCATCCTGGCTAACACTGTGAAACCCCGTCTCTACTAAAAATACAAAAAAAAAAAAACTAGCCGGGCGAGGTGGCGGGCACCTGTAGTCCCAGCTACTCGGGAGGCTGAGGCAGGAGAATGGCGTAAACCCGGGAGGCGGAGCTTGCAGTGAGCTGAGATCCGGCCACTGCACTCCAGTCCGGGCGACAGAGCGAGACTCCGCCTCAAAAAAAAAAAAAAATTCTATTTTAGGCTCAGTGGTACATGTGAAGATTTGTTACATAGGTAAACTCGTGTCACAGGGTTTATTTTGTCACCCAGGTATTAAGTCTAGTACCCGATGGTTATCTTTTCTGCTCCTCTCCCTCTTCTGCCCCCTCAAGTAGACCCCAATGTCTGTCGTTTCTTTGTTTGTGTTCATAGGTTCTCATCATTTAGCTCCCACTTATAAGTGAGAACATGCAGTGTTTGGTTTTCTGTTCCTTTGTTAGTTTGCTAAGGATAACAGCCTCCAGCTTCATCCGTGTTTCTGCAAAAGACAGAATCTCATTCTTTTTTATGTCTGCATAGTATTCCTTGGCTTCATTATTTTTCATTCACCTCTTACTCAACTTATTCTTCCAGAAAGAAATAAAGCACACATGTCAGGCATCCTGATAGGATCTTGAATACACAATTTCCTTAAGTAGTCACTCCTGTTTCCATTTTATCCTTTAAATAAAGAATTCTTTAAAATAAATGTCTAACTCAGTTTCTCTACTTTCTTCATTCCCATTCATTCTTAAGTCATTCAACTCAAGCAGTCTGTTCCACACGCCCAAGAAAGTGTCCTCATTCTAATCACCAGTGCCCTCCTCATGGCCATATCTGATGGACACTGGTTTTCATCCCTTTTGACCCCTCTGTAGAATTTGATACTATACATTTTATTTCTCCCTTCTTGAAAGTTCTCCTTTAGCTTACCTCTCCACATTTTCTTTGCCTACAATTTTTCTTTTTACCCTTTAGAACATAAAGTTTAGATTCTAGTCTTCTTTAAGGCTCCATCTGAATTCCTCCTTTCTACTTACAAAACACATTCACAAGTGATCTCTCAGTGACTTCCAGTACACCGATGGACGAGCGGTTCACAAACCGCTCTCTCTCTCACTTCCTCTTTTCTCTACACCACCACTTTCATGTTGTCAGCTACCTTATATATAGACTCCTCCACTTAGATAACCAGAAGCTGCCTCAGCGTAGCTTCAGGGTTATTAACTCAACCAATTACCTTTACCCTCAAAGTCTCCTCTCCCTATTTTCCTTACCTTGGTTTATGATACCCAGAGAGACTTTTTTTTTTAGCCATTCTTGGCTTTTCAGTCTCCTCTACAATCAAAAATCCATATTGAATCATTCCCACATAATTTTTATCACTTTAGTATCTGTGTAATCTAGTCCTTCCTTTCTTTCCACAATGGTTTGTTTCCATGAACTTTGTTCAGGAACATTCTTTCATATATTAATTGATTCTGTTGTCCATTCATTCAATTAATGCTTACCAAGTGCCATGTAATGACACTATGCTAAGGGCTAAAAGTGGAGCTTACGCTCTGATGGGAGACACAGATAAATAAGTTACTATATAGCATGATAAAGGCTAGATAAGGGGAAGATCGGTTTGATGTTCAAGCACATGGGAGAGTTCCTAATTCCTTACTAGAGGGTAAGAGAGGCATCAGAGAAGGCTTGCCAGAACTGTTCCCTAAGATGAGGCTTAAAGAGAGACGACAACTTATCCGTGTGAAGTTGAGGGCAAGAATATCCATAAAAAGGGATCCACATTTGCTGAAACCCAGAGTGGCTCAGCACATGGCTTGCTTCAAGAACTGAAGAGGGCAGAGTGGCCAGAGCCTAGATTTCTAATGGGGTGATGGCAAGAGGCAAGACTGGAGAGTGGGGCAGAAACAAATGATATGTGGCTTGTAAGCTCTGTCAAGGGGTTGACCTTTTTTTCAGCAAAGAAGTGACATAGTCAAATTGTCAGTTTAGAAAGATATCTCTGGTATGCTAGCGGAAAGATGATCAGGGTGAGAATGGAGAGGGAAGACCTGTTGTAGTAATCTAGGTATGAAGTGACACTGCCCTGACCATGGGCATGGAAACCAATAAGGAGATGGACATGTTTAAAATACTTGTAGGTGGGCGTCAAGGATGATGTCCTGGAAATATGGGACATGTTCAGCAGCGGTAGGATACAGAGAGGGAGACCAGGTTTTGTGGGAGTAGATGGAAGTACCAGAAGGATATCCAACTGCTCCTTCTTGGTCTCTTGTCCCATCTGTCTTTGTCTTCTGGCCTATTAGCTTTGGTGGCCCCAGTGCTCAGTCCTCCTCTCTTCATTCTCTACACTCTTCTCTTCAGAGGTCCCATCCACTCTCATGGCTTTTCATGACATCTACATGCTGACAACTTCTTAATTTAAATCTCTAGCCCAGACCTTTCTCCTTAACCCTGGGACTCAAACATCCAACTGCATGCCCGGCATCTCCACTTAGATGCCTAAAAAATATCTGTCAGGCTGGGCGCAGTGGCTCTTGCCTGTAATCCCAGCACTTTGGGAGGCTGAGGTGGGTGGCTCACTTGAGGTCAGGAGTTCAAGACCAACCTAGCCAACATGGTGAAACCCTGTCTCTACTAAAAATACAAAAATTAGCCGGGTGCGGTGATGCATGCCTGTAATCCCAGCTACTCAAGAGGCTGAGGCAGGAGAATCACTTGAACTTGCGAGGCGGAGGTTGCAGTGAGCCAAAACCACATCACTACACTCCAGCCTGGGCAACAGAGTAAGACTCCATGTCAAAAAAATAAAAATAAAAATAACTCCATCATGGGCAAAACTACATTCCTGGTCTCCTCATATCCTACAAACATGCTTCACCAACCAGAGTCTGCATGTCGGTAACTGGCAAAGTCATTCTTTCTGTTAAAAAAGTCAAAATCCTTGGCATATTCTTGACTCCTTTTTTTCTCACATGCCTCAGATCTGACTCCATCAGTAAATCTGGATGGAGTTTGATCTGAGGCATGTGACAAAATAGTTAGCTCTGTCTTCAAAATAGAACCAGAATTCGGCCACATCTCCCCACTCTCCCCTTCCTTCCTGGCCCAGACCACTAGGTCCCCCTCCTGGAACACCACAGGAGCCTCCCAGCTGGCCTCACCACTCCACCGTTGCCCTGAACTGCCCCCCAGCCACTAGCAGACTTCTCTCCCACACGATCAAGGTGATTACATTCCAACATAATCCCCTCCTTGTTCAACACCCTGCAATGACTCCCCATTTCACTCCAATAAAAACCTGAATCTCCCAGATGCCTGCGCGGCCTTAGATGCTCTGCTGCTTCGTCCTGTCTGATCTCAGCTCCCGGTCACCAAAGTCTAGGCTTACCGGCCCCCTCTCTGTGCCTCAGACACATCAGACACACTTAGTTCTTCCTTCTTGCCTCTGCCCAGAAATCTCTTTTCCCATCTCAGCTGGGTCCACAAAGCCATCTTCCCAATTTCCAAACTACAAACCTATCCCTGTACCTCTCCTCCAGGCAGTTCTGATGCCCCAACCTTACTTTTTGTTTTTCCCTGTAACACACATCAACTTCTAAAACACTACATCATCAACTTGTTATGGGTATTAATTGCTGCCCCCAGCTAAAATGTAAGTTCCACAAGAGCAGGGGTGTTGGGTTTTGTTTATTGATGTATCCCAAGCATCTGACGCATAGTAGGACCCCAGTAAATATTGGTCAAATTTGGTCTTAAATAGCTGTTGCGTAGACAAAAGTGATATTGGAGAGATGGATTTCGGGATTCTCTGGAGACTCTTCAACAAAATATATCAGACTTTCTGTAATGTGGCCGCAGCCTAACCTTATACCTTCCTCCACTGTCAACCCAGTCCACCTGGCCTCTATACAAATTGCAACTTCCTGGACAACCCTGCACCTTCTCCCCAGGTGCCTATGTGCGAGTCCACTCCATCCAGACTGTCTGTCCCCTACCTCAGCTGTGCCTGAGCAGCTCCAACTTATCCTGCAAGACACAGCTCAAGTAGTATCCCTCTGAAATACTCCTTGGCCCTGCTTTCTGTCTGTGTAGTTAGCTCTTCTTCCCCGTGCTGCTCCACTGACATGCACACACCTTTACAGCACAGCCTGGGAGTGTTGCGGGTGGAAGGTGGGGATTCCCAGTCAAGGGGCAACACCTGTATGGTTGGAAAAGTTATTTGTTTTAATTTCTTGCCCTCTATTCTCTCTTCTGTTTCTCTCCTCTCCCATAAACACAGATACCACCTATATACACACAACCTGTCCTGAATTGCTTTTCCTTGAATTGATGAGTTACATAAATGCAATCCTAAGCACAGTTGTTTTCAGGTTGTCCTAACCTTTTGCTTTATTGATTTTTCAAGGATCCAGAGTGTTTACTGAGTTTCAGAAATTGGATTCTGTACTTATTTTTCTGTACTATCCTAGTTTTACGAGAATCCATTTGCTCAGCATTCTCTATTCTTTTAAAAGTGTTTAAGATATTTGTAAATAGTTTTGTTTTGTCGTTTATTTTCTGGTGACATATTGACCTCAACATAATGCTATTTATATGCTTTAATTCTTCTTCCAGCACTGTTAGAATTGCATTATGTTGACCCAAAGAATCCACATCTGTACAAAATATGGCCAGGTTTGGCTATTCCTTCACATTCACAGTATTCTCATGATTTCTAACAATTCTTGTCTACTTTGCCTAAATAAGAAAAGGTCATATACTGACAATTTTGATCGTGAAAAAGAGACCTTAGTTCATTCCAGTGTCAGAGTCTACTTGCAAACAAACATTGAGTTCCAGGAAAATTTCTAAGGTGTGAGCAAAATAAGCAAAATAAATTCAGACCTAAGAGAAAATAGCATTACAAGGAATGCCCACCTCATTCAAAGGCTCTACGTTTTCAGGCAAGAGGGGCCCTGTCCTTTGGCACCCTCACACCTCTCCCCTTTGTCTCTTTGTCCCTGGGTGCTGATTTTTCTTTCTTTATGTGACAGCCACTATGAAAAGAATGGGGTTCACTCACCACCTGCATTCCTCCACAGCCATTTGATATCTGCTTTCGATAACAGCAAAGGAAACTGATCAGTCATATAAATTCAATCCTGAGCACAGTTCCTCGTTTGGAATTGTACCATGCTTTATGCCGAGGACATTTTCAAACAAGAAGGGAGGGAATGTCTGATTCATTCGTGAGTAATGTACCAGCTTCCTCTCCAACTTGTCTCCCTTCAGTGGTTCACATTCTGACTGTTCAGTCGGTTTATCCTTTCCAAACCCTTTAGTTGAATACAACTGGCAAAGGTTGCTTGGCTTATTTTTTTTTTTTAATATATAGACTTGGAAAGATGTTTCTGAAATGTGATTTGTGGATTTGTGTTATTCAGTGTTACTGGATTAATTGAACAAAAACTGGTAACACTGCTACACAGTCTGAATCACAAAATTATGTCCATCCATTTGGCTGAAAAATATGAAAAAAACATACTTGTATAGGTTTTCATGCATTTTAGCACTTTCTTTACATTGGGGAAGTTCAACCTTCACACTTTCAAGGGCAATGAAACATTTTTGTTTGACCTACAATTTATTAATGGGACAAAAGCCCATCTGTCAATCAGGGCTCTGAGAGTTCAATGTAATTTCTGAACAATATGTTTTACATTATGCACAATGGTAAAATGGACAAATGTCCATTTATTCTTCTTTCCCAGAAGTTGAGTACTTTCAACCATTCTTAAAAGGACAAAGATGTTTGCTGACAGAATATGAATTTATAAAGGATAATCTTGAGGATATAATGGCATTCTATTCTTTTTATCTTTACTCTTGCTGTATCAGGGTTGGATAATGGTCTCAATCATATGTTACAACTAGAAAATGCACAATTGGCTTTTTCTTATGCTAAGAGGCAGCAATTTTCAACTTTTTAAATGATTATGGGACTAAGAGGGGATGCAAAAGCTGATAAGAATCTGAATAAAAGCACTGTCAAAGAAACAACATTTGTGTAATAACCAAGAAACTGTTTAGAGCACCCCCTGGAAACATTAATTATAACACGTGCAAATCATTCCTGTACAAAGCTTAACTTGTTTATCTCCTATAGCCACCTGTATTTGAATTTTTAATAAGCTCATGTATTATAAATAAAGCATGTAAATCAACCTGGGAATACCTTTTCTGTTTCAGAAATTTCATGTAAATGACAGGCTGCCACATACAGTACAACTAACTGTAGGGGGAAAAAAGTTTCTTTACTCCCTTTCACATAGTTATACCTTCATATGACACTTAAAACCACCTGTCAGGAACTTTTAAAGCATGTGTTAGATGTACAGAAGCAAACCCAAATGAAAAAATGCTATGCAGTTTTGCAATACATATATGCCACAGAAACCTTAAAAAACATTCTAACCCAAAGGATAAATAGGTTTGGCCCAAATCTTTTTAATCTGAGTTCTGTGGGTAAAAAAGATTATTGTTCCCTGATTTTTCCCCATTTGCTGACAACTGGGATTGTCTTATAAAGTACATTCATGGGACATTCTTACACTAAACAAATTATCTGAAATTCAAATTTAATTCAGCATCCTATATCTTTACTTGCTAAATCTCAGTTGGGATATGGGCTTACTCTTTTTTTTTTTTTTTTTTTCTGAGGCAGAGTCTGGCTCTGTCATCCAGGCTGGAGTACAGTGGTGTGATCACGGTTCACTGCAGCCTCAACCTCCCTGGCTCAAGTGATCCTCCCACCTCAGCTTCTGCAGTAGCTGGGACTATAGGCACATGCCACCATGCCTGGCTAATTTTTTTATTTTTTTGTAGAGTTGGAGTTTGCCCAGGCTAGTCTCAAACTCCTGAACTCAAGCAATCGTCCGGCCTCAGCCTCCAGAAGTGTTGGGATTACAGGCATGAGTCACAGTGCCCGGCCTGGGCTAACTCTTTTTTAAAGAGTTAAAATACTGGTTCCTATTTGTTTTTACTTCTCTAGTACGGGAAGCCGTTACTGTGGCCTCTGTCTTGGGGGGCAATTTTTGAAGGACATCAAGAACTTGAACCGAGGTTAGAGGAAAACCACAAGATGGCTAAAGGGTGGGAAAAGAAGAAATAACACTATTTAAACTGTGGATGAGAGGACTGAAGTGATGAAGCAGTCACCAGGTATTTGGAGTGGTCTCACCCAAGGGACTGTGCCAACTTCCTCATTTTTTGAGGGCAGGCAGAAACTGGCCAAAGCACAAGTTAGGATAATACGCATAGTAGCTACATTTATTAAATGCTAGGGTGTGCTGCATAACTGAATGACAGCGTTTCTCACAGTTTATCTCCAACTCTCATGGCCAACCCATGATGCATATGATTATCCCCATGTTTTGAATGTAAGAAACTGACACTCAAATCGAAGGCATGTCAGCAAAAAAGGCCATATTCACATCCCATTTAAGTCTGTCGGACAGTAAAACCCACACTCTCTCCACTACAGTCCGCCTTGTCTCCGGAATATTTTGGGGTGTTTAAATGTGATTATGCCAAAGAGCAGTTGAATGGGCTGAAAAATTCTGAAGATTCCTCCTGTCCCTTCGATTCACTGTTAGAAACCATTGTCAAGGTAGTGTCTGGCTACAGTAGAAGGGATTTTTGACACAGCCTATTGTTTTATCTTTTTAAAGTCAATGTAGCGCTTTTGATGATCATAACACTAACTGTAAGTCTTCAGGCATAAGAATCAAACATTCAGTCAAGCATGTTAACAAATTTGCTTTCAGCCCAGTAGATCTATCCACTTTTCCATTTAGGTTACAAATTTAGATTTCAGAGTGTATCGTGTTATCTTCACAATAACACAATAACAAAGACTGTACACTCTTTGAGGGAAGAAACTCTTAGTATCTAGTCAGGTACATTGCATGCATTGGGTGCTCCCAAATACTTGATTAATATCTTACAATACAGTGTAATATGATTCTTCATAAACAGTGAGTGTTTATAAACACAGTATGTTAAATGTCATCAGGAATCTTCTATTGGAATCTTAACTTTAATAGGCCTACTTTTAAAGTTAATAAACATAATATAAATGTGGACAGGGTTAAGATTTTTCCTTAGGATTTTACTCTGGCCAGTCTTCCTGGAAATTTAGCCATGGCTGTTTTTATGACTGTAATTTCCTTAATATGGGGCTTCAGCCATATTCCATCATCATAAATCCCTTTCTTGCACTTAAAAGCAATGTTAAGATATTTTCCAGTTTCTGTATCTTAACTCTTTAATTAGATCAATTATTTCCATTTTGAGATTATCTTATGTAAATATTGTAGAAGATTTTGGAATTATATAAGAAAAAACTCATATACCACCTCAGAAATCTTAACTAATAGATATGTTCCCAAATGCAAAGTGAAATATTTTAAATAATTATTCAAGTCCCAATTACTTGAATATTTTACATAAAGTTGGTTTTATGCACTTGACTTTGTGTTTAAACTCAAGTTTGTAGTATTTTCTAGTGGACATTGTTAGTTTAGGACTTTTTCAGGTGCAAGGAATAAAAAGAATCATTACTAAACTTATTTAAAAAAAAAAAGAAATAAGGAAGAAAAGAAGAAATTTTACTGGCTTCCCTTAGCTTAAGACATGGCTGGATACAGATGCTCAAACAATCGCATCAGGAGCCTGCCTGCCTCCGTGTCTGGGCTCTCTGGCCTCTTGGGTCAGGTTCATGCTCAGGCTGACTTTTTCCACATAGTGGCAAAAATGGGCATCAGACATCCCAAGATAAAAATCATCTTTAGTGCTCATGCTCTCAGAAGGAAAGAGGCCCTCTCCCAGCATCCATATTAAATCCCCGAAGAGATTCTGTTTGGCCTTGCTTTGGCCACATACTCAGCCCTGACCAAGCTCCATTCAAGAGAATAGAGTTCACTGAAAGGCCAGCCTGGTTTGCACACTCATTCTGTGTTGAAAGATGTAGACCATGTGATTGACAGTCCCAGCAGATAGGAGAGGGAGAGTTTTAAAAAGAGTTGCCAGTGTAAGAGACAGTGGATTCTGGGAAGGTAAAAAGAGGTATTTATTAAAATACTGTGCCTTTGGAATAAAAATCTTTTCCAGGAAATGCAAATAATTTAAAACAATTCAAATAAGCATCATACATTTTAAAACAATTAGACGTACACTCAGAAGAACTGAATTGCTTGTTTAGATTTCAGCTAATATTTTCTCCTCTTTGAACCTTAGTTTTGTCATCTGGAAACATAGGATAATGCTTACCTTATAAGATAATCATGATTAGAAGAGATGATGGAACTGACCATATCTGTGTACTATAAGGTGCTGTCTGCATAGTTATAAATTATGACTGCTAAGAAAATTAATCCCTAAAGAAAGCAAAATTACCCGTGTCAAGGTTTAGAAAGTCTCTCTCTCTCAAGAAAAAAGTTGTTCTATTGCCTCTGTTGGTATTTTCCTGAGGAATCAGTGTTTGAATACACTATACATTTTTGTAGGCTCTGCAATGTTTTTATGATGAGGACAGTGATAGTGTTGACAGTTGCTCAATGAATACTTGGAGATTTAAATGTATTGCTAGATTTCTGGGAAATGAAAAGACCAATGTAAGCTACTTGAATAAGAAAACTAGAGGTGGGCAGATGGTGGACAGATCAAGTCGCTGGTTTTAAAGGCAGGCTGAACTGATATTTGTAGCTGTTAATAACAGAGCCATCTTCTTTAAAGGAAGTACTCCTAAATATCAGTAGTTTAGTGGCCAAAGTGCCATTGAGATGATTACTGCCAGGAAATGTTTTGCCAGTGATATTACCTTAACTTTCATCTGAAAAGAAATAAAGAAATGTTTATAGATGATTCACTTTCACCTGATATGTGCACAACATTTTAAGAGAATGAATTAGTCAGTCCGTTTGAATCATCTTTACATGTTCCTTTTAGCAAGGAACTCAAAGTTGGTTAAATGGCTAGCACTATTTCAGAAAGAAAAAATAACAGAAACAATGAAAAGATAGTCTATATTGAAAGCCTGATCCAGACACATCATGGGGGGATAAATGTATCAGGGCAAAAATATACAAAAAGTGAAAGTATTTCTAGAGTATTTCACTACCAATATAAATATTAAAATGCTCACACAGCCAGATCTGGCAAGTTATATAGATGAGGAAGTGAAAGCAATATATGCCAAGTCAATGGCATTGGTGTAAAATGTAGTCATAGGGGAGTAATCTCAGAGTTGAAAATTATTAGAAATGGAAAATACTTTGAAGTTCTTTAGTTCCACCCAGAAGTATGCCATTAAATATTTAATAACCATCCCCGTACAGGCTTTAATAAGCCCTGATTTGTAGTGTTTGCCAATTTCTGTGGTGTCAGTACGCCCACCATGGCTGATTTCAGGCTGCCAAGATGAGGTCACTGAAACACAAATTGGGAAGAGATGCACATAGTAGGCTGTCATGAGCCAGCACACAGCTGGTTCAACACTATAATTTTCAAATTAGTTGGGTAACTTGCTTGGGTCATACAAATAATTAGCTGCACTGCCACAACTAAAACTAGGTCCTCTCCAGTGTTTGACCTCAGAATTGTGAATGCATTTTGAAGAAAGCACCATGATTGATTGATGGGTAAGCCCACGTGACTTTCTGTCCTAGTTAAGTTCTCCTTTAAGGGCCTCTGTAGACATTTCCACATTGAGTGTAAACTATAATCTGTCTATCTCCACTACTGGCCTGAGAGCTCATTGACATTTCGAAAGTGTTTTATTTATCTTTGTATCTTCAGCACTCTGTACAGTATCTGACACTTATATGCTTGTAAGTGTTTGTTGGGGGCCATGTACAAACAATAGAGAGCATGCATTGACCTACTATGTGCCGTGCAGTGTTGTACATGCATTTAACTCATTGAATCCTTAGAATAAGTCTCAAAAGTGAGGTAGGTGCTATAATCCTGCCCATATTTTAATAGAGGCTTAGACCTATTTGCCTAAGGTAACAGAGACAGTGATTGGATTCAAACCCTAAAATCTGGCCCAGTGCCTGTGCACTTGGCCTCTCAGCTGTCACTCATTTAACTAGCAGTTATCATCTTAGTGCCCAGCTCAGCACCAAATACGTCTAAAAGGTCTCCCTCCTTTCCTTAGGAAGGACACAAAGCATTTCCCAGAAAAGATCTGATCTGACCAACACAAACCTTTGTTAATGGGGACCAGGCCTTTATTAATGGGAATGATCAAGGAAATGGGGCATTTTCGGTGATTACATTTTCTCATTATCTGAGGTTTGAACAGAAACCTCTATTTTAATTAAAATTTCTGTTGTCGACAATGGGCCCTAGTCCCATTGTTTTCTTTAATTAAAAAAGTTAACCTTTTTTTGATTCACTTGAAAAATGGCATCACCATATGGTAACAGGTAATGTAAAGAAGGTATAGGAGACTAAGGTACTAACCCCAACTGTGTTCTGCAAGGGTTTTTCTTTGAATAGAAAATATATTCTCCTTCCCCACTGATTTTCCATCTCATCAAATGAAATAACAAAAAGCCGATTTCTACATGTGTACGTTTTCTTGGATTCTTGTCCACTGAGATTTAGTACAGTGTGTGACTTATGTGCCAACCTTAAGATAGGAATCTTATTTAAAAACATAATTTAATACAATATCCCTTTTCTTTTTTTTTTTTTTTTTTGATGGAGTCTTGCTCTGTCACCAGGCTGGAGTGCCGTGGCGCAATCTCAACTCACTGCAACCTCAAACTTCCTGGTTCAAGAGATTCTCCTGCCTCAGCCTTCCAAGTAGCTGGGATTACAGGCACGCGCCACCATGCCCAGTTAGTTTTTGTACTTTTAGTAGAGACAGGGTTTCACCATATTGACCAGGATGGTCGTGATCTTCTGACCACATGATCCGCCCACCTCTGCCTCCCAGAGTGCTAGGATGACAGATTATTTTGAAGGCTTCTTCAAAAGACATAAAAGAAAAAACGTCATTCACACTTCACACTGCGTTAATGGACATCAACTAACATGCAAATTGGTTATAATACTTTTCTCCCTTTTGGCAATAATAATTCATTTGTTTCCTTTCTTTCATTATCATTTCTACAGAAAATACAGCAATAAATTATTTATTAGGCTCAATTTTGTTAGATACACTGATACCATATTGATAAGTGCAGTTAACTTTTCACATAATATTTATTTTTCCCATTGTGCTCTAGATGGTTTAGATACATATTTGCAGTTTGGTTTACAGTTTGTATTTGCCCTCGAGTAGAACAATTTGTCCCTAATCCTTTTCTTCTATTCCTTGTCATTCCCTCTACCAGCACCAAAAATTTGCTAGTACGTTGCAAAACAATGAGAATTACAGATAAAATAGCAAGCATTTATATATACTCTTTATTGATCAAAGTGCTTTCAGAGATGAGATCTCTTTTTGATCCTTAAAATGGTCATGTGAGAATATCCAACCCTGGGACTCAGAGGTGGATGATTGCCTGGAGTCACACAGCTAGAGAGGGAAAGGGCTAGAATCAGAGGTCTGATTGTCTGACTTCTGTTCTAGTGCATGCTCCCGCCTCGCTTGGGAAGCTGCTTCAGTATAGTGAAGCACTTAAGAGCATGAATGAGTTCTCTTTAGCCAGATGTGGAATTGAAGCCTGGCTCTAACTGTGTGATTTTAGCAAGTTTGCTTATCTAGAAGAGAAAGATAATAATACTTCCTTCTTCACAGGGTGTTGATGAAGAGTAAATCAAAGGGTTTAGCAGAATGCCTCGCACATGGTAAGCACTCCGTATATGTTCTTGTTATTTTTATTATCACATGGCTTTGCCTTACTGAGGCTTCATCTTTTCCTCTAGTCCAACTACCGTTCTCTAGCTTTGCTTATCCCTTCGTAGCCTGTACCCGCAATGACACGATCTTGGCTCACTACAATCTCTGCTTCCCGAGTTCAAGCAATTCTCCTGCCTCAGCCTCCTAAGTAGCTAGGATTACAGGCACCTATCACCACACCCAGCTAATTTTTTTGTAGTAAAGATGGGGTTTCACCGTGTTGGTCAGGTTGGGTTCAAACTCCTGACCTCAAGTGATCTGCCCATCTCAGCCTCCCAAAGTGCCAGGATCACAGCCATGAGCCACTGTGCCCAGCCAGGAATCTTCATTCTTTATCCTCCTTTGAGACTCGGTTCTAGCATCATTTCCAGTGGAGTTGGTCTCCCTTCCTCTGCATTCTGATAACCGTTAACCCACTGCCTCCATCAAGTGACTTGAGCTTCCCAGGGAAGGGCATCATGCCTTTGTAGACATCCAATAAATGTTAGTAGAAGAAAGGGGAGGTCCTGCCAATAATCATATGTCTTTCCCACAATTTAAGAATAAACCCCTTTTCACCCTGTTACTGCTTTCTGCTTGTCTTCCCTTTGACAAACATTCTACTTCTTCGTCACCCATTCCCTCAGTCTAACATCTGACACTGCTATAGAAACTACTGCCTTGAAGATCAACAAAGAGGTTCCATGTGGACCAATGTCCTCCTTCTTGAGACCCTCGCCTGGCTTTTGTGACACAGTGCAATATTTGCTCTGTTGATGCCTCACTGACCTTAACCTTCCTTGACTCCTCCACAGATTTCTCTACTGTGGCTATCCCCTAAGATTTAGGTCATTTGCCTTCTCTTCTTTCATCTAGTCTGTTCATGAACACACCCATTCTTGGTTTTAACCATCACCTCTATGCAGATAATGTGCAAAGTTTATTTCTAGTCCGAGTGGAGTCTCTGTTACTCTGCCAATCAAGTGCTAAATTGTTATTCCTTCTAGTGCAGCAGTGGCAAATACCTGACACTCATGTGTCTCACTTAAGACAGATATTGTTTCACCCAAGACTGATCATGCCGCTTTCCCAGTCAAGGCAGGCTTCTCAGAATCCTTCTCATTTCCGCCTCTGTTCTTTGGCACTAATGCTCTGTCTGCTCAGAGTTTTCATTCTTCACTTGTTCCAGGCACCTGTTTCCTGGTGAATAATGTAAAACCTACTAGTCATCCTTATAGGAGAACATGCACTCATTTCCCAGCAGCACATCCGACTCAATGTTGTTAAAACCAATCTACCATTCCCATATATTCAGCCTAACTTCCCAGTGCAGTCTACCCTAGTTTTATAACTTGTTCTACTTTTCCAAGATAACTGCTAATCATCTTTGTTTGTCTTTGCTTTCTGTTTTGCACTGTGTTTGATACATTAGGGTATCAAATCCTACTTACTCAAATATGTCCCGTATTCATTCCTTCTATCCTTGAGGCTACCATATTTGTTCTGGCCCCTGTTACCTCATTGTGGAATATAAAAATTGCCTGTCAACTGGTCTTTCCATTGCCAGGTTCTCTCTGTTCTAGGCCACCCTGCCTCCAGATCAATCTTCCTAGAGTAAAACCTTCATTGTATCACTCTCTAGCTCAAAATTCCTTAATGATTATCAATCACCTCTTAAAGTCCCCAATTCTTAGACTATTAGTAGGGTAAAATTATTTTTGATTTGGAGTCAAAAAGTTTTGGATGCAAATTTTGGCTACTACCCTTAACTGTTACATAACTTCGAATTTGTGGCTTAATTTTTATTCATCATCTATTCAGTATCTATCCGTTTAACACCTTCTGCATCTCAGGCTCTGTACCAGGTACTTGGGATACAATGATGAGCCAAACAAACCTCGTCCTTGCTCTCCTGGACCTCACAACATAGTGAGTTTGTCTCTGTTTCTCATGATCATAATAATCCTAAGTACAGGCTGTGCTTTTTTCCCTTGACACTTGTAGCTTCTGGTTTGTGCTATGCAGGGTACTGTAGTGCCATGTACAATGCCTCAATAATCAGCATATATGGGTTATCACTCAGACACATTGCAGCTTCACTGAAGGGCAGTGGCTATGTCCCATTTCCCATAGTGCAAACACAGAGCCCTGCACATACCAGTTGCTCAGCGATTTCTGATGTGGTTTTTGTAGATCCAGGGTTAGTCTTTGGCACAGTCATAATGCCTAGTATGTTTTTAGAGGCTCCCCCTCTACTATCAGAATTATGCTATTAAAAAATGTCATACCTATTTAGTGTATACTCATTCTAAGGCCTCTCCTTTCCAACATGCTACCCTGCCTATAATTATTATAAGGAGAACTCACAATGTTCATAACTTGTGCACCTTAAGTTTTAAAAACTGTGAATAACAAGCCCATTCATGTTTCCTCATAGAAATACTGTCTATATGCATACAATGAAACATTAAAATAATGTACTTTTTACTAAATAGCTTTTTGACTTGGTAATGAACAATATGTTGTTTTTCCCTGAGAAGTAGTTCTAGGACTTTAGTTCTGAAGATTATGTTTTATTTTATACATTTTCAGCCTGCTGTTTTTCAGTTCCCAGTGATCCTACATTAAACATTTGTCTGTCTAAAACAATAGGTTAACTGTAGCCAAATTATAATCAAACCATTCCTCTCCACACAAAATCCTATAAACAGCATGTGATCATATTGCTTCTAGAATTTATGATTGTTTTCTTCCAAAAGGAAGCTAAATTTAGCCTAGTAATTCTACATGCTCCCAAGAAAACAATGCCTGCTGTGATTTCTAGAATAAATGAATCTGAACCGCAGTTCCTTTACTTGACTAACAGAGAAACTTTAAATATCAACCTAGTCATTAACCACAGTTATTAAACCACATTAAACAACCAGCAAGAGGTTAAGAAAGAAAGTTGCTATGTTTTTTCTTTCATTGCTGAATGAGTCTAACTTAGTTACTGTATCAACCTTAATACAGAACATTGTTTGCATCTCAATGGTTCTCTAAAATTATTCGTTCATGGCTTGAGTTCTAAAATTAAGCTATGTGGAGTCATGTCCAACCACACAATGCATCTTTATGTGAAACTGGCTAGAGTTTTTGTTTTCCTTCTATGTAAAAGTCCAGTTGGGAAGCTTTATTTCTGATCATTTAAATGGTATAGGTCTTTCAGTTTTCTCTTCGTTTCTGACAACTGAACTGCTCTCACCTTGAACCTGTTTTGGCAGATAAACCTCTCACAATGAAGGCCCCTGCTGTGCTTGCACCTGGCATCCTCATGCTCCTGTTTCCCTTGGTGCAGAGGAGCAATGGGGAGTGTAAAGAGGCACTAGCAAAGTCCGAGATGAATGTGAATATGAAGTATCAGCTTCCCAACTTCACCGCGGAAACACCCATCCAGAATGTCATTCTACATGAGCATCACATTTTCCTCGGTGCCACCAACTACATTTATGTTTTAAATGAGGAAGACCTTCAGAAGGTTGCTGAGTACAAGACCGGGCCTGTGCTGGAACACCCAGATTGTTTCCCGTGTCAGGACTGCACCAGCAAAGCCAATTTATCAGGAGGCGTTTGGAAAGATAACATCAACATGGCTCTAGTTGTCGACACCTACTATGATGATCAACTCATTAGCTGTGGCAGCGTCAACAGAGGGACCTGCCAGCGACATGTCTTTCCCCACAATCATACTGCTGACATACAGTCGGAGGTTCACTGCATATTCTCCCCACAGATAGAAGAGCCCAACCAGTGCCCTGACTGTGTGGTGAGCGCCCTGGGAGCCAAAGTCCTTTCATCTGTAAAGGACCGGTTCATCAACTTCTTTGTAGGCAATACCATAAATTCTTCTTATTTCCCGCATCATCCGTTGCATTCAATATCAGTGAGAAGGCTAAAGGAAACGAAAGATGGTTTTATGTTTTTGACAGACCAGTCCTACATTGATGTTTTACCTGAGTTCAGAGATTCTTACCCCATTAAGTACATCCATGCCTTTGAAAGCAACAATTTTATTTACTTCCTGTCGGTCCAAAGGGAAACTCTAAATGCTCAGACTTTTCACACAAGAATAATCAGGTTCTGTTCCATAAACTCTGGATTGCACTCCTACATGGAAATGCCTCTAGAGTGTATTCTCACAGAAAAGAGAAAAAAGAGATCCACAAAGAAGGAAGTGTTTAATATCCTTCAGGCTGCATATGTCAGCAAGCCGGGGGCCCAACTTGCTAGACAAATAGGAGCCAGCCTGAATGATGACATTCTCTTTGGGGTGTTCGCGCAAAGCAAGCCAGATTCTGCCGAACCAATGGATCGATCTGCAATGTGTGCATTCCCTATCAAATATGTCAACGACTTCTTCAACAAGATCGTCAACAAAAACAATGTGAGATGTCTCCAGCATTTTTATGGACCCAATCATGAGCACTGTTTTAATAGGGTAAGTCACATCAGTCCCCACTTACACACTGTGAGGTGTAAATTAGAAATAAGTATCAGTCTCAAAAAGAATATCCAGGACTTCTTTTGTGCTTGGTAAATGGTATTTATCCAAAATAGTTGCAGATTTTTTCCAAGAAAATTTAGAAATTGAATCTTCATTTACACCTAAAATAGTATCTTTAAAGTGTAATATGTTAACTAAAAGAAAAAATATTTTTACAATTCAGATTTGTGTGCTCGTGACACTTCAGATTATATTAAAGTTATTTCCCATATAAGATTTTGTAGTTCTGATCAGATTTACGCAGATTTTATCACAACAGCAATTCCCATAAAACATAATTATTGACATTTCTGTGTAATCTCTGCAACATTTACAAGATGCTCAAGCTAATTTGTACACCTTAAATAATTGTTCCTTATGAGATTATATTCTCTCACTGATACACAAATGATTAATCTGTATTCTTGACATTATTTAAAGGAACTTAACTTTAAAAAATCTCTTCTGAAATGCTGGTAAATAAAACATTTTTAAATGAGCTAGTATACTTCTCTAAACAACCTGTAAGAGTAGAGAGGAGATGTTTGTTCCCAAGTCCTTCTTTTAGAGCTTGACTTTAATCATGGACTTCCTTCTGGAAAAGACTTGTGTCTACCAAGTTCTAGCTTGGCACTTTACCTGGCTGTTATTTGATATTTATAAGCATAAATATTTTGGTTGATGATTATTTATACGTATATGAAACGGTATTTTCATAGAAGCTGTTAGAGATATTCTTAGTGCTGTGATTTAAATATAGTAACAGCTACCAGCTATACCTGGAGAATTTATCTTGCTAGTCAGTTGATCACCTGGTCTGAGTGTTTGTTGTGGCTTCGAATTTCTTCTATGACCATAATTGAATGAACAAATACTATAGCTTTTCTAAAGACAGTTTGACTTTGGCATGGTATGTTTCACTTACTTTAGCAGTTTTCAATATAAGATATAAAGGTTATAACTGCAATCAGGAAGAACATTAAACATGTCCTCAATAGCATAAAGTATATAATTTGCTGAGGGGTAAGGGCATATTAATTCAGAAACAATTGGTTGACTTTTGCTGAAATGTCTGGGACACTTCTCTAGATGGAAACTGTAGTTAACTTTTTATGATGCTAGGAAAATACTTCCAAGAAAGTCAGTTCATCTTTTGGTGAACTAAAAACAAAACTTCCTTCCTCTCTCTTCCAAAGTCTATGAATATATATAACATACATGCACATACATTCCAACTAAGACTTATTTCCCCCTGCATACATTTGATATATGTTGCAAAGAAGCAATAGAATTCCTCATGAAGCCCCCCTTTTCTTTACCAGAAACTACAAAAGAATGAAAGGAAACAAAATGATTTTCAGAAACCTGGGATTAAGAAATAAAAATATAATGTTAATAGCATTACAGAGAAGATATTTTTCTGCACCTAGTAAGTTGATTCTGAGACACAAGTTTTAAAAGAGTCTATTAGGAATTCCTCCAGGGCTCCTAGAGCACATGGATTTGCTATTTAAATCTTTCTTTGTTAAAAATTAAAAAGAAGGGTAGGGCAAGAAGAAAATTAAAAAGCGAATTCATAAAGGTATATTGATATCTCATTTTTTAACTTTTGTACATTTCAATCCTTAGAGATGTAAAAATACTTATCAATTCTAGAAATTCTCAAAACACATCTGAATTTTATCCTACCCCTTTGACTTTTTTAATGTTTCAAGGGACACAAAGAGATGGGATTATCCAATGAAATTCAGGTCAGTTTTATCGCCCAGGAAAAATTCCCAAAATGCACTAGCCACACCTGAAACCATTATCACTCCCATCACAAAAATTCTTGCGGGAAACAAGATGGAACTTGCCAACATAGTCTTCTTACAAAGGAAGCCAATTTTTACCCTGGCCAAATTCCATAGACAAATACCTTCAAACCTCCTCTATTTATTTGCCTGTTTATCTTCTCTGGTTACAAAGATCAAACTTCTTCTGAGACTGAGACTACACATATTCTCTGTCTTCGTATAACCCATCCAGACCTCAGATTGTTCCAATAATGAGCGTATAATCATTTCCTAGCTTAATGCCAAAATGAAGGCACCTAGAGCCATTCATCACACACACACAAAAACAAAATGATTACAAGATCAAAGCTGTTTAGCAGGACTCTCAAGCAATAAGATGACTCCATTTTGTCTTGGCAGATTTACTTGGCCAGAAATCAGGTGACCCTTTTAATAATTTCTTGGAACTGAGTTTTTACTTTGGCATCAAGTTTGGTGAAAAGACACACATACTGTAGTTTTGTTATTAACATCTCTAATACATTTGTAAAGGGACTCTTGTGGACAAGGTTAAGAAAGCTGCAGCTGTAACTTTCCACTTATGCTTCTGCCCTGTCCTCAGTGTTGACACATTGCTGAAAGAGGGATTTCCTGGCACTCCTTGAGCTCTCCTCCATGTGCAAAAAGTGTTTCTATCACAAGATCAGATAATGGGAGTTCCAGGGAAGGGCCTTTCACATTAGGGGTCCGGCAGGTGTACCAGGCCTGACTTGCTTATTTAGGATCACATATTATGTTGCTTTTCCCAGTCTCACATTTCATGAAATATGTCTATGCAAACTCTTCACATGCATCTTCTCATATTGATGACATCACAAAAGCCCTCTGAGTCATCTGATAATTCCCAGTGCTCATCATCTTCACCCATAAGCTATTTGTGCTTCAGAACTCTTTGTCTCCACATATGATGCTGTTTCTGGAAACTTATCCCAAGCCACAAGTGCCCACTTATAGAATACCAATGTTGTTGACTGTATCAGTTGTTCTATAAGAATATATTCTTGATCCTCACAATGTGTCTGTTTTTTATGTTGCTTTTGAAAGTGCTTCTGAAGAATTTGTTTACAGTGACTTCCAACATTGAGTACTGTGAGATTATACACTCACAAATAATTACTAAATCTGTTTAAGTATCTTTACCTTCTCCTTTACCCATTCATCAATCAACCTCTGTAAGCATCCTAAATTAGTATTGATTGAAGTTGTTTTAGGCTAATGCATATTCTCTAAATAGCACATTATTGTTCAAAATAAAATAATTGAGAAAATTGTCCCATAATATGAATGGAACCTTTGTAAAGACCCATATGTAGGGAGAAAAAAACCTTCATCTCTATTTGAGGATAAGCAGTAGCAAAAATTTCATTAACTTGCTTAAAATTAAGTGGAATTTAATTTTAAGACTGTGGAATCTCTAACAGTCTCTTACCTATAAGGGATTGATTAATGTGACAATTTCAGGAAAAAAAAGAGAATCAGTACACATTGGCCCAATCTCCTACAAATGAGAATCGATGCAGAATAAGAGAATTTTTTAAATCCCCAAATCAGCAAAGGTCCTGTTCCCTAAGTTATAGAATATTTATTAAAACAGTGAAATAGTATATTTTAGAAAAAAAATTTAATCAAAGTTGAAATTAGAAAAGGGTTCTTGAAATAGCTCTCACCTTTCAGAAAATACAGTTAATACACAATACTGCTTTTCTTGCAGTTCTATTATCAAAGTTTTGCTCTGTAGGTAAGCATTTGAAAGACTTGTAGCAAATATTTTCACCAACATCTTGACGACCTTAAAGACCAAAGTTGGATCAAGTGAAGGGGAAAAGCATTTGGTGCCAGACACACCTGGGTGGAAGTCCTGGTTTACTGCATACCAGCCATGTGACTTCTGCCACATTACCTAACTTCTTGGAGGCTGAGTCTCATTGGTAACATGCAGATAACAATATGTACTTCACAGGGCTTTGTGAAAATTTGGGATAATGTATATGACGTACCTGGCACAATAAGATCACTATAAATTTAGCCCTTTGGGAGACAGCATGGACTAATGGAAAGAGACTGAAGTCAGAGATGTGGGTTCAAATCTGAACTCCACCATTTTCTACCTGGATGGCCATGAGAGCATTATTTAAACTCTGAACCCATCGTCTTGCATGCAGGACTATTGTGTGGACAGGTATATTAATAACATCTGTAAAAGGTCCCAACTTGGTCCTTGGCACAAAATAAATAGCAGCTATTATTGTAAGGAATACTTGCATAAAGAAAGGCAAATTCAAATGATTGGGTTATTTTCTGGAAGAGGTACTTTCTGGTTCTATTGTTTACAAGGGTCTTTCACTTCCCTCTCTGTTATGAGTTACCTGCCTCCATAATGCTTAATTTGTGTTATGTTGTTCTTAAGATTTAATAGTTCCAAAAAAAGATGGGGTGAGGAGTGGTGGTAGTTTGAGGGAGCAGAAGATGGGGAGAAAGACAGTTGAATCAAAAGTGTACTATAGTCAAGTTCAAAGGTATAATTTGTTCTCCTTCCTCTCACTTTCAATCCTAAGTATGCATGACATAAGATATTACTCTTATGTACTTTGACATATCTTGCATTCAGGAATTTGCAGATAATGCAGTTTTAGAAAAAATGAACCTCATAGGTTGTTTGTATTGGGCTTCCTTGTTTTTAAACATCATTTATACTCAAATTCAAAGAGTAGCCAACTGCTTCCCAAAATAAAGGAAACTTAAGGTAGTAATTTTCCATCTCCGTTTCACAGAATGCCAAAGTTAAAGAATCACTACTCAGAGCCATCAAAGGAAGAAAGCGAAGTGATTAGAACAGCTTTAAAGGAGGACAAAAATTAAAACAAGATGCAAACAAGGAATAATAGGAATAGGCAGAAAAGTAAACATACAGTGATGTTTCTTTAGTATGATTATAAAGATGATAGATGAGTAAAATCGAGTTACATTTAAGTTGTAATGGAAGAAAATAATTGCAGCCTTCCATCAGGAAACCACAAGGACCGTTATTGATCTGTCATCCTCAGGGCATGTCTCATAATATTTAATAAAATAAACAAGGATTTATAACTTTTATAGGCCATATATCTATAATCTCCCACACCACTTGAACTGTGAATGTGGAGTCAATGTTACAAATAACATCCCTGTAATTATACTGGTTTGGCATGCCTTATTTAAACAATCTAGCACTCTCAAGAGAATGTATTTTGTATTAGGGATGAAAAATGTGAAGTCAGATTATAGAGTTTTTTACTTATTGTGTTCAAAAATGAGAAAATGTTATCCAATATGAAAAATGTTGTTAAGGATTCTTCATTCTTAATATTAGACAGTCTTCCGAACCTAAATATTAAATATCTTGGCCATATGCCAAATGTAATAGCTACCAAAGCAAAATCTTGCAAGAAAGAAAATCCTTGAGGTATAAAGATTCAATGTACTTTTTAAAAAATGTAAGTAAAAGGTCATTAATTTTACACTTCATTTATGTTTCTTCTCTGGACACTGCTTCATCCTCTCCTAGGCTCAGGGAGCCACTGCTTCCTAACGTCTTCGTTTTAATTATCCATGCTACATTCCACAAAGAGTGGCAGATTGCATTCTTTTATTAAAAGACATTTAAAATTAGTTTCTTTCCAGAATTTTGTAATGCCCCCTGAGATCGCTGGGCACACCCTGGGGTGTTAGAAAACATGTTACAAAATGAACCACTAATTCCTTTTGCTTTTTCCCTTCCTCTTGCTACCGCTCTTTAAACCATTACGTGGCTCATTCACAGGTCTCTCTACCCCAGAAAAGATGAAAAAGCAAAGCCATGATGTTTTTATAACCTAATAGCAAGAGAACACAATGCTGAAACCGTCACCAAAACTGTGGGTAGGTTTTACCATGGGTTATATTAATTCATGATATGATTGATCATATCTCTCACTTGTGTGGGGAATGAAGCGTTAACTATGCCACATGCATTTTAAATTAATTTGACATTCTTCTTAATGTCCTTTCAAACAGGTGGCATTATAACCTGTGTCTTATTTAGGTAGTTGATTTCTACACGGAGATTCACCTGATAAAACTGGTATCACAAACAGGAAGGGGTTTGTACAAAATGAAATAAATCTTCAAGTTGATTTTTGTAAAGTCCAAATGTTAATTAAAAACTTTGAATTCACAACTCTGATACATGATATTTTCATTGACATAAACATGATGAGAGATTTCTGGAAGCATGTGGGATGCTGCATTGATAAGGATATGAACCTCCTTGAGTAATAATGGATTTTTTACTCCAAATACTGTTTCACATTTTGGGTGTTACATCCTTACTTCAGACTTCTGCCTTATCAGTGGCCATCCCACCCTATGTTCTTATCTCCTCGGTCTAATAAGAAAAATGAGGACCTGTCAGAATGTAGATAGAAGACCCTCCGGGAATTTCTGCCACTGCTTATTCATGGATTGGCACAGATACTGATTCAGTGGGCACACAGAGTTCACAATGATTCAGAGCCCAGATATGTGCCCGAAGTCACATCTCCAGCGTCCAGGGAGGACTGTAAAGTGCTCGTTATCAGGAAAATGAAACCAAGGGCTCAGCTACTCCTGAAGTCATTAAAACTCCTTCCCTTAATTTTTTTTTTTTTTTTTAATAGTGTATGTGGTAACCAAATCTAGGATCCTGGATACATTCCAGTCTGCTAATTACATATTTTTTTCCAACTAAAATGTTCCAGGCAGGTTCATTTGCATGTGGATTACTTGCTGAGCCATGTTGACTTCCTATTCTAAAAACCTCACTCTGCCTTGGGAAGCAGCTTACTGCACTTCACGCTAGACCTAGGCTAATGTTGGAGCAAAGTGTAGCTACCCATGTATACTAGCTACCCATATATACTTCAAAAATATTTTCCAGTCTCCCAACAAGAGGAAAGAAAAATGTCTAGCAACTGTATGCTAATTTAGACTAAAGCTTTGTTTTAACCATTCTTGGTGATCACAAATGGGGAAAAATGATTTGTGAACAGTATAACTATAACACAAGCAAAAAAAACATTGTGAATTCAGAGGAAAGTGGGACTTCATTCGTCTTATTTGGGTAAATCACCAAAATGTTCATCAGTCAGAGGACATTAAAATGGTAGATGATACTTCAAATCGTGCCCCAGGTAAAAGGAGTGAATTAAGGTTAGTTTTGATTTGCAAACCATTCTCTTCTAGGGCTGATTTTATAAAAATTAAGTTTGCTGAATCATCATCTCAAAACATATAGTTATTCATGATTAGCTAGAATTTGTGTCTGTGTATCAAAAAAGTAAATTTGTATGATATTAAATTTTCTAACAATGCTTTAAATTTAAAATGTCCGATTAACACTTGCATCTAGCAACCAGTCTACTAACTAAACTATAGGTGAAGTCATGCTCAGGAAATGGGGAAAATGCACAGATTAAATTGGTCTGTTAGCTCTGAGTGAATCAATAGTGTTTAGTGCTAATGCACTAAGAAGATTACAAGCACTAATGCAGTAGCAGTCAATAGCGAAAACGAATATCTCTAAAAAATATCTTGACAATAAACTGTGCAATATTTTCCATTTATCTTAAGCTAATTACATTACCTGCTTGTTCTTTCATCTTATTAGTTTAAGACAAGTGCTAGAAGCCTAACCATTTTATTTAGTGCATAAAAGGGCCAAAACCTTGTAATCATTGTTTTCAGCAGGAGATAGAGGAAAGGATTAATTCATGTAACCAAGATTCAACCAGAAATTCAACAAATATTTATTTAGTCTCTAAACCTGATAGTATTACAGTGGAGAATGAGCTAGACTGTACCTGTCTTCAACAAGCAGATAGACTAGTGAAGATGACAGTAAACATTCAGTCACACCAATGAACAAATATATCTTGATAATTTATGAAATATGCTGTGAGGGAAATAAACATCTGTGAATGCAAATGAGAGGGAATATCTAAATTTGTGGTAGTTGAGTCACAAAAGGCTGTCCTGAGGAGGTGAAAGTTAACTTTTACATAAAGATTAAAACTTTAGAAAAGAAAGCAATATGTCTTTAGTACATGTGCAAATATGTAAACTAATGGTCATTACTTGTTTCGCAAGCTTTACATCTTAACTACAAGCTGCTACCTTCAATCAGCTTTCTTAAGTGGTTTGCGGTCATTAGTGCATACTATCTTACACTTAGAAAAACATTGCAAGAAGTAGTATGATGCTGGAGAATTTAACTTCTTATAACATTTCCTGCCTTAAACAGCTGTAAATGTGTTTAAACATTCTTTTGATTTCTAAATGAATTAAGTTACTTTTTATTATGTGGTTCTTCTTCATATGAAGAAAATGATATGTAGATTACTAGAAGCTAAGAATATACTTTAAATCGTGCTCACAGTCACTGCCTTTCCTGGCCTGTCACTTTAATCAGCTTCTTTGAAAATCACTATTTCTTACATAAGCCAAGTTGTTTCTTCCTTGTTTCCCTCTTCTTCCTTCAATGGCCAACACTTGGTACCCTATTTGTCAGAAGAACATGTTCTTCTTGGGGGAGGAAGGGATTGCCCTATTACCAATAAGTTTTATGACCAAGAGAAACATAAGAATCTGAGAACACACGAAATAAACACTTTGAAACTATCAAAATTACAAACGTTAATAGAACTCAAGGGAATGTGATGCTGAAGTGATCCCAAGGCACATTGTCTTTCTGCCTCTGTGCACTGTACTCTGCACAATTGCATCCATTTTTAGACCATTTCCTTCTCATGAGAATCATGTGCATGGAGGGCCAAAGGAGAGACAAGTGCTCACAAGGGTATCATGAGCACCTATGAAAGTACAAATGAGTGCTGTCCAGTCAGTGCCATCTTTATATTGTTCTGGTTTACAGGCAATGCCTTCATCTTTACTTACAGACACATTTTGCTTTTCTCTTTCATTTTAATCCTGTTCATCTATATATATTTAATCATGCAAATAGCTAAATAAGTTTGTGTCTTGTACGGCAGGCACTTTGTCATGCTTCTTTGTACCTAAGCATATACTTTGCAAATCATAAACAATAGTGTTGATTTTATTTGATATAAAAACTTGGATTCTCAAAAGAAATCTATGTGTTCACACAATGAACAGAGACCATCTGAATTGCTGAAGTGTGACTGAATCATATGCAGTATCATTTTAGTCATCTCTACAGACCAGGAAGATTTGAAATGCAGGTGTAAAAAGATGTATGAGGCATCAAAGGAAATATTCACCTTTCTTGGTGTTCTTTTTTTTTATTTTTGCTTGGCCAAGAAAGAAGGGGTTTTTTCCAAGGGAATAGGAGGCTTCAGGGCTTATTCCTGTGCCTACAAGTCAGAGAGGTCACCGGCTTGCCCCTTCCTGAAGGCTGTAATTACAGGCAGAGGACTATTTATTTTCCCGTAAGGCGACCAGAATCTTGAGTGTAAAAAACTGTTTACAAGAGTACACTGTGTATAGGGGTTACACACAACCTCAGGAAAAATAATAGGAAAGTGAGACTATTTTTCTTCATGTATTCAATAACATGAGAAGGTCCGAGACTCTGGAAATGTTCTAAAGTACAATAATAGAGATGAATATGAGGTCAAATTAGGTGATCCTGGGGCTTAAGGAACTGAATTGAATGAATAAAGAGGAGGAATTTCTCATAGGGCATAATCTAACTGATGATTTGTTAAATGTAAACGTATTTGTGGCTCCAACATCATGGTACACAAGAATGAATAAATGTATTAGTAAGAGTAATTGAGAAGTATTTCTAATGTGAAAAACACCAATTACATTGGATTTATCTGGAGCCAATGTGGAAAAAAATGAGCAATGTTTCTTACTCTCAACTAAACTCGCTCTCACTTTCAGAACTGTTATAGGAAAGGTACTGATTCAAGTAGAGTTGGGCATGCAAAACACAAGATCAATTCTATTACTGGCCCGATATTAAGGATATTAGTCTGTGTTTGAAAAATGATTTGTAATATATAAGTAGCAGTTTAACAAAGTAGGTAAAACTTGTAATTAATTTCAAAAGGTCAAAGCAGAGATTATTGACATGTACAAAGAGGACCTGCTTTATATACAAAGAGGCCTGCTTTGAGAAGTAATACCATAGTATGGTAAATTGTGACTAATTCTGAGATTTTCTGTCTAGATTCTTTTTAAAACCAAATGCTTAAGAAAAATCATGAGACATGAGTAGCAATTACATTTTTTAGGCTGAGTAGGTAGCATAACTGCTCCTACTCCATTTGTTTTTAGTAGATTCTGCACAGAAAAACAAGTTGACCTCGGTATTGAAACTTGGGAGTTCACTATTTGTGGCACAGTTACAAATCACAGAAAAAAATGTACACCAGGACTTCACCACACCTAACAAAAGAAAGTTTTCTTATTAAAAAAACACTCCAAATTATTGTGAGATCTAGGGTAACCATGGTGTTAACTATATGCTATTTGATGTCTTATAACCCTGGTGATGAGATAACAATCCAATTGAATGCAGATGAACTCATGAAAAAAGAAGGATTATGAAATATTTGGAAAGTAAACACCTAAGTTTTCATAAGTAAATATTAATTAAGTATTTGTGTGATCTTTAGATATGAAAGCTTCCCCTGTATGCACTTGGCTCTTGGAACCAGCTGTTAAAACTCCCAGCACCTTAGTTAATACCCTGTATGCTGGTAGTTCAAGAACTAGTTAAGAAATAGTCACTTTTTCTATTTTCACTGCCAATGTATAAATAAAATCTCAGTTCCAGTGGATGGCTGGCCAATTATTTTAATAACGACGTTGGCATGGCTCCATTTTACCTTTCTTGCTATTAGCAAAGCTTTCCTTTTGTACTCTGAAGTATGGGTAAACCACAAATTAAACTGAACTGTTGTTTGTTTAATGCTGTGTTTCCTGCTAACCTTATTCTTGTCTATCAATCTGAACCCAGTTCCCCAGTGGCTCAAAAACCCTCAATTGGGATTAAGTAATAGTTTATACAACCTTACTCAGTCATTAACCCATGTTGACTTTCTCATTCTTGTGTTCCAGCTTCATTTAAGAGTTTCTTAAGCACTCTATCCAGCTGCTGTTTTGGGGACAACTAGCAACACCTATTTAATCAAGAAATTTAATATTTCCAAGGAATCATTTACCCTATCTCAGACTTCTTCATTAGCGTACTCTAATTCAGTCTTGTATTCCTTCTTCAAAATAAAGCCTGGTTTCATTCATAGTAAATATTGAAGTTTAAAGATCTTTACTTCTTTTCTTCTCTCTACAAAGCAGAAAAAGAAAATTGTATATTATCTTTCCAGACAGGTTTTTTTTGTTGTTTAGTGTATCGAAAATGATGCCAATAAGATAAAACTAGACCTTAGTGGCTCCTCCTCATATCCACCCAATCTATTTGTATCTAAAGCGCTGTTGGAGTAAGTAATCTTTGTTAAGAGCAAACCTATTTGTGTATCTGATGATAATCTGAGGGATAATAATACGATATTTAAGGAGTTTCTGTCCTTGGCCCTGACTATTTCCTGGTCCTCGTTCACGCCCAGTGATGTGCTGGTAAATGTTAAACTCTGGGAGGAGGGGCGGCAGAAGCCCCTAATTTGTAGCATTTGCCAATTTCTGTGGTGTAAATATCCCACTGAGCCAGTTTCAATGTACCACTGAAACAGCATTAGTCACAGAACAACAATGAGGAAGAGATGTGCACACTTGGCTCTGTGAACTGTTATGAGATGGTTCAAGCACAGCACTGCCACCCTGTCCTACCCGCAACCTGTCATTCTTACAGTTCCCAGAATCCATCAGCCTCCCTCACAACCCTGCCTTAACACGTGTAGCTTGGTCTGCCTCAGATTCCTTTTAACACTCATTTTGTCAGGTTAACACTTTTTCCCTATTCTTTAAAACTTCCACGCCAGCATTTCCTTCCCCAGGACATTTTCCCTAGCCTTTACCTCATCCCCTGCCCCCTAATATTCAGGATTTGTTGCCTTTCCTGAGCACACCAGTAGCACTCTGCTTATTTCTACCATGTCTCTTACCACACTCCGTGGTAATGTGTCCAACAGTTCCATCATGAGCCCCCTCAGGGGATGAACTATGGCATTTATCTCCACAGTCCCAGCACCTAAAACAATAGCTTGAACAATATATACATTTATCAGATGAACAAAGAGGTATGACAGAGTCCTGTATGTAAAATATATTACTATAAATAGAATGCTGATTCGTAAAAATAATTATTTAGATAAAACAGTTTTTCGGTCTCTCCCCTAAATCCCTAAAAACTAATTTATAGAATTGAGGAGTTTTCAAGAGTTAAATTAGCACTGAAGAAAAACTGGGGAGTTTCACTATTACCTATGCGCCTGCCCTCCCCCCAACACACACCCTGCTCCATTCACCGGTCTGCAATGAAGATTGATCAAAGAACAAAGAAGGAGAAAAATGAAAGGAAAAGGAGAGATCAAGATAGGGAGGGTGAATAGATAGGAATTCCAGAGCTTTGTAATCGAAATTTGGAACTCAGAATTAAAGTCATTAAAAGGAGAAAGAGAGAATACTTTCTCTGCTCCCATAAGGTTTTCTCAAGCCTTTCAACAGCACTCACCCTTTGAGCGGGTGATACTATCTGTAAGAGGGACTTTACGCAATGCTTTAATGGGAGTGGCTTGAGCAGTGACACCAGTAGAGATAACCCTTGAAGCTTTCATTTGAAATCCACAGATTTTCACTATCGGCCACCAATCTATGATTTCAAGTTGAAAATGATACATGGGTTAAGGAAAATAAGTTATGGGTATAAAGGTCTTTATCAACACCATCCTTCCTGTGGCCACAGTATCGTAATCCCAGTGGCAACCTTCAAAGGCACCAAGTACGTGCTTGGTACAGATGGAAGCTTTCCTGAGCTTGGCCTTGGTGTGGATGCAGTGAGAACTGAGTAAGGGCCTCTGGCAGGGACCTTGTCCGCTGAGAAGGGAAGCCCACAGATGGATGTTTCTGATCAACAGGTCCTATCAGAAACAAGGGGAGCAGATAAGTAAAAAGTTTCACTCCACGGTGGCAAGAGGGAAAGGAGGGATACGAGGTCATGACAGTTGGATTAATGGCAGGCTAGAATATAGTCGTGGGCTTGAACAATATATTGCGGCACAATTGAAGGATTCTTGTTACATCCATCATTCATCTCTCCTGGCCCTCCCTGAAGACATTTACCAACCTGTTTCTATTGAGTGTGACACTGTTAGGCACATAAACAGACCATGGCTCTTACCACCTCCAAGAAGAACTACTTCTGTTTTATTTGTTAGCACAGGGTAATTGGTGCTGTGTCTTTTGAAAATCTCTTATACTTCTATGAGTAAGTGCATTGAAATTTGGTTTCTGTCAACTAAGTAGAGGAAAGCAGAAAACCTCTCTGCACTAAGCATTAAAACCTTCCTAGCTTGGAACAATTTTCTTTATGAATCACTCTGTCACTCCTGGCTGTGATTGAAATGCAGTATGAAGGCTGCTAACCGAAAACACATGGACACAGTCTGCTTCAGATCTGATTCACCTTAGGAAATGATGATAAAGAAGCAAAAGTTTTAACACTTAGAATTCCAAAGTCCATATCATTGTAGAATTGATTCTTTTGAATTGTGATGGTACTTCAAGAAAAAAGGATTTATTTATTTCATTTATATTTAAGTGCGTTTGTACACATATGTATATAAACCGATACACACATATACATAAAATATATTCTGCTTCAAGTATTTCTCTCTCTTTTCTCTTTACTAATCCAGCTTCCATTAAGAACTGGCTCAACTTCGACCTCTGCCATGAGCCTTCTCCAGCTGTTTAAGCCCACATGCATCTTATTATTTTCCTAGTCTTAGAGGGTTTACTGCCAGTACCATGTTTTCAGAATGTAACTATCAGCTGAGTTCTTATACTTTGCATCAGTTAGCTATTGTATGTGTCAATCTTTTGCCTCCCTATGTAGAGGTTGGACCCAAGGTAGAAGCATCTGACAGGATTGACAAACAATAGCCTGTTTTTATATACTCAACAAGTGAAAACTTATTTTGTTTACATTTTTTCCCTTTTTATACAGTTAAACACTCACATACACACACACACACACACACACACATAGGCCACGGGGACCCTATGACCCTCAAAGACTAGCATATTTTCTATCTAGCCCTTTCTCAAAAAACATGTGCCAACCCCTGCATTAGAGAATAATGTAAAATAATAGTGGGCAGATAACAGGTCCACAAATTTTGGAGAGTCATGGATGACCTTACTTATGAACTTAAGTAATTCTCTTCAGTAGGTATGAGTGTTTCCATTTTACAGATGACGAAATTGAGGCTCATTGATCTAAACAACTGGATTTTGTCTTCATAGGCGTTATGAGTACTCACTAGACCAACAATAGTGATAATAATAACTGTTTAGTTGCACAAGGCAGGGATTTATGTCTTTTTTTATTTGCTACCATATCCTTCAGCACCTAGAACAGCTTGTCACATGGTATGTTATTGTATTCATTTTCCAGAGCTCCCATAACAAATTACCACAAACTGGGTGGCTGAAAACAACAGAAATTTATCGTCACATGGTTCTGGAGGCCAGATGTCGGAAATCAAGGCATCAGCCAGGGCCATGCTCCCTCTGGAGGCTCTAGGGAGGACTCCTTCCTTGCCTCTTGCAATTCTGGTGTCCCAGGCATCTTAGGTTGTGGCAGCTTTACTCCAATCTCTGCCTCCGTCTTTACGTGGCAGTCCACCATGTCTCTCTGTGTCCCCTCTTCTTATAAGGACAACAGTCATTGAACTCAGGGCACACGCTAAATCCAGGATGATTTCATCTCAAGATCCTTAACTAATTACATATCAAAGAGCCTATTTCCAAATAAGGTCACAATCTGACTTTCCAGGTGGACATGAATTTTGGGAAGACATTAATCAGTCTACTGTAGGTCTTCTAAATGAAGTGACCATTTAATATGTTTCTGGCACTGGATTCATTTCATTTAAGCCTCAAAATAAATCTGTTATATAGATATGCGTTTTCCCACTTTACAAGTGAAGAACTGAGGTTTAGAGATCTAGGAATCCTAAAGCTGCATAGCCAGGAAGGGCAGGGCCATTCCTGACCCAAGTTCTCTGCTAGGTTAGCATGGTTGTCACAGGACATGCTGAGAAGGTATTTAGGGAGCATTACGCCAAAAAGTTGTAGAAGTGGGCTTAAGGAAGAAGACTCTAAAATCAAAGGAATCAGACTGTAGGAGGCCATGTAGGTGATTTCCTTTAATTCAATAGAAGAGTGTCTAAGAATCAGCCAGGCATGTTGGCTCATGGCTGTAATCCCAACACTGTGGGAGGTTAAGGTCGAAGGATTGCTAGAGCTCATGAGTTCAGGACCAGCCTGGGCAACATGGCAAAATCCCATCTCTACAAAGAAATACAAAAATTAGCCAGGTATGGTGGTACATGCCTGTATTCCCAGCTACTCTGGAGGCTGAGGAGGGAGGATCTCTTGAGCCCAGGAGGGAAGAGGTTGCAGCGAGCCAAGATTGTGACACTGCACAGCAGTCTGGGTGACAGTGCCACAGCCTTTCAAGCAAGCAAGCAAGCAAGAAAGAAAGAAAGAGGGAGAGAGAGAGAAAGAGAAGGAAAGAAGGAAGGAAGGAAGGAAGGAAGGAAGGAAGGAAGGAAGGAAGGAAGGAAGGAAGG
>NC_045441.1:109309668-109353021 GCF_002776525.5 Piliocolobus tephrosceles
AGGAAGGAAGGAAGGAAGGAAGGAAGGAAGGAAGGAAGGAAGGAAGGGGAGAAGAGAAAGGAAAGGAAGGAAGGAAGGAAGAAAGAAAGAGAAAGGAAGGAAGGAAGGGAGAAAGAAGGAAAAGAAAGAAAGAAAAGAAAGAAAGAGAGAGAAAGAAAGAAAGAGAATAAAGGAAAGACTCAAAGATGGTTCAGATCTCAAACTTACAGAGAGGGTAGCTATTGATGCATTGAGAAATAGGAAGCTAGAAGAGGAAATCAGTTTGGAGAGAAAAGTGATGACTTTGAACATCATCGATGGCATATTCAAACATAGCTTGAAGGCAGTTGCAGAGACAGGGCTGGTCCTTGGAAGAGAGGGCCATGGAGTGTGTAGAGTTAGGTCATCACCACGAGGCTGTGAGGGCAGAGCCACAATAGCTTCCATCACCTTGTGAATCACCAATGCTCAGCCTGTGGCTGGCTGGACAGATGCCTGCTTATGCTGTGCTCACGGCTGTCTGGCTGCACACACAGCCGCAGAGCATGCCCTCTCTGGCTAGGGCAGAAAGAAATTGAAGCCTCTTTAACTCTGCCCCCCAGCTTTGCTCCCTTGCTAGGACTTCCAGGCCATGGCTATTGAAGCCATAAGGCAGGATTACTTACTCCAGGGGAGTTAGTGGAAACAGAAGTATTGCGGAAGCCTCTTTCTTTTCAACTGTGCCTTGAGCACATCAGACGGAGTCCTCTTCATAGCACAGAACAACTTGCTCAGATTCTTAGGGTTTTACCACAGCACCCTAACAGTCTGGCCATGCATTAAGGACCCCAAAGAGAAGGACTTGCTCTGCCAGAGAGCTGACTATTCTGTATTTTACAGAGAATTCTGGATTCAGTGTCAACATCTTAGACATCTGAGTACAGACTGTAAAGAGTTAAAGTACGTCTATAAGAAACAGAGCCAGACCCTGAAATTGAAAGCTGTGTGCCTCCCTGCGTGCAGTCAGTTCCACGCTGTCCTCTCTCCCAGTTCTACTTAATAAAAAAAACACATGAGTGAAATTTAGGGAAATAAGAATTCCTGAAATTAAAGCAATTAAGTTTTCAGTCAACCGTATAAAAAGCTCTAGACAAAGAGGGACTTTCTATTTCGAAGTGTGTATTTCCCAGAAAACCATTACTATATCTAGCTAGAATTTGTACAAAGAATGATTATGAATAAAGTATATATTCAAATGCTTCTGTTAATTTAGTCATGGTCAAAGAGGAGAGAAAGGTAATATAAGTGAACTGGCAAAGATTTTACAAGATAGTATATTTTTTGAAATTTTGTCTGCAAGACTGATTTAAATTATCTATAGATGAGCTAAATCTGTCCTATAGATCAATTAAATGAATCACTATTTTAAATATACCACATTCTTAATTACACTGAATTAAATATAATTGCATATTCACTGCATACATCATAATGTTAATTAGGGGAAACATTTTGAATCAAATATATTGAGATATATAGCACTTCAATTTTCTTCTTATAAAAAAAGCTGTAGGACTGAGTCAGGTAAAAAAAATATCTGGCAAATACTCATAGAAAGGTAAAGAAAGACTAGATTAATTGACATGTCACATCAAGGCTTACAAATTGTAGAGGAATTCCTATTCTTTAACTCTATGACAGTATATAAGACTTTGGGTTAAGGAAGCAAGTTTGCAACAAGTTTTAAAAAACATAAAACAGGAGGCCAGGCGTGGTGGCTCACGCCTGTAATCCCAGCACTTTAGGAGGCCGAGACAGGTGGATCACGAGGTCGGGAGTTCAAGACCAACCTGGCCAGGATGGTGAAACCCTGTCTCTACTAAAAATACAAAAAGTTAGCCGGGTGTGGTGGTGGACACCTGTAATCTCAGCTACTCAGGAGGCTGAGGCAGAGAATTGCTTGAATCCGGTAGGCAGAAGTTGCAGTGAGCCGAGATCGCACCACTGCACTCCAGCCTGGGCAACAGAGCAAGACTCCATCTCAAAATAAATAAATAAATAAATAGTTTAAAAATAAAAAATAAAATACGTTGTTTACCGTTGTTTCTCAGAGATGTATAATTATTTTAGAAGTGGATAAGCCTTAAAATGCTCAATGCTTTTTAAAAATGTCCTATAAAATCCAGAATGTATCTAAATTTTTGGGCAACCTGCAGTGATTGGAGGACCGTGATTGTTTACTCATTCGGTCACCTAAACATCCCAAGCAATGATGTCTTCTGACAGCAGACTGATAACAGGTTTTTTTCACTCCTTGGAGTCGGAAAAAAAAATCAGCAAGCGAAGCTTTTGGAAGCCACCCCATAAAGCTGGAAGAGAATTTCAAAATCAATTCGCTCAACCCCTCCCTTTACAAGCAGAAAATGTGCTAGATTGGAGGTGAAGACCCTGGAGCCAGATAACCTAGGCTTAGTCCTAGCCCTGCATTGAAGGGAATGTGAACACTCAGTGCCTCCGTTTCCTTCTAGGCTTCTTGTTCTGAGATTCCATGAATTAATATTTGTAAAATGCTTAGAACTGTGTCTAACACACTGTAAACACTAGGAACAAATGCTAAGGTCATGCAACTCATCAATGCCTCTGTGGGTTAGAACCAGCCCTGGGCCATGGACCTGCTCATTCTTCTTTTAGACCAGGCGCTTAGGCATCCCAACTCAGAAATGCCATAGGAGCCTATACATAGGAAGTATGATGTAGTGTAAGGAATATAGGATTCAAAATCAACAACTAGGATTCAAACTCTGATATTTATTGACTCAACTCTCTGAATCTTAGTTTCTTCATCTGTAAAATTATGATGATCATAACAAACCCAAGTCACAGACTTGTTCAGAGGAGCAAATGAGATAACGTACTTTGAAAACCATAATCTACTCTGCAAATGTTATGTAACATTATAATTGTGAGCTCAGCAAAGCCATGAGAATGTTTCAAAACAGCTTAGGACATCAAGAAGTTGGGTTGGGGAAAATTCTTAATAGGATCTCTCCACATCCTCATTTTCCATTTATTCATTGTTTTAAAATTTATTTTTCTTATGATATAATTTTTGTATATATGCACAGTCATGCATTGCTTACATTTTGAGAAATGTGTGAATAGGCAAGTTTGTCATTGTGCGAACATCATAGAGTGTGCTTATACAACCCTAGGTGATATAGCCTACTACACACCTAGACTGTATGGTGTGGCCTTTTGCTCCTAGGTCACAAACCTGTGCAGCATGTTACTCTGCTGAATACTGTAGGCAATTGTAACACAATGCTAAGTATTTGTGTATCTAAATATATCTAAAGATATAAGTATGTCTTTATAAATACACAAATATATCTTTAAATATACTAGTATATATTTATAGATATGAATGTATAAATATATCTATAGATGTACTAGTATACATATTTATAGACTAGAAAAGGCACATTACAAATATGATATTATTAGCAGGGTGTGGTAGCTCATGCCTGTAATCCCAGCACTTTGGGAGGCTAAGGTGGGAGAATTACTGGAGTTTGAGGTCACAGTGAGCTACGATCACATCACTGCGCTCCAGTGTGGGTGACAGAGGGAGACCCTGTCTCTCAAAAACAACTTAAACAAAAAAATGGAATCTTATGGGACCACCATAATATATTCAGTCTATCATTGATTGAAATGTCATTATGCAACACATAACTATATATATGCATATATATATGCGCACACACACTATACATACACACGCATATACATATGTGTTGTGTGTGAATATAATATAATATAATATAATATAATATAATATAATATAATATAATACAAATACTCATATCTCTACCACCAGGCTCAAAAAGGGAATATTACCTGTGAAGTCCCCTGAATATCCCATCCTAGCAATATTCCTCCCCCTCCTGGAAAAGTGGGTAAATAACAATTGTAACTCATGTGTTTGTCTTTCCTTTGCCTGTAGTTGCGCTACACATGTGTGTGCCCAGAGAATATTCTTTATTGGATGCATGGGGTTTCCTTCTTGTCTCAGAGATCTCAAGCTTTATAGTATCTTCCTGCAGCTTTATAGTGTCCACCTTATTCTTTGTCACTATTTCCCTTTCCCAGCCAATAAAGCACATGTACCTCTCACATTCAAATGAACTCGTAAAGAGAGACTTTAGAAAAGAGCTGGTTCACCTCAAGTTCACCTGAGCAAGGAATGGGTGTCGGTGACTGTGGAAAGTGGAGCACCGCTGCCAAAGCAGTGCAAGGACCCAGTAAATGGGAGGGTCTTGACTCAGGATAGCCACTCTAACATTCATTGGAAGTTCTAGATGGTCGCCTTGCCTTACACCTTAATGGAGAAAAGGCTAAAAAGATACATCAAGGCAGATTTGAAAGCTATACTAAGGAGCTTGGAATTTTCCTGCAGGCTTTTGGGAAGCAACTGAAGCTTTGAAGAAGGGAACGACAGCCTGAGATTGCTTCAAGGCAGAAGAGATAGGAGACCAGAAGGCCAGTGAGGAAGCACCTAGGCTGGGCCAGGAGTGCAGGTGTGGCTGGAAGGGCTGCCCAGAAGCAGCACTGTGGACGGAGCTGAGCAGGACTTAGTGACTGGTTAGATATAGGAAATGCCAGAGAAAGAGGAGGTGGTGATGACTGAAATTTCAGAGTTACCTAAATGCAAGCACGGTATGTTCATAACCAAAATAGGTAACAAGGAGAGCTAGGTTTGAGAGCCAAGCTGATTAGTACGGAATGCTAGTGGTTATCTCTGCTGTTATCCAGAAAATAAAGATTAATTTCAGCCTTAAAATCAGGGACTTAAATGAGATGATCTCGAAAGCGCTTTCCATTTTTGTAATTGTGCAGTCCCCAGAACATTCGCCAGAATAGTTAGCAGAAGCAAAAGAAATTCAAGAGTTTGAACATCAGAGAGAGCTGTTTTCTGATGCCTGCTCCAATGGAAACTGGGCACTGTGACTGAGCCCTCGGCTCTCGGAGTCTCCTCCTCCTTGAAACTAAGTGTGATAAAGCCTCACAGGGCTGCTGTGGGTCTTATTGTACATGAAAATGCCCACCTCAGTGCCTGGCACATTCTGGGTGCAGGAAAAAGTTTGATTTCCTCCCTCCCTTCCTTCCTTCCTTCCTTTTTCCTCCCTTTGTTACCATGGGAGAGAGTCAGGCTGGTTCCCTCCTGGTGCTGATGTGAAACCTGCTTTTTAGACTCTTCTGCAGTTCCCCGAAGCAGCTATTGTCCCAAAGAACTGCTTTCTGCCAGCGATGCTCAGTTTTACCCTAAGACATGACAACACCTGGCTTTGAGGGAAGCACAGGTAGCAAGGAGACCCCTGGCAGCAAATGTTAGTTGTTCTTCCAGCTAGGCCCCAGTCCCACCCTAAATGCCACATCCAGGCACTGTGTGTACAATGCTGAGATGAAGCAACCCCATCTTTTCCACACAAATGAGCAGCAAACATACTTGCTGATTATCTTTGAGGGATATAGTGAATCAGACTGAGATTTACTCATATTTGCACAAGGCTTTACATCTGAGATACTGAAAGCTTAATCCAAGCCTTCCCTGTTAGTTGAAGTCCTACTGTTAGAGCTCAAAGACAGGGTGCAGCTCTGTAAGCCAGTCCCTGATGCCTTGATCCCAATCATTGAGTTTATCAGGATTCTCCATAGGAAGAGACAAGGAGCACCTCTCCTGCAGGGAATGCTGGAGTGTTACTTTTTCCTAGAAGCTAGTGCCTCAACACGTCTTCTGCAGATCTCAGCTATGGAGAAAATGAAAAAGAAAAATGTTGGAGTCCCCTGGCTTATGAAATTTGAATGCCTCTTGAACCTATCATGTTTAATTTTTAGCTCTAAATAAGACAAGATCAAGAAGTTCTGCAGATCCTATTCCAACATTGTGCAATGTCTCTATATTTACAAATTTTATTTGGTGGGTGGGGCAATAGAGACATAATTTAATCCTATTAGTTGTTGAGGAGATATTATTTAGAGATCTCACTAATTCCTGTCATGAAGGAGAAGACTTGAAGTGTGCAATATAAATATTGCATTAACCCTAATACAGAGTTCTACATTTGTGTCTTACATGTGTGCAAACAGGTGCACAGAGGCTAAAGTTCTGGTTGTATTGCTCTCCCTCCATTTACAAAAGATCAGTGAGTTCCTGCAAGCTTGCAGATTCTCTGAGGAGACCCTTAGTGGTCATCTCCGCTTCATTCTTCTGCTGGCCCCATTCAGCAAGACCAACCACAAAGCAAACTGAATAGGCAAATGGGCTTTATCTCTGGTGACTTTGCAGATGCACTAATTTTTCAGCAGCTGTCATTAAATGCCTACTGTACGCTAGGCATAATACAGGGCCTTGGGACTAAAAGATGATAAGACAATTCCTGTGCTCTTGTTGATAGAACGTGACTAGTTTATGGTCAAAGACTCTCATTCACACCCACCAAATTGTTTTTATATCCCAGGGGATCCATTATATCTCTGGCAGCGCCACACACCAGGTCAAGTTTGAGGCTTTGAAGTTCCCAGGATGTCACCTAGACTTAGAGATGAAGAAACACTAACAAAAGGAGAAACAGGACAACCACAAAAACCTGACCCTGAAGAGCTGCCACCTCTATAATGGAATAGTTCAAATGGCCTTAGATTTAAAATTGGTCCTTGCTCCTTTAAGGAGATTCCCTGAGCTCTGGCTATCTCTGCAAAATGGATGATTGATCACCAATAGAAACTTAATTATCAATTAATCGGTTGCTATTGAATTGCTGGTACATCTCAGTTATCTGCTACTCCTCAGAGTAATCCATAGTACTTTAGTGAAGAAATGCTTCCAATTAAACAGGGAAATAGCACTTACTAATATATTAAAGCAAATGTCTAGACCTAAAACATTTTTATTAATTACAAGAGTCAGTGGGTTTAGCATCTCTAAGATTCTATTTGCTAATTTATTGCCACTGAAAGTGAAGAAACAGTTGTTGATATACAAAATAGGGCATTTTAGGTGGTTTTTAATCATTAAAAGTCAGTAGATGTAAAAACTCTGCATTGCATGTGGCAGACATGTGACTTTAAGGAATAAGGTTACTACACAGAAACTTTTGTTTGTTTGTTCTTAAACAGTAAAATGATTTGAAATATACTTTGATCATTTTGTGATTATTATCATATAGAACAATAATAGAGAATTTCTTACTTCCTAATGATTTTCCTGGACTTATAGTTACATACAAAGATGTAATGAAATTTGCTCTCCTTTTCTTCCAAGGTATACATCATTTTCCTTAATACCTTCTCCTGTTCCCATCATCTACCCCAGATTTGCCAGTTCCCAGCTATCTCCTCAGGACAGTCAAGAGCCAAATACTCCCATTTGTCCCTTACAAACTCTTTTAACTTCCCCAATTTCTGGGGGAAAAAAAAAAGCTTTAATAATATAGTTTTATATCTCTATACTCATCCCCCATCTACTTATAATTGATTAACATGTTCATTCATTCAATTAATATTTACTAAACATCTACTTTGCATGATATTTAATCAACTACTAGCAATACCGTGGTGAA
This sequence comes from Piliocolobus tephrosceles, assembly GCF_002776525.5. Classification (NCBI taxonomy): domain Eukaryota; kingdom Metazoa; phylum Chordata; class Mammalia; order Primates; family Cercopithecidae; genus Piliocolobus; species Piliocolobus tephrosceles. The sequence goes on from NC_045441.1 coordinate 109,317,249, forward strand.
CGAGTAGGGTCCCTGCTCGCAGAGAGCTGCTTGGGAGAAGTTTCATATTATCTTATAAATCACACAAGCAAATGTTAAGTTGCAGCTTGTAACTATGTTACAGCTATGCTATGGTGCACAGGTAGACGGTATTATGAGAAGCTATACTAGAAGTATTTGACCTAGATAGTGGGGTCAGGGCAGGCCTCCTGAAGAAATGGTGATAAGCTAAGATCTGAAGGAGATGTAGGAGTTAATAAGGTGAATGGAAGTGGAAGGAGCATTTCAAGCAGGGAAATAGCATCTGCAGAGGCCCTTAATGGAAGAACACGTGACATATTTGGAGAGCTGAAAGAAAGCCTGCTCACTGGAGCACTAAGAACACAGATCTGGAGAAGTTGGGCAGGGGCTGGATGGTGGGAAGGGAGCCATACAGGCCATGTTAAAAATGTTGTTCTTTATCCTAAGAGCAATGGGGAAGCATGAGTGTTTTAAATCGAGAGGGATATGGTCAGATGTGTGTTTGAAAAAGAAAATCCTGCTGCAGTGTGAAGAACAGATCATCCTGGCAAGGGTAACAGTGGATGTGGTTTGTCTAGTTAGGAAGCCACTGTAGTAGTCCAGGAAGGAGTGGAGTGGCTAGGATGAAAATTGGGAGGAGGGGCACAATGGAGGTGACTGGATGCGTCTAGCAGGCATTTAGAAATGAAATTGTTGGAAATTGGTGATGGACTATATATGGGGACAGAGGGAGAGGGAGGAATTGGGGATGACACTTAGAGTTCTGACTCGTGCACCTGGAGGAATGGTAGAGCCGTTCACTGAGGTGTGTAGTATCCTAAGATCAGGCAGGGGCAAGATTGTGGTTTCTATAATGGGCGATGGGCATGTTGTTGAATCTGAGGTCTCCGAGACATGTGAATGGAGATACTGAAGTGATGTTATCTACAAGTGCTGGGCTCTTTGTTTTGCTTTTATTGCATGGGAGGTCTTCCAGAAAACCTGCTAGACAAATGCTAAAAGAAATATTACACTCATGCTGGGTACTGTTGTGAGAAATTTATATAAACTATCTTGTTTAATAGTTACACAAGCTCTGTAAGGTAAGTACTATTTTTTTAGTTCTATTTTATATTCCAGTTGAAATTCATCTCATCAGACTTGCCTGCTAGAAGCATTACCTTTGCGACAAGGGCTCAGACATTTAAAAGTTTTGTTTCTCTTATAATAGCAGTAGCTAAGTTCCATCTTTAGACATGCACGTACTGAACCATGGTGTGAACTGTGATAGTAAGGTTTTAGAGTCTGTAAATAATGTCTTGTGAAATTGGAGCCATTGGGTCACTAGAAATATTTATGCCTATCTGTGGCTGTTGGTCTATTTGCATGATTATCCTTGCCATTCTCCTCCAAGCTCTGAAAAGACACACTGAAAGGTTTCTTTCCAGCTTGTTCACGTGTGGACTCACATTAACTCTATGACCATATTTTATTCCAGACGCTCCTGAGAAATTCATCAGGCTGTGAAGCGCGCCGTGATGAATATCGAGCAGAGTTTACCACAGCTTTGCAGCGCGTTGACTTATTCATGGGTCAATTCAGCGAAGTCCTGTTAACATCTATATCCACCTTCGTGAAAGGAGACCTCACCATCGCTAATCTTGGGACATCAGAGGGTCGCTTCATGCAGGTAAGTGCTTTCTGAGAGTAGCTGTGCCTGTTCTATCTGGTATTATGCAATTAATTTGCTTTTGTTTTTGTAGTAAGGTATTTGCAAATACCGTAAAGTCCAAATCATAGTAGAAACTGGAACACAGACTGAAAGCCAAACAGTGAAGCCTGGTCTACTTTCTGTTAAATGTGTTGTCTCTTTTTGTTAAGTTCTTGAAGCTTTCAGTTTGAATCTGGTTGCTTTAATTTTCTCATCCGGAATGGTGTGGGGTGTTTTTGGTGTTTTTTTTCCCCCCCATTAATAATTTCTGTCACATGATTGGAAAATAAAATGAAACAATTAAAGCACTTCTGGGCAATTTTTTTTTTTATTTCAAAGGAAGCTACAGATCAAAGGAGAGCTATTGTGTGAACCATGCATCTCCATGAGAAGAAACATTCACATCATTGAGAAATATTGGCAGGAGTTAGGAAGGGACAACATTATCATCAAAACTCCATTGTAACTCAAGATCTCCTGATTCTGTAAAATGATAGGGTTGTACGCAAATAAGTTCAACTACAAAAAAAATCCAGATTTTATTAAGAAATGGTTTTAATGGATAGCAACAGTATTTCCATACAACAAAAGTTTCCATTTCAGTTTACTGTGTTTCCTAGATACAAGAACTATAGCACTTTGCAGAAACTAAAATACTCTCTTGTTGGATTAGTTTTTACTGTTTTGCAGTTATTGGTGCTTTCAACATGAGTTGTTAGTAGATTCTTGATGAGGGAAGAATGACAATAGCATCTATGGAAATCTTGAACTTCTATGAATACTAGAAATATCTTTTAAAGGGAGATGCTCATTTCATAATTGTCTGATGTAATTAATACCCCCAGCAGACAATAACCTCCAGTAATCAACTGAGAATGATAAGCTTTTCCTATAACTTGCCTATCTATACATCCTATGTGTGTACCCTTCTACAAAACATTTCTTTAATTACCACTCTCTTTATAGCAGCCTGGATATTGATCATTGTCATATTTTAAAACCTGTAAGCTATGTTTTTCTTGTACTAATGGCATGGTGGAATTTTTTCAAGGTCAAAAAACCACGTAAATAGAACCTTCCTAGCCCAAAACTAATCATACAGGCCCTGTTATCTAATTATTCGCATAGTAATCTCCCTTCTATTGCTTCACAGTGAACTGCACCTTTTCTCCCCCTCTTTCCTCTGTCCATTCCACTGTGCTTATTTACCCAACTCATCCATCGTGACCATTTAATTCTATCCTTAACTTCTCAAACCTGAAGGAGGGCTGCCCCGCCCCTCCCACAGAGACATGCGCTCTCATGTATTTGAAATATGGTCACATCTATTATGTGTAAAATGTGTAGTATTGTTCTGTGTTTATACATGTTTTTAATTTACGTCGATGGCATTCTATAAAATTGCAAAAATGCAAAGACAGACTAGAGAAGCTGGCATCTATTGATTTCTTAATGTGTTCGTTATGTTGATTTGCCCCCTTTTATCTTTATTCCTGCTTTTTTTTTTTTTCCAAAATCGTCCATTACCTCGCCAATCCGGTTTTGTATGAATAAGCTTTTTATGATTACTTTAGCTCTGACGTTTTTTTAACATCAAAAGTTCCCTGGCCTATTTCCACATTCTAAAGTTGTGATAAAATTCCTTATTTAAATATGTTGCTTTATTAACTAAGTAAATTCTGCTGCGTGACAGAGTCCGTCGCCCGAAGGATATGTCACGCGGCAGTCTTATTATAGAAACGCTGTAGCAAATGTTTTATTCTTGTCTGCCAGCCTTTGTATAAAATAAACGATATTTTGCCCATTAACTATGCACCCAAAACAAAAGGTAAAAATAAATGCTTATTTTATGAAAAGTACTGGTATCACTGATTTTTTAAAAGTGGCTTTTAATTTATCAAATAAGTATCAAGAACTACCTACCTTTGCTTTACTAGACGAATGAAGCAAAGGAAACAGTGACACAGAACCTACCTTTAAGAAATTAAATTTTAGCACTTTGGGAGGCAGAGGCGGGCAGATCACGAGGTCAGGAGATCGACACCATCCTAGCTAACATGGTGAAACCCCGTCTCTACTGAAAATACAAAAAAAATTAGCTGGGCGTGGTGGCGGGTGCCTGTAGTCCCAGCTACTTGGGAGGCTGAGGCAGGAGAATGGCGTGAACCCGGGAGGCGGAGCTTGCAGTGAGCGGAGATCTCGCCACTGCACTCCAGCCTGGGCGACAGAGCAAGACTCCACCTCAAAAAAAAAAAAAAAAGAAAGAAAGAAATTAAATTTTAGTAGGAAAGATAAACATATTTACCTGATAATAATAGTACATATGAACAAAGGGCTATTCAAAACTACAGGGGATCTATTTCTCTGACGCTTGCCTAACAGAATTTCATTCCATTATATTTTATAAAGAAACCTAAAGCATTTGAAAGATCAAACAGTCAACATCACTGAAGTCCAGATATTTACAGTAAATAATAGTGGGGGAGGAGTCAGGAGTGGAGCACGGATATGGCAACCTCCCACTTTAATCTGTCAGAGCAGTGACTTCCTACAAAGTTCTGTAAATGTTTTGACTGCGCCACAGTGCTATATCTATGGCTAGGTCTAAGTTTCCACAGCTCGTGTTTTACTAAATACGATGAAGTTTCTGTTACAAAATAGAATGGACATTTTTTTTCCCAAAGACAGCTGCCCTGCACAAAAAGGAACAGAAAAATGATTTTACTTCCTTCCTACCCTGAAGCCTAATGGCAAAGTTGCTTTGCAAATTTTTTTCTCCCAAGAGTTTGCAGCTGTTTCTGTCTTTCCTATTGTGCTTATGTTCAGCTCTGGCTGGGAACACAAGCTACAGCCCCAGCTGTTGGGTGCAAAGTGAATCAGGTATTTCACAGTGGTTATTTGATTAGAAAGAATTATATTGTTTAGCTAACAATATTTTGTGTATGGCAAAGAAGACATTTTTGACATGTCCTAACGTTTAATGATATGTAACTTATCTTGTACAGGTGCAGCTGTATCTGAAAATACTGATTCATCCATATATTTAAGTCTCAATATCTGTAGAGCCATGTCAATGTAGATGAAGATTTAAAAACAATTTTTATTTGCATGATCACTCTCTTGGGATGCTTTGAAGTAAAATAGTAGGGTAAGCAATGTTTGAGATAGTGTAAGTGAACAATGTGAACGTGCCTTCTTACAAACTGGTGAAGGAGATGTAGAACAGAGCCAGACTTGGGAACATTAACACAGTGTACGCAGCTACGTGGGAGAGGGAAGAGGGATTCTCATGAAGATCACAGGACTAATCACAGGGATTGTCCACGTCTCCCTTCTGAGCGCCTCGTCTAATCTACATCCAAAACAATGCTTCCTTGATTTTTTTTTAACAGCACTTGTATAAGGCCTTTAATCTCTAAATGCAAAGCATTGCTATTAAAATATTTGTGCATGACTGTCAGGCCAGGGAGAGTGAGTGGATCCGGGATGCAAGGGGGAGGTGGGAGGCCCTTTCAAGACTTGTTTCAAGTTCAGCTCCACAAATATTCACTGGGCAACTACTGTGTGCACTACACTGTGACTGCTCCCAGGGGCCACTGCCTGGGCACTCTCACCACTGCTTCTGAGCTCCGTGGTTCCATCCTAGCTCTTCCCACATGCCCCTTTCCCCTCTCCTGGTTTCTAAATGCTGTTACTGCCCACTCATCACTCCTGTTCTCTTCTGCCTCTTAACTGGACCAATTGGATCTTAAGTAAGAAATCCAAGGAGATAGAGATCACCTAAAAAGATGTCCCATGTTCAAGATCATTACTTATGACCACTATTTAAAGGACTGTGTTAGTAATCAGTGAACCTAAAAATAATTACTCACTTCCAATAAGAAGAATTCGTTTATCTATTGACCTCCTGTCTTCAGATTCCTTCAGTTCCCGTGCCCCCATCATGGAATGTCAGTGCTTTCTTTGAGAAGCCTGTAGTATGCATCACGTTTGGAATTACTGCCATTTTAGAGTATGTAGACGCCAATCCCCAATTCGTCAATGTTGTGGACATCTGGCAGAGACACAACTGAAGGAAGCTTCAATTTGAACAATGATTCTCGTTAGGGATTTCTAACTTACCCATCTCTTTTATAAAATGATCAGATAAAAATATTATCTGCCTCTGCCTTTTTTTTATGTGTACATCATTAACTTAGTTTTAACCCTAAAGAATGTTAGCTTTGGTTTTTTAATTTTTTTTTTTTTTTTTTTTTCACAGAGTCTCGCTCTGTTGCCCAGGCTGGAGTACAGTGGTGCAATCTTGGCTTACTGCAACCTCCACTTCCAGGATTCAAGCAATTCTTATGCCTTGGCCTCCTGAGTAGCTGGGATTACAGGCATGCACCACCATGCCCAGCTAATTTTTGTACTTTCAGTAGAGACGGATTTTTCACCATGTTGGCCAGGGTAGTCTAGAAATCCTGGCCTCAAGTGATCTGCCAACCTTGGCCTTCCAAAGTGCTGGGATTACAGCTATGGGTCACTGTGCCCAGAAGATTTGGTATATTTCTTTAGAGGAAAATACACTCAAGAGTTCTGAAATTTCTTTTGTGTAAGAAAGAACTTTTTAGAAATAATAATTTCAGTTGTGTCCATAACTAAAAATCAAGTCCAGTTTATGTTTAGTCTCCCAAAATGAATTGACACATGCCTTGAAAGACATACTGTGTACATTGTTACATGCATAGAAATTTAAAATATCGTAAATATTTGAAATCAGAGGACAAGGCTAAGCTTCTGTTTTGGCTTTTGATAGCAAGGAGTAACTGAGATTTCTTGCATGGGTGCTTTTGGAAAGAGCAGAGAGACATTTTAAGACATGAAATATATATGATGTATCAGTAGTTTCTTGAACTTTTATTACTTTTTAATTTCAGAAAGAGGTACACCTTGTGTATAAATTAGCTAATTCTGCAATCAACATATTTGAAATACTGATTTGAAAGAATCGGTTATTTTAAAATTTAAACAAATTTCCTAACTTACTTGGTTTTTAGATGTTCAAAATATTTTTTTACAAATGCCTCAATCTGGTATTGACTCATTTTGACTCATCTCAGAAAGTTGAAGCACACACATCTGTATTGTAACAGAGAGGAAAATTGTTTTGCCTTTTGGATGTATCTGGCCTTTAAAATGTCAAGTTGGTATAGAAGGACTTGTACCCATTTACCAAAAAGAACAAAGGGAAGAACAGAGTAAACTTCATTTATTTCACTGTTTGCTACCTGGCACTTTGTCTTACCACTTTCTGAGCTATCAGTACCAATCAGCAATTTCTACTTCTTATTTTTTATTTTTTTCTTTTTCAGAAAACTAGATATTTACCATAATTGAAACAGATAACTCTACTCTTCATATTCTGAATTCTTTTTAAATAAACACTATTTTCTATCACATACTGAAGAAAATAGGAAACCTGAAACAGGAAAGCAGAAAGAGGCATCAGAAATACCTAGAAAACGCAGATTAAACTCTTTTAGGTTAATCTAGATTCTGAAATATTTAAAAACCTCATGCCTTCATTAAGGCTTAAATAAGCTTCTTATTTCAGTCTTTTTGTATATTAAGGCAACAGATATGCCCTGAGGACCAGAGTCTGTATTCTGTATTGGGAACTCCAGGGTAAATAGATGTCCTCTCTGAATTCATAGGTCACGTCCTGCTATAACCTGATCCATTTATGAATAGTGTCATCTTCACTCACATTTTTTCGTTGAGTTTCAATTTCCAATAATTGGCCAGTCATGGTGGCTCATGCCTGTAATCCCAACACTTCGGGAGGCAGAGGCCGGAGGATTGCTTGAGGCCAGGAGTTCCAGACCAGCCTGGGCAACATAGTGAGACCCCATCTCTACAAGACATAAAAAAACTTAGGCATGTGTGGTGGTGCATGCCTGTAGTCTTAGCCTTTTGAGAAGCTAAGGCAGGAGGATCGCCTGAGCCCAGGAATTTGAGATTACAGTAAGCTATGATCATATCACTACATTCCAGCCTGAATGACAGAGCAAGACCCTGTCACTTAAAAAAAAAAGAAAATCCAATAATTTGCAACATCTTTCATTAAGAATGAAGCTTTCCTTATTCCTCAACAGAAATCCTATATTGTTCTTAAGTTCTAAATTAGAATCAATCTAGATGATATCAAAGCTCCCGTTCAGTTTTATTAGCCTTAAAATAGAAATGCATATTTTTTGTTCGCGTAAAAGGAAACTTCAGTCTTCAAAAGATTGTATGTAGGCTTCTTGGCTACATTTTAATCTATATTTCTGTAAGACTGAATCATTTCCAATCAGATTTACTGTGTTTTGAGGGGGAGTTTTTTGATTTGTTATAGGGATGGGGTTTCCCTTTGTTGCTCAGGCTGGTCCCAGGATAACTATGCGAAGAAAGGCTATGTTGTATGTTTTCTAACATGCTTTCCATCCAGTTCAGATGCATTGAAGGCCACTGAGAGTGTCACGTGTGGAACCCATACCAGTAGAGTTGGATATCGGTGCCTGAATGAAAGTAGTACAATGCCAACAAACATTCCAGTGGTTACTCAGATCTCTCCAAGAATATTAAAGCATATGAAATATTCTTAGTCCAAAGCAACTCTGATTAAACCCTATGTCTTGTTTTACCCTCAACTTCCAGGGGTCTCTCACTCTCCTTCAAGAGGTCCACTCTCACACATGCTGTTCCAGCCCCACCATGCGCCACCTCCCACACCTCTGCTCTGCATCCACTCGTAGGATATGCCACCAACCTTTCACTGCCTCTGCCAAGCACAGGCACCTAGGGAGTGCCTCGTCTCCTGCTCTGACTGCTTTTCCTAAGGAGAAGCCACTTTTGTTCCTTCCATCCCTCCCCTGCCTCCAGCCCCTCCAGGACCCTGCTTCACAGAAGACCAGTCTGACCATGAGGGACTGTTCTTCAGAACACTGATTGGTGTATCAAGCAGGGGATACCCAAGTATTTTCTCGGGCAGAAGGAATGGGAGGAAGGCTGTGAACCCTCTTACCTAATTTAAGAAAGCATTTGGCAGAGAACTATAAACCAAAACCACAATGAAGTACCACTTCACACCCAGTAGAATGGCTAGAATCAAGAAAATAAAAAATAACAAGTATAAGCGAGGATGTCAAGAAATTGGAGACCTCATACACTGCTAGTGGAGATGTAGAATGGAGCAGCCACTATAGAAAATGGCTTGACACTGCCTTAAAGGGTCAAATAGAGTTGCCATAAGACCCAGCAATTCCACTTCTGGGTACCTAAGAGATGTGAAAATATATGTTCACACAAAAAGTTATCAATATTCATAGCAGCATTACTCGCAATGGCCAAAAAGTGGAAAACCCAAAAGTCCATCAAGTGATGAATACATAAAAGGTGGCATATCCGTATAATGAAATATTATTTTGGTGATAAAAAGGAGCATGAAGAACCTTGAAAACATTCTATTAAGGCCAGGCACGGTGGCTCACACCTGTAATCCCAGCACTTTGGAAAGCTGAAGTGAGCAGAGCACTTGAGGTCAGGAGTTCAAGACCAGCCTGGGCAACATGGGGATACCCTGTCTCTACTAAAAATACAAAAATTAGCTGGGCATGGTGGCCCACGCTTGTAATCCTAGCTACTCAGGAGGTTGAGGCAGGAGAATTGCTTAAACCCAGGAGGCGGAGGTTGCAGTGAACTGAGATCATGCCACTGCACTCCAGCCTACGCAACAGAATGAAACTCCGTCTCAAAAAAAAAAAAATTAAAAAACAAAGAAAGAAAAAGAAAACTTTGTGTTAAGTGAAAGATGTCAGGCACAAAAAGACCACATATTATAGCATTCCATTTATATGAAATATCTAGAATAGGAAAATCTATAGAGATAGGAAGTAGATTAGTGGTAGTCAAGGGCTAAGAGGATATGAGGAGACTGGGAATGACGGCTAAGGGATGTGGGGCTTCTTTTTGAGATAATGAAAGCATTCTACAACCCTGTCTCAAAAAATTAAAAAATTTAAAACTGTTCAATTGTCCACTTTAAAAACAATGGGGGAAGTACGCAGAAACCTCATACAAACATGTTAAATTGTATTCATCATTCTTAAAATTTAATTCTATTAATAAAATAGTTTAATTAAAGTTAAAACTATATATGGGAGGTAAGGAGATAGGGCCTTTACATATTTGTGGATATCTCACACAAATTTACTTTGTTCAGGTTTACAAATTTGGGGGCCTAGCCACAACAGTTTTATTTGTACATGTATTTCTTCCCCATGTGCTACCTACAAGAGGCTATGTGAGATCAAAACCACAACCATCCAGTAAATTCAGATTCTGCCCTGCCCCAAATGTGTTAGTCCTGTATTTTCAAGGCCATTGTAAAGAAAAAATATTTTGTGACCTGAATACTAAAGATTAGTTGTTGAACAGTAGAAACTCAAAAGATAATTGTTGGTCTTCTATTTTGTGCTAATTCTTCTGCGATTGCCAGGTTATTTATCATAAGAATTACACCTACATGCCAAATTTAGCTCTGTCCCTAGAAATATCTCCATGACAACCAAAAGGAACTCCTAATTTCTGGTACGCATTGCTTCAAGGGTATTTTGAGAGTTAAAGTGGTTAATCGATTATGTAGAATCCTAGCAATAAGAGAAAGAAAAGAATTAAGGGTAGAAAAACGTTTACAGCAGTAGGTATCCCTGCAGAGAACGGGCTAATGATCAACTAAAAGGCATTTGCATCTGCGGTACAACCTTTGTGCAAAATTCCAAATGGCATTCTCATTTCCAAGTCACCTCACTTTTCCATGTGCCTTCCTGTCTTCTCATCTTCATCCCATTTTCTATAGCAAACAACACTCATGCTAACTTATGATCAAATTAGAGGTTGGGGAAGTGTACTAGTAGCATTTTCTCTATGCCATCAAAAACTATTTAGACGCAGAGACTTTCTCCTTAGGCACACTTAACTTGTGCAGCAAAAATTACTGAAACACGGAGTAACTGGCAAGGCAAATACATTGTGAAATTTGTTTTAGTACTTTTACTCACGAGTGGCTCTTGGGAGCTCAGAGTTGAAGCTTTTTCAATGGTATTTACTCTGGTGCTCCAAAGGCCTAGCAGTTGAGTGTTTAAGAGGTCAAGCACGTGGATTCTGGCCTCAGATAAAGCTCTGTGGAAATCTGACTCTTGTACTTTCTAGCTGAAATTCTATGTTGTATTTTTCTTTAAGGAAAATAATAGTACCTACCTCATAGGATTATTGTGAGGAGTAAACAAAATCTCCATTTAAAGCACTTAGCACAATGTGTGACTCAGTTACCTGTTATGAAAGTACCATACATTTGGTGCTCTTCAGACAAAGCTCTTTAACAGAGGATACACGTATCAATCAATCCAAGTCCAGAGATGCAAAGAGTTTCCAAAAAGAAAGAGAAAGGTTAATTCTTTCTGCGAAAGGACTATCTGGATGGGGTTCAGATATTTCATAAAGTCACAGATGATGACCTAGTAATTAAGAAGGGATTGCTTATTATAGATTCAGGAAATGGTATTAAAGAGAGCAAGAAGGTAGGAGGAAAAAAAGAGCTGTAGGAGGTGACTGTTTTGTAGCTGGTCTAAGTAGAATGGAGGAAACCAGGGAGACAGACACAAAATGCAGATGTCCATTGCAAGGTTCATAGTAATGAATAATCTTCAGTGAAGTGCAAAGCACAGAATGAGATGAAAAACAAAGTCAGGGTATTAAGACAGACTGGTGTTCTGTGTTGCTTGTGACCTATGTGTGAGAAAAGGAGTTTTTTTGCTTTTGTGTTTTTGTTTTTGTTTTGTGTTTTGTGTTTTGTTTTACCTTTGCAGTTTGAAGTGATTGGCAACAGCCAAAGAAATATGGGGGGTACTGGGAGGGAGGATAGGAAAAATGAGACATGGTGAGCACCAGAAGGGAGTTAAGATTGCAATATTGGGTAGCCAAAATCTGGATAATTTGAAATAGAAGCTTTGGAAGTCTGACATCTGATATTCTGCTTGCAACCAGTACCCAAAGGGAGGTGGGACTGGTAATTGACTTTCTGTTCACTTTGCCTGCAAAGGTCACCAATACCTATTGGGCCCTAAATTTAGGAAATAACAATAGTTTCCAACCTTTCCCATCCTGACCAAGTGACCCTTGATCCATCACTTAACTTCTGTGCAAATATAACCACCCTTTTTAATGGAGATGTTTTGAAAGCATTGAGTGTTTAGGGTAGAACAAACATTAGTGCACAAATGTCATGATGTTTAACTTTTACGGCTGTATGTACGGCTTGGTTAGTTTCTCTATCAACAATCTACTCTCTGAGAACAAATTAGGTACTTTGAGAATCTTCCCAAATTGCTTCAAGCTACTTGGCTCCTTTATGGTGCTGAAGAAAAGTTTCACAATTGTTCCCCAGGACATTTGTATGTTGTATGTGTTTGTTAGAGTACAAAGCAGTTAATTATTACTGTAATTTTCATTCCCATTATATGAATGAGAAAGCTGAGGTAGAGGTAGTGACTATGTGATTGTAATCGCACAGATGCCAATGTTTGTCCTGTGATTTCATACCTACTGCGAGTAAATGCGCATTCAATGCAATGTAGAAGACTATTAGAGATGTTAAGCAATTTCACAATTGTCTAATTCATGTCTAGGGCTGTGCTGAGCCTCCTCCACCTTCATGTATATGCAACCCAGTAGCCTACTTAAGAGTGAAAGTTTCTCTGAGAACTCCAACACCCTCCTGAAAATCTAAGTGTTCATCTAAGATAATCATTCGGATTTTATCCCAATTGTTGTCAATCACGCTTTCTGAACTTTATTATTACTGGGTTCTAGGAACAGGACAGATGGAAATTAGATAGCTGGGAAACATCCCAAATTTTAAATACCTGAGAGCAAAAATGACATCAATCATCAAACCTCATTTCTCAGGCATTGTTAAAACCATCAGACCTTATTTTAAAGCCAGACCAAGAAGCAGAGTTTTATAATCCAAGTAATAATATATCGTGGGACAGTGGTTTATAAAAAATACAGCACATCATTTCAAAGTAGCTGGGGGCCTGTTTTGACCTGAAAAGATCTATAAATATGGCTTAAGAGTAGCACAGCTGGAACTAGCTCCAGTATTCCGGTCTCCGCGTCCACTACTCTTAACCATTACGTCAAGGGAAACTGCCTGGTGGGGAGGATTAAGAGGATTGATTTAAAAAATAATCCAGAATCTTTGTAGCATGTGTGGTGTCTTCTTTCTGGAGAGAGTTTTTGTTCCTCCATTTCCCAATACAATTGCAGGGATTTGTCTGTATGTGTTGCCAATTGATTGAAAGATCTCCTTCCCTTGAAACCATTAAAAGACCATAGGCAAAGTCTGTCTTGGGGGTTCAGATAATTTGGCTTCGAGGCAAGAGATTAGAAGATGGCATATTGATTTACAATGAGAGGGACTGTTGGGTCTTTAGTTCAAACACCCACAAGCCCTGCTGCTAATCTGTTATTACCATTATCATCCACATTTTCCACTTATATTTAAACTGAGCTTGTTGGAATAAGGATGTTATAACTTTTTTGCTTTGTAGGTTGTGGTTTCTCGATCAGGACCATCAACCCCTCATGTGAATTTTCTCCTGGACTCTCACCCGGTGTCTCCAGAAGTGATCGTGGAGCATCCATTAAACCAGAATGGCTACACACTGGTTGTCACGGGGAAGAAGGTAAGCTGTTCTCACAGGGAATTTCCATAGATGTGGTTTTTCCCAAATGGATGTTTACAACCAGTGTCATTTGGCCCTTTATAACATCTCTCTTCATCTTAAATTTACCCCTCCTCCATTAGGTTCTTTAGTGAGTATTCCAGAGATTTTCTGAAATCGAGTTAATTTGTTATTCAAGGAAGACTAGACCTAAGGGAAGTCTTTTTCAAAACTTCTCCTTTTGTCCTATATTTCTCAACAAGAAAAACAAATACACAGAATGAGAATTACAGTCCTAATGGCAGAACTGTAGTGCAGGCAGATAAATCCTGGAAATGTACATTGAAATCCGACTCCAACCAATAATCCTTTTTCTCCTAGAGAAGAATGTGCATCTTGATGCCGGAATGATATGCAACCTTACTTAGAATTTTCCAGAGGTTCGAGAGTGTGTTCCCACCACTTAAATTATACTGTCTTGTTATTTTAAAATCATCTCAGACAGGGCACAATGTCCCTACTATGTAGAACCTCTAATGTTGCATGACAATGCTATGCTCACTGGACAATAATGTTACTTTTTCACATACCTGCTAACAATACCGGAAAGGAAGGAATCAGATTTTTAAAATTGTAATCACTGTTATGACATGATTTGCACACATAGGTGCTAAGTCTAGTAAATTCTATCAAATGATATTTACATGTACCTTTTGTGTACTTGCTTTGTAATTAATGAACAAACTAGATACCCCTCTGGAAGCCCTTTCCACCCCTTCTCTTCACAGATCACCAAGATCCCATTGAATGGCTTGGGCTGCAGACATTTCCAGTCCTGCAGTCAGTGCCTCTCTGCCCCACCCTTTGTTCAGTGTGGCTGGTGCCATGACAAATGTGTGCGATCGGAGGACTGCCCCAGTGGGACATGGACTCAACAGATCTGTCTGCCTGCAATCTACAAGGTAGGAATCTCTAACAGCTGGCATACATGTTTTTTGTTTGTCTGTTTTTTGATACAAATCCCACTAATGAAAAAAAATTAAAAACTCAATTTACTTATTTAGCTGTGAGTCATCCAAAGCACCATCTCCCTCATGGCTTTATCCCTGGGGTGGGGGGGGCGGTGTTTGGGCATCCCCCCGTGTCCTGCAGCTGAAGTACTTGCTTCACATTGTCTAGGTTCTCTCCCTGGGCAGCTGCTCACCTTTAGTGCCATGTGAATAAAAGAGTGATGGTGAATAAGCAACAGTGCTCCCCATTTTCTCACAGTGGGGCCTGTTCCCTCCTGACTCACCCACTCTCTGATTCCTCACCACTTCCTTTATCTGTCAAGTGCCCAGACATGAGCCTCCATCACAGAAACAGATCTGCTCATGGCATATCCGGGAACCCTGAACTGAACCCTGCAAACTGGTGATCCCTGCCATGTTGGGGCACACAGGACAGTTTTCTTCCTGTCTGGTGCATAGATGGTGGCCTAGTCTGCTCACAGATGAGACTGAAGATTATTTCCCAGGGTGATGTGGGAGGCAGGTGGAGGTTCAATACCCATGGGTGGCTGTGAGTCTTCCTTCAGTGTTCGCAGAAAAAAAGCAAAGGCTCAACTGATGACTATACTAACGTCTATACTTCTGTAAACCATGTCACTCTTTAATTCATTCTGAAAATATTTATTGAGTGCTTGCCATTTAGCAGGCTGCCCTCTTGTCCGTGGGGAGATATAGTCCAGAACAAGACAAGCACATCTCTTGCTGATAGAGAACTCAGTTTCTGGCAATGGACATCAGCTCTAACATCGCAGCCATGCTAACTCTGTTGCCTTAGTTGCTTAAGCATATTATTTGGCACTGTGAAAATCTCCATGCAATTTTTAAAAAATTTCTTGGTTCAAAACATCTTGCTTAAAAACACTTCCCTGGTGAGAACCCAGCATGTATTTTTCTCTGCCTGCTTGTGGAAAAGTTGGACTTTAGTAAATAGTTCTTAGGAAAGATTCGAGTTAAAGGTCTCGGTCACCTGGTTCATGCCCAAGTAAACAAAATGTGCAAGTCTGAACAAGAACCACCCCCGAGTGCATGGCTGTTTTCATTTAGTTACAGTTTGGAGCAAGACTTGTAGCGGGTGACTGGGTTTTAAACCAAGTTATTTTCTGTTAGGTGTGACACGGTTATTAAGACTTAGCTTGATCGACCAGAGAATAAACTAAATACAGTAAGAAAACAAATGTATACTGTAGTATTTATGCACTTTTTTGTTATTCAGTATACTTTTGGAACTATGTGCAATTTTATACTTTTATAAACACACAACCTCAGCAATTTGAGACACCAGGAATCTGAACTCTGCTATTCCATGAAATAGATATGGAAAATATATGTGTGTGCCCATGCAATTAAATCACAAGAATTTCATTTCAAAAATAACCAAGCTGGTATTTTAAGTAGAGAAAATGGTTTGATAACCTGTACAAATGAAACCTTTCGTTTAACTAATGTGCTTCCTTTTACTAAGCATAAAAGCTATACTAAAATGCTTAAAAATAAAGTAAATATTTCAGAATTTTCTGAAACCAGAGAATCTCTTGCAATATTTAAATCTCCCTCCTCTCTCGCCCTTTCTAACTCTAGCATTCTATAGTTGATGATTCTCAAAGGTTGCATGCTTCCATGCACAGGTCAGTGAGGCTTAAGCTGCAGTTGGGAAGGTAGGGCAGCTGAGTCCATAAATCCCTCTAGGTTCATAGTTGTTAGGAAGATTTCATGCTGCACCAGACCGTGACAGTTAGCATTCTTCCTGCAAAAAATAAGACAGATTAGAGGTGGCTGTCAAGATGGCCACATAGGAACAGGTTTGGTCTGCAGCTGCCAGCAAGATCAATGCAGAAGGTGGGTGATTTCTGCATTTCCAACAGAGGTACCCGGCTCATCTCACTGGAACTGGTTAGACAGTGAGTGCAGCCCACGGAGGTTGAGCTGAAGCAGGGTGGGATGTTGCCTCACCTGGGAAGGGCAAGGGATCAGGGAACTCCCTCCCTTAGCCAAAGGAAGTCTTGAGGGACGGTGCTGTGAGGAATGGCGCATTCCAGCCCAGATACTACACTTTTCCTATGGTTTTGGCAAACCACAGACCAGGAGATTCCCTCATGTGCCTACTCCACCAGGGCCCTGGGTTTCAAGCACAAAACTGGGCAGCCATTTGGGCAGACACCGAGCTAGCTGCAGGAGTTTTTTTTTTCATACCCCAGTGGCACCTGGAATGCCAGCAAGACAGAACCATTCACTCCCCTGGAAAGGGGGCTGAAGCCAGGGAGCCAAGTGGTCTAGCTCAGACGATCCCACCCCAACAGAGCCCAGCAAGCTAAGATGCACTGGCTTGAAATTCTCACTGCCAGCACAGCAGTCTGAAGTTGACCTGGGAGCTTGGTGGGGGGAGGGGCATCTGCCATTACTGAGGCTTGAGTAGGTGATTTTCCCCTCACAGTGTAAAGGGTGCAGCTTCAGCAGACTTAAATATTCCTGCCTTCCAACTCTGAAGACAGCAGCAAATCTCCCAGCACAGCACTCTTAGCTCTGCTAAGGGACAGATTGCCTCCTCAAGTGGGTCCCTGACCCCTGTGCCTCCTGACTAGGAGACATCTCCCAGCGGGGGTCGACAGACACCTGACACAGGAGAGCTCTGGCTGGCATCTGGTGGGCACCCCTCTGGGATGAAGCTCTCAGAGAAAGGAACAGGCAGCAATCTTTGCTGTTCTACAGCCTCTGCTGGTGATACCCCGGCAAACAGGGTCTGGAGTGGACCACCAGCAAACTCCAGAAAACCTGCAGCAGTGGGGCCTGACTGTCAGAATAAAAACTAACAAACAGAAAGGAATAGCATCAACATAAACAAAAAGAACATCCACACAAAAACGCTATTCAAAGGTCACCAACATCAAAGACCAAAGGTTGATAAATCCATGAAGATGAGGAAAAACCAGCGCAAAAAGGCTTAAAATTCCAAAAACCAGACCACCTCTTCTCCTCCAAAAGATCGCAACTCCTTGCCAACGAGGAAACAAAATTGGAAGGAGATTGAGTTTGGCAAATTGACAGCAACAGGCTTCAGAACAAGGAAGCTAAGAACCTTGAAAAAAAGTTAGAGGAATTGCTAACTAGAATAACCAGTTTAGAGAAGAACATAAATGACCTGATGGAGCTGAAAAACACAGCATGAGAACTTCATGAAGCATACACAAGTATCAATAGCCAAATAAATCAAGTAAAAGAAACGATATCAGAGATTGAATATCAACTTAATGAAATAAAGTGTGAAGACAAGATTAGAGAAAAAAAGAATGAAAAGGAATGAACAAAACCTCTAAGAAATATGGGACTATATGAAAAGACCAAACCTACATTTGCTTGGTGTACCTCAAAGTAAAGGCGAGAATGGAACCAACTTGGAAAACACTCTTCAGAATACCATCCAGGAGAACTTCCCCAACCTAGCAAGACAGGCCAACATTCAAATTCAGGAAATACAGAGAACACCACAAAGATACTCCTTGAGAAGAGCAACCCCAAGACACATAATCGTCAGATTCACCAAGGTTGAAATGATGATAAAAATGTTAAGGGCAGCCAGAGATAAAAGTCAGGTTACTCACAAAGGGAAGCCCATCAGACTAACATTGGATCTCTCTACAGAAACCCTACAAACCAGAAGAGAGTGGAGGCCAATATTCAGCATAAGAAAATAATTTCCTACCCAGAATTTCATATCCAACCAAACTAAACTTCATAAGTGAAGGAGAAATAAAATCCTTTACAGACAAGCAAATGCTGAGAGATTTTGTCACCATCAGGCCTGCCTTACAAGAGCTCCTGAAGGAAGCACTAAGTATGAGAAGGAAAAACCTGTACCAGCCACTGCAGAAACATACCAAATTGTATAGACCATTGACTCTATGAAGAAACTGCATCAACTAATGGGCAAAATCACCAGCTAGGATCAAATTCACACATAACACTGTTAACCTTAGATGTAAACAGGCTAAATGCCCCAATTAAAAAACACAGACTGGCAAATTGAATAAAGAGTCAAGACCCATTGGTGTGCTATATTCAAGAGACCCATCTCACGTGCAAAGGCACACATAGGCTGAAAACAAAGGGATGGAGGAACATTTGCCAAGTAGATGGAAAGCAAAAAAGCAGGGATTGCAATCCTAGTCTCTGAAAAAACAGACTTTAAACCAACAAAGATCAAAAAGACAAAGAAGGTCATTACGTAATGGTAAAGGGATCAACACAACCAGAAGAGCTAACTCTCCTAAATGCATATGCACCCAGTACAGGAGCACCCAGATTCATAAGCAAGTCCTCAGAGACTTAGACTCCCACACAATAACAGTGGGAGACTTTAACCCCCTACTGTCAATATTAGACAGATCAATGAGACAGAAAATTAACAAAGGTATTCAGGACTTGAACTCAGCTCTGGACCAAGCGGACCTAATAGACATCTACAGAACTCTCCATTCCAAATCAAAATATACATTCTTCTCAGCACCACATTGCACTTATTCTAAAATTGACCACATAATTGGAAGTAAAACACTCCTCAGCAAATGCAAACAGTCTCTCACACCACACTACAATCAAATTAGGACTCAAGATTAAGAAACTCACTGAAAACCACACAACTACATGGAAACCGAACAACCTGCTCCTGAATGACTACTGGGTAAATAACTGGTACATTCATTATTTTTCAAAGTAAATAACGAAATTAAGGCAAAAGTAAATAAATTCTTTGAAACCAGTGAGAACAAAGACAAAGATACAACATATCAGAATCTCTGGGACACAGCTAAAACAGTATTTCAAGGGAAATTTGTAGCACTAAATGCCCACAGGAGAAAGTGGGAAAGATCTAAAATCAACACCCTAACATCACAATTAAAAGAACTAGAGAAGCAAGACCAAAAAAACTCAAAAGCTAGCAAAAGACAAGAAATAACTAAGATCAGAGCAGAACTGAAGGACTTAGAGACATGAAAAACCCCAGGAGCTGGTTTTCTGAAAAGCTCAACAAAATTGATAGACTGCTAGCCAGAATCATCAAGAAGAAAAGAGAGAAGAATCAAATAAACACAATACAAAATGATAAAGGGGATATCACCACTGATCCCACAGAAATACAAACTACCATCAGAGAATACTATAAACATCTCCATGCCAATAACTAGAAAATTTAAAAGAGATGGATAAATTCCTGGACACATACAACCTCCCAAGACTAAACTAGGAAGAAGTAAAATCCCTGAATAGACTACTAACAAGTTCTGAAATTGAGGCAGTAATTAATAACCTACCAACGAAAAAAAGCCCAGGACCAGACAGATTCACAGCCGAATTCTACCTGAGGTACAAAGGGGAGCTGGTACCATTCCTTCTGAAACTATTCTAAACAATAGAAAAAAAAGGGACTCCTCCCCAACTCGTTTAATGAGGCCAGCATCATCCTAATACCAAAACCAGGCAGAGACACAACACAAAAAAAGAAAATTTCGGACCAATATCTCTGATGAATATCGATGAGAACATCCTCAATAAAATACTGGCAAACCAAATCCAGCAGCACGCCAAAAAGCTTATCTACCACAATCAAGTCAGCTTCATCCCTGGGATGCAAGGTTGGTTCAACATAGGCAAATCAATAAATATAATCCGTCACATAAACAGAACCAATGACAAAAACCACATGATTATCTCAATAGATGCAGAAAAAGCCTTCAATAAAATTCAACACCCCTTCGTGTTAAAAACTCTCAATAAACTAGGTATTGATGGAACGTATCTCAAAATAATAAGAGCTATTTATGACAAACCCACAGCCAATATCATCCTGAATGGGCAAAAGCTGGAAGCATTACATTTGAAAACCGGCACAAGACAAGGATACCCTCTCTCACCCCTCCTATTCAACATAACATTGGAAGTTCTGGCCAGGGCAATCAGGCAGGGGAAATAAATGAAGGGTATTCAGCTAGGAAAAGAGGAAGTCAAATTATCTCTTTGCAGATGACATGATTGTATATTTAGAAAACCCCATCGTCTCAGCCCAAAATCTCCTTAAGCTGATAAGCAACTTCAGCAAATTCTCAGGATACAAAATCAATGTGCAAAAATCACAAGCATTCCTATACACCAACAATCGACAAACAGAGAGCCAAACCATGAGTGAACTCCCATCCACAATTGTTACAAAGAGAATAGAATACCTAGGAATACAACTTACAAGGGATGTAAAGGACCGCTTCAAGAACTGCAAACCACTGCCCAAGGAAATAAGAGAGGACACAAGCAAATGGACAAACATTCCATGCTCATAGATAGAAAGACTCAATATCATGAAAATGGACATATTGCCCAAGGTAATTTATAGATTCAATGCTATCCCCATAAAGCTACCATTGACTGACTTTCTTCACAGAATTCGAAAAAACTACTCTAAATTTCATATGTAACCACAAAAGAGCCCTCATAGCCAAGACAATCCAAAGCAAAAAGAACAAAGCTAGAGGCATCACACTACCTGACTTCAAACTATACTACAAGGTTACAGTAACCAAAATAGTGTGGTACTGGTACTAAAACAGATATATAGACCAATGGAACAGAACAGAGGCCTCAGAAATAACACCACACATCTACAACCATCTATCTTTGGCAAACCAGATGAAAATAAGAAATGGAGAAAGGATTCCCTATTTAATAAATGATGTTGGGAAGACTGGCTAGGCATATGAAGAAAACTTAAACTGGACCCCTTCCTTACACCTTATACAAAAATTAACTCAAGATAGATTAAAGACTTAAACGTAGGACCTAAAAACCATAAAAACCCTGGAAGAATACCTAGGCAATACCATTCAGGACATAGGCGTGGGCAAAGCTTCATGACTAAAACAGCAAAAGCAATGGCAACAAAAGGCAAAACTGACAAATGGGATCTAATTAAAGAGCTTCTGCACAGCAAAAGAAACTGTCATCAGAGTGAACAGGCAACCTACGGAATGGGAGAAAATTGTTGCAATGTATTCATCTGACAAAGGACTAATATCCAAAATCTACAAGGAACTTAAACAAATTTACAAGAAAAAAAAAAAATCAAAGAGTGTGCCAAGGATATAAACAGACACGTCTCAAAAGAAGACATTTAGGCAGCCAACAAACATGTGAAAAAAAGTTCATCATCACTGGTCATTAGAGAAATGCAAATCAAAACCACGGTGAGATCCCATCTCCCACCAGTTAGAATGGCAATCATTAAAAAGTCAGGAAACAGCAGATGCTGGAAAGGATGTGGAGAAATAGGGAACACTTTTACATTGTTGGTGGGAGAGTAAATTAGTTCAACCATTGTGGAGAACAGTGTGGCAATTCCTCAAGGATCTAGAACCAGAAACACCATTTGACACAGCAGTCCCATTACTAGGTATATACCCAAAGGATTATAAATTATTCTTCTATAAAGATACATGCACACGTTTGTTTATTGCAGCACTACTCACAATAGCAGACTTGGAACCAACCCAAATGCCCATGAATGATAGACTGGATAAAGAAAATACGGCACATATATGCCATGGAATACTATGCAGCCATAAAAAAGGATGAGTCCTTTGCAGGGACATGGATGAAGCTGGAAACCGTAATTCCCAGCAAGCTAACACAGGAACAGAAAACCAAACACCGCATGTTCTCACTCACAAGTGGGAGTTGAGGCATGAGAGCACATGGACACAGGGAGGGGAACATCACACATAGGGGCCTGTCGGGTGGTGGGGATCTAGGGGAGGGATAGCATTAGGAGAAATACCTAATGTAGATGACAGATAATCTTAAGTGTCTTCAACTTTGCAGGCACAAAATCCAGCTAATGTATAGAGTTTCACTTTCTAATACTTGCAAGTTAACCTGCTTTTCAAGGTATAGGATGTTCAGTGGCTAAAATTCTTTGCAGTTCTAGATATGACAGATTTCAGGATTGAAAGCTCATTATTTTGCTTCAAATATGGTATCTGATCTCATACATAAAGAGCAATGAGAAATGCTTCAGAAAAGGGAGAGTATTTTTAATGTATTCTGAATGTATTAGGATGAAGTTATCATATCTTGTAGGGTTGAAAATTCAACCCCAGTGAGACAATAGAACTATTAATTGATCAGAATACTCAGAAAAGCAGTATTATATGGGGGTAGGAGGGGAGGCAGGCAGTATACTACCACCAGTAAATATATTTGTGACCTCTACTAAAGAGGAAAGGAAACCCCGTTTGGAGTTTTTTTGTTCTGTTTGGTTTTTGTTTTTTAGTTTTCTCATGTTTTATCCTAATGGGTTTTGAAAACATGATCATTTAAAATACTGTTGGAATGGACCCATCAGTGATGTGATCTTTCACCTGTGAAAAGACAAGGGCTACTTTTGTGGCTGTATCTCCCCTATCCAGACAGGTAGGAGACCCAGCCTCTGTGGCTTTATGCCGGACGCTCATTTCCTGCCCACAGAGTTTCTCTGCCCTTCAGGATAACTCAGAGTTTGCCAGCCATTGTTGGGTCTATCCAAGGGTGTGTAGTTCACAACTGCTTCCTTCCTTTTTCCCTAGAAGGGTAAAGGTTACCCCATAAGCTAAGGGGAAAATGCCCAGCCCAGAGAGAAAAGCTAAGTAGAGCCAGCCTTTTGGATCCTGACTGAGGGGCTAGCAGAGGGCTTATAGTATCTCTTCCTATTGCCAGTGCCCCAGTTGCACAGCTCTCTACATCTTTTCTCAAATCATCATCCAATCCCTTTGCCTTTTATAGAAAGTGGTGATGATATGTGTAGAGTGACAGACTTCAGTTTGTACATAGAAAGATGGGATGTAGGCAGTGGAATCAGGCCAACATCAGCCTTGGGCAGCTGTTTTCAGTGGGGAAGCCTCCTCATTAGAAGAGCCCGCAGCAGCTGTGTGACTGCCTCAGGCTGAAGAGAGACCTGGGAGGGTTGGATGTCTTGTTCTCTCCTACTGGATTTCTACCATAATAATAATAAACAGATTTATTTTTCTAGTAGCTCTCATTTGGCTAGACATGGATGAGGTAAATTTTCAGGAAAGGCACAATTGTGTAATGGATTTTTATGGGTAAAATGGCTATCATAAAAGCTTTAAGCTAAAACTTTAAAGGGATTTGATAACAAGGGTAAGTTAAGACTTTGGTTTGCAATTATTTACTTAGGAAGGATGGAAATGTTTGCAAGTCTGAATTTGGCTAAAAGCCCTTCTTAATTGTAAAAGAATCACTTTTAGATGTTCACAAATGGAGCTTTAGCAAATACCTTTACTGGTTCTTGAGTTGCCTCTATCTTAGTTTTCCCACCATTGTACTTTACAGCACAATTTACAATATGTCCCCACCCCCAAAAGAGCATTTCCTTTCTCAATTGTCACAAAGCTGCTGAGAAGAAGCTTATTTTTAACTTGGAAATGTGTTTTGTTTTAATAGTTTTAGGCTGAGAGCAATTATCTTACACACTTCATAGGTGCCTAATGCTGTCTTAAATCATGACTGACCAAGTTTTAGCAGTAAATCCATTGATGACACACCAAAAATGAGTCTGCAATAATAAAATGAGCCTGTTATTTACTTAACATCAACCATCGGGGGAAAAATTTAATCCTAAAAATGAGATGTAAAACAATGCCAGTGAAGATAATTAGGAAAAATTCTTATAATACTGATTATGGGCCCTCTCTGGTTCTGTTTTTATCTATTTCTAAAAGAAACAACATATGTATTAAATATTATATAATTTTTAAAAGGCTGAGTGTGTCAACTAACCAGCCTGGTATACATCAAATAGCAACCATATTTAAAGAACAAGGAAAAATCTTCAGTCATTAATAAATGTGAACTAATAGGTATAAAGAAGTAGATTCACGTATTATTTTGTTGGTGCCTGGCACGTAGGAGGTGCTTTATTAATAAATAATGAATGAAACCTGGGCAGCATCACAAGACCCCGTCTCTACAGGAAATCGAAAAATTAGCTGGGTGAGGTGGCGCACACCTGTATTCCTGTCTACCAGAGAGGCTGAGGCGGGAGGATTGCTTGAGACCAGGAGTTTGAGGCTGCAGTGAGCTAGGACTATGCCACTGCACTCCACACTGGGCAAGCGTGAGACCCCCATCTCTAAAAATAAATAAGTAAAGAATGAATGAATGAATGAATGAATGAATGGCAGATATGTACTAAAAAACCATCCATGTGTTTCATACTATGCTAGCTGCTGAATGCAACTGGGCAAACATTGGATACCAAATGAAGTATTTTTACTGTGCAACTTTTGTCTCTGGCTGGGGAATACCATAGCAACAAGAATGTAGTGCACACAATCAGTGCACAGAGCAAGGCATATAATGGCTGGACTTTGGCTTATAGGGCACATGAAGGAGTTTGATCAGAGTTCAGTCTGAAGGCTGATGAAGAGTTACAATCAGAGTTATGAGCAAGTAAAAGTCTGGGCCCAATGTGTTTCTACTCCAGTGCAAAAGAGCACTAGAAGATGAATTCACTTCAGAATGGCCCAAAAAGGGCCAGGTCCAATGGCTCATGCTTGTAATCCTAGCACTTTGGGAGGCCAAGGCAGGAGGATCACTTGAGCCCAGTAGTTTGAGACCAGCCTGGGCAACATAGTGAAACCCTGTCTCTAGAAAAAAAAAATTAGCCAAGCATAGTGGCCCACACCTGTGATCCCAGTTACTCAGGAGGCTAATGTGGGAGGATTGCTTGAGTTCAGGAGGTTGAGGCTGCCGTGAGCCATGATCATACCACTGCATTCCAGCTTCAACAACAGAGCCAGACTCTATCTCAAAAAAAAGAAAAAAAGAAAGAAAGAACAGGAAGGAAGGAAGGAAGGAAGGAAGGAAGGAAGGAAGGAAGGAAGGAAGGAGAGAAAAGAGAAGAAAAGAGAAAAGAAGACAAAACAGAAGGACTCGAAAAGGCTCTTTATTCCTACCAAGCTGCATCTGCTCTTTGCCCCATCTCTGGATCTCCTGAAAACAACTTGTTTCATTAGCATGTCATGTGGTTTTAATGTTTGTTCCAGATGCTCTGAAATTTGTGACCCTTTTTCCTTTAGTGAAAATTAAATTTTTACTAAATCGTGGGAAAATGAAAGAATTTCAGACTATTTAAGGATATACATTTTGTTTGTTCATTTTCCAAATATATGAAAAATTGTAATATATTGGATTTTTTTTTTTAAGTTCTATGTTGTCCTTGTAGGTTTTCCCAACTAGTGCACCCCTTGAAGGAGGGACAAGGCTGACCATATGTGGCTGGGACTTTGGATTTCGGAGGAATAATAAATTTGATTTAAAGAAAACTAGAGTTCTCCTTGGAAATGAGAGCTGCACCTTGACTTTAAGTGAGAGCACGATGAATACGTAAGGATCTCAAAACGCTTTGCTGGGGTGTGCTTGGAAAATAGGTTTTGTTTTTGAATGACTGTTTGTTTTAAAATTGCTCAAAAAGCTCATCGATTGAACTAAAAAGGGTCTTGGCCTGTCACATGCCTTGTGGGTCTGTTCTGTTTTGTTCTTGCAATCCCATTTACTCATTGGATTTGAAGAGAGAGAAAGGTGACAAGGCCTAGGTGAAGACAAGAGGCCAGAATTAGGAGTTTCTCAACCATTTATGTGACAAGTCTTCAAGTGTTGTCTAAGTAGATTTGCCAGAGTAGCACTAGTTAGGATCACTCCATCCTTGGAGTCTTCAAATGTTGAGTCTCCAAAGACTTTTTCTACAGAAATCAGTAAACAGCTCAGCATGGATCCTCTCTTTTAAATTCACTTTCTAAACCTCAGAAATGTAGTGAGGCAGCTGAATCACATGTTTGAGACTTTTTTAGAGGAGTTAAAGTTTATATTCAGCTTATATTTACTGGCACTGCAATATATGGGCTGTATCTCACTGAACCATCCCCATGGGCCTGGGAGGGAGCAATATGATTCCTGTAATACAAAGGAGGTACCTGAAGTTCAGAGAGGTGAAGTGTGGCTTCGCAGAGGTGATCCAGAGAGTAAGAGCTGAACAAGCCTTCAGACTCAGCTCTGATCAGCTTCTGATGCAAGACCCATGCTTGTTCTACTGTATTCTACATGTACCCTTCTACAAGCTTTGAATTCCATAATCATCAGAGAATCCAGAAATTATTCATTATCACATAATAACAACACGCAAACATTTAAAGTTTTATGGTTGAACCCATTCTATCAGATGGCTATTTTATATCTAATTGAATTCATTTCAGGGTTACACAAAGGTCCGAATATATCCATTTTACTGAGACCAAAACACTAATGAGGTAATATTTGTTAGCTGAATGGCAAAACAAATTTTTTCAAGAAATCTCCCTTGTAAAGTCTCCAAAATTCTTAATCGTTGCATTATAAATCAGGACCTGTAAAAGTAAAACAGAATTCATTCTCTTCTTTAAAAAGTTATTTAATAAATCAAATTGTATTTAAATTTTTTCAGAACAATATGATTATTCATTCAGAAATAATTCTATGGAATGCCATCACAATTTCATTATCATTTAAGTAATTTAAATTAGCATGTACAAGTATAACCACAGAAATGTACCTGTTGACATACTTTAATGAAGAGATTGGCCTATTTGTAGTTAGCCCATTGTTTCATATGCTACTGAGATACTATCTATCTGAAGTAGACCAAATATTATCCCCAAATATTAATATTATCCAAACTTAGATTATTATGCACTATTCAATTGGTGAGGTCTGCATGGATAAGGTCTAATATTTTCTGTTTGTCTGTATAAGTACTATAGTACAGTTAATATAAAGTTTAGTATAGGCAGGGTGCAGTGGCTCATGCCTGTGATCCCAGCACTTTGGCAGGCCAAGGCAGGAGGATCACCTGAGCCCAGGAATTCAAGACCAGCCTGGGCAACATGGTGAGACTCCATCTCTACCAAAAAAAAAGAACTTTTTTTTAGTTAACCAGATGCCATGGCATGCACCTCTAGTTCCAACTCCTGAGTCCAGATGATCCCTTGAGCCCAGGATTTCAAGGCTGCAGTGAGCTATGACCATGCCATTGCCCTCCAGCCTGTGTGACAGAGCAAGATCCTGTCTCTTTTTAAATAAAAATAAAGTTATCATAGTATAGAAATGGAATTGTACAATTTTTGGCCTTAGTGTTTATCTTGAAACTCTGCTTGCTATTCAAAGCAGTCAGCTCACTATTTAGAGTTAATGTCACTTCCTATAAAACAACCTAACCAAAAAATGCCTTGGATTTGTCATGTAGTAAACTTTGGGTTTTTTTCCAGATTGAAATGCACAGTTGGTCCTGCCATGAATAAACATTTCAATATGTCCATAATTATTTCAAATGGCCACGGGACAACACAATACAGTACATTCTCCTATGTGGTAAGGAGGATTCTATCCTATCATGTTTGATTTTTACTTAATCTATTTAGAATTATAAGCTGAACAAGTTACTTTGTTTTGTTTTTATCTCCCCTCCAGGATCCTATAATAACAAGTATTTCGCCAAAATATGGCCCTATGGCTGGTGGCACTTTACTTACTTTAACTGGAAATTACCTAAACAGTGGGAATTCTAGACACATTTCAATTGGTGGAAAAACATGTACTTTAAAAAGGTGTTGTAAATTTATTTTTTGTTGCATCTATCAATTTGAATTAATATCTGTACCTTAAAAATTAAGCAGATTGGTTTTGTGTGTGTGTGGAGAAAAAAAAAAATCAAGATGTTTATTTGTTTACTCTCCTGCTGACAAAACTTCCTCCTTCCAAAATTCATCTATTCCTTTTGCTGATTTTTCTTCCTTTCTCTTGTTTTTCTTAGCAATCCTACTTTTCAGTTTTGTCTTCCCATCCACCCTCTTTATTGTTATAGCTTAGGATCTTAGCTTTACTATGAGCCGTGAGAGTCTGGTCATTGACAATAATTTAAAATAAACATTTTCATCAAGATTTGTCATTAGACTAAGTCACTCTGGGGAGGGAAGAAATGGGGAAGACTGGGTTTGGAAGGCAGTTATGTTTCTGCTTCTTAGAGTTGGAAGAGTTCAGTTTAATCAAGTACCAAAAGTACTTTAAAGATTTTTTTTTTTTAAATCCCAAATGTTTTCCAGTCAAGGATAGCTTCTCTACAACAAACTTTAAGTTTGGGATCCAGTCAGATTAAACAGCCTACACTAGAAAAGGCTTCCACTCAGGAAATTCCCACTTAGAAGCCATTGAGTTATATCCTTTTGATTCATGGATATAATTCTAAAATATATGTATCTCTAATAGCTAAGATTCATTTTCTTAACTTTTTTTGTTCAGTGTGTCAAACAGTATTCTTGAATGTTATACCCCAGCCCAAACCATTTCAACTGAGTTTGCTGTTAAATTGAAAATTGACTTAGCCAACCGAGAGACAAGCATCTTCAGTTACCGGGAAGACCCCATTGTCTATGAAATTCATCCAACCAAATCTTTTATTAGGTAAGTAGAAGCTTCCGATGGGTATAAGAAAATAATGAATACTAGGATGATTTTGCTGTAGGATAGTCAAGAGGAACTGCAGTTTTACCTCTGGCTTTGATGCTGTTGTGTTTCTTTTGAAGGCTGCCTTTCCAATTCAGGAGAGAAAACTACTTTCGGGTTCTGAGTACAATTTGACTCATCAATGCTAGTTCATGTCAAGAAGTATTTTATCCTGTTCTGTTACATTTAAACAGATTATAGCACAATAGTTTACTGTGGCATTATAGTATACATGCACTTACATTATGTACATATCAATTCTGTACTAACCTTAGTGCCAAGAAATGGAATCGCCTTTTTTCTTCCATACTCTAGAGTATTTTTTTGTCCTTTTCTTTATGCCAGACTCTCTTTGAATTGGTATCTCATTGGACCCAGTTCAATCTGCCTTGTTTCCGTTAACTCTATCAGTCTAGCAACAATAATTAAGTTTGGTTTCCTTTGTATTTTTTTCAGAGAAGTGAAATATTTGTTTTGCGTAATTCGGTGAATAAAATACAAATGCATTTCTTAAGCTTATGAAATATGAATATTAAAAAATATTTTCAAGTTAAATAAGTTATTTCCAAGGAATAGTTACCCTTGAACTTCCATTTGATGTTGACTGTGCCTCTGACTTGTAATCAATGCAGGTGATTACATTGATTCCCTCTCTTACAGTACTTGGTGGAAAGAACCTCTCAATATTGTCAATTTTCTATTTTGCTTTGCCAGTGGTGGGAGCACAATAACAGGTGTTGGGAAAAACCTGCATTCAGTTAGTGTCCCGAGGATGGTCATAAATGTGCATGAAGCAGGAAGGAACTTCACAGTGGTAAGTCCTTTGAGCAATGGTTCTACTCAGAGCTCTGCATCTCTGCCTCTAACCACGTGGCTTTCATGGTACCTGGGACATTTCAGTTTCACCTTTAAGGTTTGCTAGTTAATTTCCTTGCAATGTAGCCAAATAGTAGTCTTTATTTAACAACTGAAATTATCTAGAGTCTTGGGCTAACCATGTGGAAAAAATACATACACATACACACATGCATATATAATGTTTAGAAAAGAATGAAGATTACCAATTTGAGACAGTGTTTTTTTTTTTTTTATGTTTGTGTGTTGGTTGGTTGGTTTTGAGGGTTTTATGGAGACAGTATGTCACCCTGTCATCCAGGCTGGAGTGCAATGGCATGATCTCAGCTCACTGTAACTTCCCCCTCCCAGGTTCAAGTGATTCTCCACCTGAGCCTCCCAAGTAGCTAGGACTACAGGCACGAGCCATCATTCCTGGCTAATTTTTGTATTTTTTGATAGAGACGAGGTTTCACCATGTTGGCCAGGCTGGTCTCGAACTCCTGACCTCAAATGATCTGCCCACCTTGGCCTCCCAAAGTGCTGGGATTACAGGCGTGAGCCACTGCGCCTGGCCTGAGGCAGTATTTTTACAGACAGTCAGTACAAATGGAAATCACAGCATTTCCCTAGTCCCTTTCTAATGCATCATAGAACATGGACCCTTTTGCTCTAATAAAATCCTTGGAGAAAGTCGCTGATGTTGCAGCAGTATTCTTGCCTTCCTAAGCAGCAGACATATGCTTTCTTACAGCCCTCTGTTCTTCTTACCATCCTTCTTGTCCCTTTGTTAGCACGTTATCAAGTAACAAGAAAAGAGCATTCAAATATTTATGTTATGTCCTAAAGTGTGAATGTTATTTGCTGTTTCTCCACCTATCCTTATTTTATATAGGTCACATTAAAGTGGTAGTTTTAGTTTAGACCTTAGAAAGGTTGGCATTATTTCCAAAGATTCCATACATTTTGTTGATGTTTTTCTTTAATATAAAATACCATAATCTAGTTGGACTTGTGCACTCAACTCAGAATGAAAGTTCTGAGTGCTCTTGCTCAAGCAAGGTCTTGATTGGTCAGGTGATAGATTGAATTACAGCACTTCCTTTTAGATTCCCCATCCAATATTTCTTGAAGACTAAAGCCACAATGTTCTTTAATTACAAAAACCAATTTGGGGCTAAAAATGTCAAGCCAAATCACCAAATAATAAGGTCATTTCAAATAAGATTTTTCTTGGCCTTCTCAATCAGCCACATTGCATCACCTCTGAAGAGTATTATTAGATTTTTATCATATTCCTGAGAAATTGTGCTCTAGGGAGTCACCACATGAAGCAAAGGATTTTGAAACCAATCCCAACACATGGCCACAAACAAACTTAGAGTACCGCTGCTATTAATTTAAAGGACATCAGTTCTCCACAACTAAGCGTAACAATTTTTCATTAACCAAATAAGAATAACAGTAACCCTCTTTGGTGTTGGTATGAGACCTTTTAAAGTAGAAATCTGAGAAATTATTAGTTTATCGAATTAATGCTGAGCGTACATTATTAAGATAATGACTGAATTTCCTTTCTTCTCCCTCACTAGCATTAAGGTGACACGCAGAATGCCTCTTAGCTTCAGTCATTCATTTGTAATCAAATACTTATTAAAAACTTTTTAGGTGTCACACATAAGAGTTGCATATCCCAAGGATGATTCAAACAATGGTAGACAATAAACATCTTATTTGTTTATTTTTCTGGAAATATAAACTTCTGTTGTTTTAGCCACAAACATGTTAGTACAGTAGAAGTATGCATTAGAATCAGACAAGAGTGAAAAATGCAGTGGATCTATTTTACTATTTGCTATTTATTTTACTGTCATTTGTGAAAACTACTTTATAAAGAAATATGTATTCCTTCCATGTTCCCTGCCACTTATAGAATTTAAAGCTGACCATGATGAATTGAACCCATTTATTATTTAACAAGTAAAAACTCTTGATCAGGTCTGATTTAGATATATAGGTCCAGCCACAATAACTTTAAGTCCAATAAACTCTAATCCTTTCAAAATAAAAGCAATCATCTTCATAACAAAATGTGTATTAATTTGTTAACGTGTGCATTATGCCCCAGAAGCCTGCAGTTTAGTGTGTAGTTCTCAGATTTCTTGTTATGTAAACAATTATTGTGATGACAGTAAAATTGTTCATGTCCATTAGGAATAAATAGCTTTTAGCATTTTAATATTAATTTTATATAAAACTCAATAATATAATTTTATCCATATTATGTCTCTATAAGTTTTATCTGCTGCTGATAAACATTTTTAATGTAAGATCTTTTTTAAATTATTTTTTAAAGAGAATAGCGAATAACAAATTCTGTTTGTCCTTTTTATGTATATCCTGAGTCCTTTTTGTATTGTGGGCAAAAGTAATTGTTTTATCCCCAACTATACTTGTCAAAGGAAAGGAAATCTAAGGGATGTTGTTGCTTGTTTGTCTTTTCCTTGGGGGAAAAACGCAACTGTTAACCTTAGATGTACCACTATGTGTTGCTGGTTTAGTCTAAGTACAATCAAGAGGAAGCTACATTTTCCAAAATTCCATAAATCAGAATTCCAAAGAGGAAGATTTGAAATGAGACATGAAAGGGCATGAAATAATAATAGCAGAGGCTTTGTAAAATAGAGAGCATAGGAAAAGGTTTCAATATAAAATATGTCATGGACAAACAGATAGCATGGGAGCGAAGACAATCAATTTTGGAGTTAATGGCCTAGGATTTATATTCGCTATTCCGCCACTCCAAGCTGTATGACCTGGTCTAATGACATAAGTTTGCAAAGCTCAGTTTCTTAATTTGTAAACTGTGCATAATCATAATACCCACTGATAGGATTATCATGAGAATTAAATGAGACCAACCTTGTAAAGCATTTTGCACAGAACCTATCATTCAATAATTCATAGCTTAAAACACACTAATAAGATTACCTAACTACATAGTTAATTATCATGTTCACCATATGGTGCTTGGCACTTTACAAAGCACTTTACCATGTGGTATCCTACATGGTAAATAGCATTTTCATCTTAATTCCTAAATGAGGAAACTGAGTTATTTAGTGTGGGCCCTGCCTCTGTTCCCATAGCTTGGGTTAAAGCTGGGCGAGCAGCCAAAGCCTTCTAACCCCACAAAGCCCAGCTCCCAGTCTGCCTGCCTGCCTCACACAACAAGGGGCAGTTCCTCCAGGTGACTGTCCTGTCTTCTTAAGGAAAATAAAATGATGGGATGAGGGCCAGCTTCAGATACATCAGCATGGTTTATGCTGGGCAGGTGGAGGTCTGTGTTTCTTTGAAGGTTGGGTTGTTTGGATAATTTTGCATGTATCGTGTTTCCAGAAATGTATAGTCTAACATTAAGAAGTTAAATACAGATTTTTTTCGAAAACTCTATATTTTCAATTGATTGGAGTGGTGAATTATAAAGTTGCTCTGAATGTTGCCAAGCCGTATTCTGTTTACAGTGGATAATTGTGTCTTTCTCTAGGCATGTCAGCATCGCTCTAATTCAGAGATAATCTGCTGTACCACTCCTTCCCTGCAACAGCTGAATCTGCAACTCCCCCTGAAAACCAAAGCCTTTTTCATGTTAGATGGGATCCTTTCCAAATACTTTGATCTCATTTATGTACATAATCCTGTGTTTAAGCCTTTTGAAAAGCCAGTGATGATCTCAATGGGCAATGAAAATGTACTGGAAATTAAGGTAAGAAATGCTTTAAACACTGTCTTAAATCATCAGCTCAAACTTAATTGACTTCATAGCTATGTGAATACAATTGTTGTACTTGGCCGTTGTATCTTATACAACACCAGCAAATATAGAAGCTCTGAAAAACAATCTTTTTGGCATAAAACTAAAAGATAAGAATAACCGTGGACTGCATTTTAATGAACCATTTAAAAACCCTTTCTTGTGTATGTATTAAAACGTAGCAAATGTGGGACACAAATCCATTAAAGAGGATCCCTGTGATGCATTATCTTGCTGATGTTATACGTTTCCCCGGACATTTTACCTAAATGTGCTCATTATAAGTAAAACATAAGAGCTGTGAAAGTAAATGCATCAATTGTATCTCTATACTTCCTTGTAATACTTGGAATTTCGTATCTGGGTGTGGTCATCTGTAAGCTAATTTGTAAATGGAACTAGATATCTGCCACCTTAGGAACATATTAGCTTCTAAATATAATTTAATAGAGAATAACAGGTCATCTTTTCTAAAGCAAGCCTGTTGCAAACAAAGAACACTAAGACTCAGAAAGGTTAAGTGATTGACAAGTGACAAAAGAGTGGCAGAATAATACAGACTAGAGTGGAGCTTTTTTATGTCCCTTCAGTTATTTCTACTTCAAATAATAACACAGGCAAAATGCTCTGCTCAAGACTTGAATTATTCATAGCTGCAGTCGCTAGAAACAGCAAAATATTTATCCTTCAACATGTTGTTAAAACGTTTAGAATTTTTTTTTTCCTGAAAGATGATCTGAATGCAAATATGAACAAATATAAAGCAATAGGATAGTCTTTATTTGGGTGCGATATAGGCTTTCATGGGTCATCTCCATCTAAGTAATAATATATTTCCATCAAAATTTTTCTGACTTTTTCAACAAAAATTTAACTACAGCCCAACTTATGCATATGTTCACGCTCATACAAGTTTACTAACCTCATTATTGTGTTTTGTACGATAATTAAGCAAGCCCAGCATGAAATTGAATGGAAGCCCGCTTCAATGAACAGTGTGTTTACAACAGCAAAGTCCTTTCATCTGCTTCTTTAATTAGTTTTAGGAAGGGAGAAATAAGCTTTTATCACTTTTTTTTTTTCAATAAAACTAATCTAGTGTGACCTTTTGCTTTCAACAATTACTGTTTTTGCCATTTGAAAGATTCCGTTTGGTGGTTCTTGATGATAACAAAGGTTTATGTGCAAATAGTTTTACACCCAGAGAAACTCTATTTTTCTGTTTCTGTATCTATGATGAAGGGATTAGAGATAAACGGTTCTTTATCTACCCTTCCAAGCACAGTCTTTATGGAAGAGAAAACTTCTTTTTCCGTAAATTAAATACCCATTATTCAACATCCTACAAAATTGTTGGACCAAGAAAAACATAATTTGGCATCATCCTCGGCCTGTCAATGGTATTCCCAACATGGCGAAAGGGTCTTCTAGAGACAGGCACAAAACACTTTATTTTCTTGCCTATATATAGAATAACTCTTTCTCTAACAGGTGTATAGCACCTACCATGTGACAGAATAGTAATCTAGTGGGAGCAGCGGCAGTTGAGGGAGATTATTTTAGTATCATGATTCAACATTTTTTCATACTTCACTTTACTTACGTATGAGAGGAAAGCAAAGGCATAAGAGAATATTTGTTGTGTCAGCAATCTAACTCTTTATCAACACGTTAAGTTGATCACATTAAAACTTCTACCTCTCCACCAGGCACGGTGGCTCATGCCTGTAATCCCAGCATTTTGGGAGGCCGAAGCGGGTACATCACTTGAGGCCAGGAGTTCGAGACCAGCCTGGCCAACATGGCGAAACCCCATCTCCACTAAAAATACAAAAATTGGCTGGGCCGGGCGCGGTGGCTCAAGCCTGTAATCCCAGCACTTTGGGAGGCCAAGACGGGCAGATCACGAGGTCAGGAGATCGAGACCATCCTGGCTAACATGGTGAAACCCCGTCTCTACTAAAAAGTACAAAAAAAACTAGCCGGGCGAGGTGGCGGTGCCTGTAGTCCCAGCTACCCGGGAGGCTGAGGCAGGAGAATGGCGTGAACCCGGGAGGCGGAGCTT
>NC_045441.1:109353121-109522264 GCF_002776525.5 Piliocolobus tephrosceles
AAAAAAAAAAAAAAAGAAAAAGAAAACGTGTACTTCATCAATGAAAGTGCTCTGGAGAGAATCATGTGTTTAGAATGAGATATGTTCTTTATTGCCAGGAAGAGTTCATGCTCCTCATGCAGCCATGCATGCAAGAGTTCCTAGGCTCAAAAGAGATTGTGATTGTTTCCTGCCCTAGTTGTGAGAGTTCCTCAATTCGTAGTAAGCCCAGTGACTACACCATGGGCAAAAGGGTGAGCCAAGTTTGGATGAGAGAACACAATAGGGGTCAAGCATAAGTCACCCCTCAGAATGAATCCCAAGCCCCATGGATGGAGAAGGTAGTTCATGGCCAAGGCTTCAAGTCCCCCAAAACCAGTTGTAGACAGTGGTCATCAAAAGTAGGCACGTCTTTGTGGGTATCCATGACTCCCCAAGAACCTCTATCAACAACAGCTCATGTTTGTATGGAATTTTACAGTTGACACTGTACTTTGGCATGTTTTATTTCATTTTGAGTCTCATGTGGACCCATGCGGTTGGGAGGTCAGTGATGATGACCCCCATTTGTAGATAGGTAAACAAAGGTTTAGGAAGATTAGCTGATTAGTCTTGGGTCACCCAGGGAGCAAACAGCAGAACTGGGGCCCACACTCAGGCTTCTTGGTTCCAAATTTAGTATTCTGTCACTGCATGCACTAAATTACAGTGTTTCTTATATTAACTCTCATTTAATGTATACTAAAATACCATCATAGAGACGCTTTTCTATCATGTGCTATTTATATATCTATGCAATTATTTAAGGGGAATAGCTCTTAACTTTTTATAAATATCTAAAAATTGATTCTGTTTAAAGAAACTCTGTATTTCTCCCTAAGTATCTTATTTCTGACTTTTTATGCATGAGCATATCTTATGAAAAGTAGGGAAGTATTCTGTTTCATGCTGGAACAAGGACTGCCTGACATTGCCTTGGGGGTTTATCTTATTCTGCAGCATATAGGAATATATGGGAATAAAGATGCTTCAAAAGTTCAATCTGGAGAAGTCAGGTCAAACAAGAGGAAGGAGCACAGGAAGATGAGCCAGGGCAGGGAGCAGGGACTTGGTCTATGACACTGTCATCACAAGAACAAATGCTGAGAGCTCAGGTGGAGGTGAAGCATCAGTGTGTGGACATTGGAAGGATCAAGAAGGAAGCATGGTTCTGAATCATCCCAATCCACCTGCTGCCCAGAGCCAGCCAGAGGTTGTCCTTCTCCCTTTGAATAATTTATCTGCAACTCTCCCCCTCAATCTCAGTAAAAAACACCATGAACTCAGTTCTGAGTTCAGACAGAATAAAAGTGAAGGATTCTTTTCTCAGAGGTTATTTGGCCCAGTGTCAAGACCTATGCTTATTAATGGCGCTTATAGCTTACTCTCAAACTAGTATTTCTTTGCGCTGCCCAGGTTAATGGGTATTCTGATATATACATATATATATACACACACACACGCATACACACACACACATTATATATATATTTAATATATATATAAATATATATATATATTTTTTCCAAGGTAGTTTCATAGTACCTAATAGTAAAGATAGTAAAAAATCTATTCCTGTGGTTTTTGTAGTTCCTAGTAGTAAAGGTCCCCAACTAGCCAGCAAAGCCACCAGTTTAATTTTGGTTTGCCCAGCTTTTCCCAAATGGCCAGGGAAGTTTTCCCCAAAATGCCTATTAACATGTGATGGAACTCAGTTCTGAAGTTGTCTGTGAAGGTTCATTGCTTGGTTCCTAAGTTGAGGGACTTGTGTCCTCTATGTGAAGTGTAAATCTCACCCCCTCACCACCACCTCACTACTGCTGATCTCCCTGGACTTTGAACCCTCGCCTGGCTGGGTCCTGCTACCAAACTGTACTGACTTGCCCAGACCCAGCCTGTGGCCACCTGGATGTATGAAAACTTGAAGGACGCTTCCTCTCATAATGTTATTTTTCAGATCCTACCCACTTCCACTCCCATCTGCTCGGTTCTGTAGCCATCTCAGACATGAGTCTCCAGGCCTGAATCCTGGATAGAAACATGTCACACCAGGCCAGAGTTGGCGAGGAAAGAGACTTGGTACATCCTGATATAGCACATTGGGCGTAATTAGTTTTTATTTTTGAAATGGATCCATTTTGACATTGCAGTGAGAGGAAGAAATCCTTACTCATCTTTATATTCTCAGTGACTAGAACTGTGTCTAACACACAGTAGATGGTAAGTAGATTTTGTGTCAAACGGAATTTGATTTGCTTCATGATCTAGCCCCTTTCTGGATAATAGTTTTCCATATGTAAAGCAGCTAATAGTTCTTCATATGTAAAGCAATAATACCTACTTCAGGGGGAGTATATTTTCAGGATAGTACGAGATGGTTATAACTAAATTGCTCTATGTCTGTTGGAGATTAAAGATCAGAAAGCTCTCTCTTTTGTTGCTTTATTTTTAAACCCACATATTATGATTTTAGTGACTGAAATCACCCTGAAGCAGTTGAATGACTTTTACTGAATAATAGTTAATATTCAACAATAAATATTAATGTAATTAATAGTAAAAGTTCTAAATAGAAGTTTTTTAACATCTCAATAAAGCTATGTTTATTTTCTTTTATTTTAAATGGCAAAACTTAGCCCATACCTTTTAAATTGTTTTCCTTATTTGGGCCCCATTGTTATATAGAAGTGAGCTACAAGTATCACTTGTGTAATATCTGGGATTTTACACCTCTAAAACAATTATATATATAACTGATAGTAGTTGCTTATACAAGTCACTACTTACCATGTATCCTTTGGTATCTACATATAACATAAGATGTAGATATGTGATATGTGATGTGGATGTGTTATCTGTTTTTGTTTTAGAGAAGCCTTTATGCAACAACCAAGGAGATCCTAAGCCTGAAACAATAAGCATTGGAAACACAAATGTTGTACCTTCATCCCTTCCCCCAACCTTAGTTATTATCTAAGCAAGCAAGACACATTTTAGACATTTTCTCATAAATCAAACCCTACAGCTCTTTAATCTCTTTTCTTTGTCATTCCCTGAATTCCCTACATTATGTGGATAAGGGCTTTATCCCCCTTCAGACCTAACCAACAAGTTGTCATTTGAAGCCTTAAAGTCATCTCTTAGATTGATGTGCTTCTGTGTGTGTCCGCCTGTGTGGCTGACCTGGTTCAATGGACTACACATACTGCTTTTAGAAGTATCATAAGGATAGGGTTTGTCTATTTCCATTTTATCTGAAACTCCAACATCAGGTTATAAAGAAGTATTTTCTTCCCACTTCTTTTCCTAGAGTAATAACTGCCTCACCAATCAATCTACTGAGATCCATATGAGACCATGTATGTGAATGGAGTTTGCCAAGTATTAAAGATTATATAAAACAAAGTAGCAGCATTGTAGCTATTACGGGCTGGTCTTTATCCATAAGAAAAATAGTAATATGTTTTGATATATGTCACCTCAAAATAATAGCTTGCTCAATAAATAACTGTACTCATTAGGTCTTGATATGAGAAATTATACCTAGGTTTGCACTTCTTTTGCAAGGCTAATTATTGGTTTCTCAAACAAAACGTTGATGTTTTTAAAATGCCTGATAGCAACTTCAGTTAACTAAATATGTCACATTAACTAACTTTAGAAAAATTTTTTGTGGAACTATGTAATTGTTCAAAGTAATAGAATTGTGCTCTCAAATTATAATGGTCATACAGCATCTCACATAAATTTCTTTAAAAATGAATTCATTTATGCATAGGACTCAAGTGTGCAAGAAGGATGAAAGTAAACTACCCAACTCAAACAAAGAACATATTAATATTAGCATAACATAATACAGTGTTAATACATTAACAATGATTTAACATCAGATTTCTGGAGATGAGACCCAGGCATCAGTATTTTTTAAAGTTCTCACTGTGATTCCAAAAGCAAAGTCAAGGCTGAGAATCTCTGCATTAGGCAGTGTTAGGTAGTGCAACAACAGAATCTCTAAATTGCGTCTTTTTTGCCAAACATTGATACCCCCGAAGACAATAGTGAGGTGAAGACATTATTCTGAGTTTAAGGATGTGAAGCAAGAACGTCTTTCCTTTTCTCTAAGGTCCAATTTGATGCAAAAGTTATATAATTCCTAACCAGTACGTGCCCTGAAATTGTCTCGCTCCCCTTTTGCCATCCCAATTGCCATGAAAATCAGTATCATAGAATCATGTGCCTTGGCAAACAACATGGCCTGTGTTTGCAGTATATTTATATTCTTTTGCCATTGTTAGCATTCCTGCAGAACTGTGAAGTGTTAACAACCTTTTTTTTTTTCTACCAGGGAAATGATATTGACCCTGAAGCAGTTAAAGGTGAAGTGTTAAAAGTTGGAAATAAGAGCTGTGAGAATATACACTTACATTCTGAAGCCGTTTTATGCACAGTCCCCAATGACCTGCTGAAATTGAACAGCGAGCTAAATATAGAGGTGGGATTCCTGCATTCCTCTCATGATGTAAATAAGGAAACCAGTGTAATTATGTCATTCTCAGGCTTAAAATAAATCATTAAAGCTCATTTACGTGTGGGTTTTGGCTCATTAACTCAGCCTCCATTCCTGTTGTTATTTTAGAAATAGTGACTTTTTTTGTCACATTGTCTCCTTCCCCAAGCTTGGGAGGTAGATCTCAAAAGTTCTTTCAACCCACACCACTTCTCCATCATGTCACACTCTTCCCAAAATTTGCTGTAATTCTCAGAAGAAATAAGGATGTCTCCAAGAGTGTCCTTCTACTGCCTCCCACCACCCCAGGAGGCCAGAGCCAGTGTTCCACTGCCAATCACAGTGATCACTAATGCATAGAGTCCCATAAATAAAGGAAGGTGCATGCATCAAACAAAGTAAAATAAGGATTAAACTACTTTACAGTAACTTTTTTCATGTGGACAACTGAATCAAACAACCTAGAACCGAAGCAAGTGATCTTTTCTTATTCTTTAACAAATTTATTGTGATGTAATTCACATACCATGCAATTCACCCATTGAAAGGGTACAGTTCAATGGGTTTTGGTATATTATATTGTCAATTTATTTGAATTGTGGTAAAATATATGTAACGTAATGTTTGCCATTTTAACCATTTTTAAATGTACAATTCAGTTGCATTAATTTCATTCACAGTGTTGTATAACCGTCAGCATTACCTAATTCCAGAACTTTTTCATCACCCCAAACAGATACTCTATAACCAATAAGCAGCAACTCCACACACCTTTCTCTCCTCCCACTCCTGATAACTTCTAATCTACTCTCTAGCTCTAGAATTTGCCTATTCTAGATATTTCATGTGAGTGGAATCATACAATATTTGTCTTTTTGTGTGTGGCCTATTTTACTTAACATAATGTTTTCAAGGTTCATCCATGTTGTAGCATATGTCGGTACTTCATTCCTTTTTGTGGATGAATAATATTCCATTGTATATATCCCACATTTATCCAAGAGTAAGTGATTTTTAAAGGGTTCCTGAAGACTTCTGAAAAGTTATGAAATGGAAAAACACACAAAAATTAGAAAATCAAAGGCTGAATCATGAGATCAGAGTTGGAATTTCAGAAGGACCATAAATCCTAAAAATCATAAAATGTTAGAGCCAGAAGGGACTTCAAAGATTTCTGCTGTGTATCAAAACTGAAGTAAAAGTATTTTGAGACTTTATTGTTCCATCATAACGGTGCAATTATTTACCTCTTATGGGAAGTCTTCTCTGCCCTCCACCCCACCATCCAGGACAGAATTAATGTCCCATTGTCTCTGTTGATTACTATTTAGGCATACTTCTATGGTACATACCACACTGTACTGTAGTCATGTATTTATATGTCTGTCTCCCCTTCTACACTTCAGTTCCTGCTTTTTGTAGATCTTTGTATCCCTAATACCTAGTTAAAAATACAAACAGCTAAGTACCATATAAGTACTTCAGGGATCAGTGTCCCCTAATTATTTGAACACTGGAGCAAAATTGAGGAATTTCTTACTATCCTGAAAGCAGTTGTGCCATTTGTAGAATGGCAATAACCAGGTGGTATTCGGGGCCCAAAGAGGTTTTGCTACAACCTGTGTAGTATAAATATCCATCATGGCTAAATGCTGACTTTTCTTTATTTGTCATTTTTAGTGGAAGCAAGCAATTTCTTCAACCGTCCTTGGAAAAGTAATAGTTCAACCAGATCAGAATTTCACAGGATTGATTGCTGGTGTTGTCTCAATATCAATAGCACTCTTACTACTACTTGGGCTTTTCCTGTGGCTGAAAAAGAGAAAGCAAATTAAAGGTGCGTTTTTGTTACGGTTCGTTTTTAGAAGTTACCTTAAGAACACAGTCATTACAGTTTAAGATTGTCATACATTCTTGTGTGCTGTCTTATACATAGTCCATAAAACCCATGAGTTCTGGGCACTGGGTCAAAGTCTCCTGGGACCCATGATAGCCGTCTTTAACAAGCTCTTTCTTTCTCTCTGTTTTAAGATCTGGGCAGTGAATTAGTTCGCTATGATGCAAGAGTACACACTCCTCATTTGGATAGGCTTGTAAGTGCCCGAAGTGTAAGCCCAACTACAGAAATGGTTTCAAATGAATCTGTAGACTACCGAGCTACTTTTCCAGAAGGTATATTTCAGTTTCTTGTTCTGAGAAATACCTATACATATACCTCAGTGGGTTGTGACTTTGTTGTTTATTTTTGGTTTTGCATTTATATTTTTATAAAAACCTTAAGGAAGTATTTACCTCTGACAAATAAGTATTTGACACAGCATTAAATGGCTCTTATTTTTAAATGAACAGATGTTCATTTAAAAATGTATATTACATTTATATTACATCATTAAAATCATATTTTAATCATATTTTAACATAAAATCATATTATATTATGATTTTACATTATGACTTTAGAGTCCATAAGCTCTCATC
The DNA here is from genome assembly GCF_002776525.5 of Piliocolobus tephrosceles. Lineage (NCBI taxonomy): Eukaryota > Metazoa > Chordata > Mammalia > Primates > Cercopithecidae > Piliocolobus > Piliocolobus tephrosceles. The sequence goes on from NC_045441.1 coordinate 109,360,124, forward strand.
TCACAAAAAGGTTAATTTTGAAATCATTTGAGCAAAAATAATTTGTTTATGATCTAAGTGCAATGGTAAGAAATTGTGAAGCTCTCTTTTACAATCCAGGAAGAGTTAAGTTACAAAATATAGTTATTTAAATGTAAGCTGGAACTGCTGCATTTTTTACGTGTTGAAGCCCAAACATTGAAACTATACTGTTAGTAATTCTTTGAAGTGTTCTCAATGAACTGTTAGCACATAGCCTTTTTCCCACAGTATTCTAGGACTTGAATGTATTTTGAGACTTAGCCAAGGAAAACCTTCGATTACACTATGAAAAAAAGGAGGGGTCAATATCATCAGCTTTGTAAAACACTATGCCTAGTAATGTTCAGGTTAACCAGAGCTTTTCACGCTGTTTTATTTAAAGCTCCTGGTAAAAGCAAAATGTCTGTATTGTATCAGCTCCATTATCTTTAGAAGTTACAGGATGTGAGTCAAGTACAAGCATTTCCTTGGTTGAATATTTACCATTGGACAAATAAAATGAGTCATAGATCATTAAGGACACTGGAAAAGTTAGAAGTTGCTCATCCAAACAAGTTCAAGAGCAATGAAGCACTTAACATTTTAACATTTTGAACACTTACCACCTCTTGTGTTTTGAAATTTATGTTACTTCTGTGGAGATACACATAGTAAACATTGTCTTTGCCCTGATTCCATCCATTCCTTTAACCATGTGGAAAAATCAAACCTAGTTTATTGTTTTGAAATTTAGATCTATTTAGTATTTTATACCCACATTTAGTATTTTATATGCACATTTCATAGTTCTCATCTGAGATCATTAAAATTTACAAATTTTCTTTGAAAAAAAAAACTTACCTAATCTTCTTTGAACCTCCTTACTCAACAAAGCTCTGTCATCATTGCTAAGAAGATTGAGTTTCACACTCTTTTCTCCACTGAGCCTGCTCCTTGGAGACATGAAAAGAAAACAGGTAAAAGAGGGTCATCTAGAGAGAATGAGAAAATAGGTGCACAGCCAAAACCTAATGAAGAGGCAACTGCAGATCTTTCCTCTCTACATCCGGTGGGGACAGCATTCTCATCAGTCTTTTTCATGGATACCTAGAGTTCTATGTGGTGTGACACCAGGGTTGCACAATGATGGTTTCAATTGGTTTCTGCACGTTTGAATTTAGCTGAAGAGTCACGTTTTCATGCCAAAGGACTTTTATCCGTGTCTCACCAAGGATTTCCCTCAATGTCTGCACCTTTAAGCATTTAGAGCTCTGATCTCCAGATGCAAAGTCTTGGGAAGTGAGGATGAAATAACTGAGTTTAGAGAGGCTGATTGGCATTTTCAGTCCCCTGGGGAAGGTTTGGAGACCCTGACTCCTTGGAATTAAAGGAGCAAGTACTCGGCTAGGCTCCTCCCTTCCTCACCCACCCAACATTTCAGGTACTTCCCTGATCTTCCACATCCCTCTTTAAAGGTTGCACCTGTCTTGTTCCTGGCTAGTGTCTACTATAACTGATGCCCAAATCATTGATGCCCAAGGCTTTTCTGGAACCACTTTTGGCCAAGTTCATTTATTATTGATCAAACTGTCCACTGTAGAAAATACTAAAAATGCGTAAGTGGGATTAGGAATAGTCAAGGTACTAACAGCACTCTTTTTGTGCCCTTCTCTCAGATTCTGATTCTCCTGCTTATTTGCAAACAAATGATATATTTTGGTGCCAATAGGGAACCCCCACATAACCCTCTCCCTGTGTTACATACTAATACATTTCAATACTATTCCTAGTTTATCTTCCTGTCCGTTGCTGTGGCTATGATGCCTCCTCCTTGATATGTGTGAATTCCCAGTGGAAAGAGAAAGGGAAAGTGGAAAGGATGACTTCTTGGCCCTATTTGGCATTAAGAAATTGACTATCAGCACAATTTCTTCCCCTGAAATGAAAAACATTTCTCCTTGCAAAAGGGAACTTTGCCTGAGGTTCTTACAGAGCTTTGGTTGTAAAGATCAACTTATAAAGAATGTTTACCCCTTTCGTAATGCCCTTAACTAAACAATAAGGATGGCCCACTAACCGAGACCTAACATGCCTTCTCTAAACAACAGTAACACTAAATCCAGTGCCATCACTGCACAGTGGAGAATTTACTACTCATGTAAAAAGGTTTCAGTTCTGGGAATATAACCAGTATTTATTTCTAATCATATGTGTGTTTTTCCCTTGGCCAGGAATCCATAGGCTTTGCACAATAGTAATTAATTCCGTTAATAAATAGTAGTCTCTCAAAAAGGCATCTTTTTCATTTTCTTACATTTGAGCTGGATTTTTGTGAGATCGGGCAATTGCTCAACTACCTTTGTTGCTTCCATTCTTAAGGACATAGTATATTCAAAAATAAACTGTAAGCATGGCTTTTTCCTATTGATAAAAAGAGAAATGTCTAAGGAAATGAGGGTAAAAAGCTTTCAAAGTTAATACTTAGTCTACTTAAATGAAAATCTGTAAACATTTTATGAAATGCTTGTATATATAACTCAGTATCTTTCCCCAAGTTATTATCATCTTTATCAAACTAATTCCACTATAAAAGCTCTTCCTGTTTCAGTCCCCATTAAATGAGGTTTTACTGTTGTTCTTTAACAATTTTCGTTCATCTTACAGATCAGTTTCCTAACTCATCTCAGAACGGTTCATGCCGACAAGTGCAGTATCCTCTGACAGACATGTCCCCCATCCTGACTAGTGGAGACTCTGATATATCCAGTCCATTACTGCAAAACACTGTCCACATTGACCTCAGCGCTCTAAATCCAGAGCTGGTCCAGGCAGTGCAGCATGTAGTGATTGGGCCCAGTAGCCTGATTGTGCATTTCAATGAAGTCATAGGAAGAGGTAAGTATTTCCACTCAACTTTTTGTTAAATACGATTTTCCAGTAAGCATTTTATCTTTGGCCTTTGCAGATTAGGAACTTAGACAATAGTGAAAGCAACTGACAGAGCAGTGATAACAAGTGTACTTGATTTCTGTTCTGTAGAAATGCAGCCCTGTAAATCATATCTGTGGGGATTTGCCCCTATGCATGAAAGCAATTGCATAATCCCCCAAACATATTAGAACTAAATCACAGTTCATCCTCATCCTGTGCGTACTAGCAACTATAGTTTCTTCGAAGGTGCCATTTACTTTCTTCTAAAATTCAGGGCCAGGTGCAGTTGCTCACACCTGTAATCCCAGCACTTTGGGAGGCCGAGGCAGGCAGATCACCTGAGGTCAGGAGTTCAAAACCATCCTGGCCAACATGGCGAAACCCCGTCTCTACTAAAAAATACAAAAATTAGCCAGCCATGGTGGTGGATGCCTTTAAGCCCAACTACTAGGGAGGCTGAGGCAAGGAGAATTGCTTGAACCTGGGAGGCGGAAGTTGCAGTGAGCCAAGATTGTGCCACAGCACTCCAGCCCGGGCGATGGAGCGAGACTCTGTCTCAAAAAAATAAAGAAATATAACTAACTAAATAAATAAATATCACTCCTTTGATTTTGAGTATTTTTATTCAATCTCTCTCCAGTCTTTCTTTACCCTGAGAACAGTGACAAACTCTACGAAGCCTGGTTTATAGCAGTTTGTACACTGCTGGACGGCATCAGAAGACAGAGAATTTATAGCATTTCCCTGATCTAAAGCAACATATATCATCTCTACAATGCACTCCAATTTCTTTATACAAAGATAAATGAATATTTGTAATAAGCTAACCAGAGCAGCAATAACAGCTAGCATAAACAGTATTTGTGGAAATACTTAGCAGGAAAAGAAACCAATCAAAAACCGGGAAATGAACTTCACTCTTCATGTTTTGTTTTTTTTCTAAAAAGCTTTTACCCTTAATACTAAATGGCCTCTGATCCCTTTTATTCTATATGTGCTGCAAGAGGTTGTACAGGCATCTGCCAGTGTGATACAAGAGAAGCTGACGGCGTGATTTGTCTTATATGAGCACAAGGCCTTCTCACTTCCCTGTGGTAGCATCCACACATTCTTCTGTCAAACACCCCAGGGCGTAATCCTTCCCGTGCTCCTTCTTCCCCAAGAGTGGCCTCACTGTTAACAAACATCTTTCCATTTCTCTTCAGAGCAATATATAGTTCTGTCATAGGCCTGCAAATCCCAGTAATTGCATCAATTTTAGAATGTGTGGACCCACTAATTGTGTTCTAATTCTACACATTGGAAAACTAGAATTTTTTATCATGAAACGTACTAAAATGGCAATTTTTTTGAAGTTATAATCACTAACAGCTCTCCAAATATTAGCTACTACGTATTTATATGTTTTTCTCCAGGAGAATAGGAGCACTCAAAAGCATAGGTTTTATTTTATTCTTCTTTGCATTACTAGAGGGTAGCCTAATGCCTGACACTCACATACGAGGCACTCATGGTGTCTTGGCCAGCTGGATGAATTAATTAGTGAATGACTTACACAGCTATCAGACACTTGGCACCTCTGGGGAAAATTACTGCCACTGGATAAAAGGCTACCATTGGGAAAATTATGTGGTCAAAGCCAGAGAGAACTGGATGAAGTGAGTCAGGGTGAATTGGCTTCATTTGGGCAACCGCCTTTCAGTTTCTGCCAACCTGGATTGCGTATTAACCAGTGACTAATGGGGAAATCCTTATTCTATAATACTAATCTTATTTTTAATGGTAACGTTTTTATTTCATTTCAGTTTATTAGAATATAGGGAACTTATTTTATGTGTTCTTTTAGTTCTTATTTATGTGTTTATTTTAGTTCTTCATGTGGGTTAACTTTATTTTCATATTTTAAAATACTATGTCATCCTTAAAAATACATTTATTTGATGAGGCAGATGTTACTCACCTTTTCAGTGGTTCCAGTATGGTTGAATATTTTATTAGATCAGCCTTTAATATGAGTCATATCACCTACAACTTATTCATGAATTAAATCATCACATTGCTTATATCCTTGGGTGAAAGGTGTCACATCTACATATATATTTACAAACACACCTACACACCTACAGTGGTATTGTTAAAAGTATTTTTTAAACATACTCTTTTGCTGTATAGAAAGAAGAAGGAATAAAACGAAGCTCATAAAAGCCTTGATACATAATGATTTCATAATTAGATGTGATGCAGTACTAACCGAGTTCTTTCTTTTGCACAGGACATTTTGGTTGTGTATATCATGGGACTTTGTTGGACAATGATGGCAAGAAAATTCACTGTGCTGTGAAATCCTTGAACAGTAAGTGGCATTTTATTTAACCATGGAGTATACTTTTGTGGTTTGCAACCTAATAAATAGCTTATAATAAAATGTTGATTTACACTTTCCCCTTGTGGAAAAATCAGCTATATGTGCTGCAAGAGGTTGTACAGGCATCTGCCAGTGTGATACAAGAGAAGCTGAAATTATGGGCCTAATCCTGAAAATTTGTTTTGTTCTAGACTTTCATTGAACTATTTCCTCTGAAATGATCCCTCAGAGCCCTCATTAATAGGGGGGTAAGAGAAATGAGGTTCTTGGATGAACTGAGTATCATTTAACTATAACTATGTTTGGCTTATAATATTTGTTTTGCAAATGACATTTATGGAAACTATTGGAAGCATGTTGGCACATACAGTAGTAATGACTCATTTTACCCAGAGGCGTTACTATAATTATTTTTTAACCACAACTTCCATTAAAAAGATAAAAAATGAAATAAGACAAACAGGAGAAAACGACGCTGGCCAAAAATTGAAAAATCATAAGTATGGTAATACCTCATTTATCCACATTTTTGGAGAATGAGGCATTCCACATACATGAACTTTCTAAATAAATGAAACTTACCCCTTTTTAGTGCTGAAACATTACTTAAAATTTTAGCTGTTATTGAGAAAATCTTTTTAAGATGAAATGCATGCTCTGTTTAAGGGAATGCTTCCAAACACAAACTAAGTCTTTATTGGTGACCCCAAACCATAATTACAGCCATAAATTACTATATTACACAAACAGTGTACTCCACATACATAGTGTCCCTGGCTCTGCCTGTGTTGACAGATCTCACATGCTTGCGTTTTCTACTCCCATTTCTCATTTTCTGCTTCCAAATTGCAGCAGCCTGAAAAATGGTAACCAGCTCTACTACAAACTTAATATGGGACTTAATGAGCTTTAAGTGCACAAATGAAAGGTTTTCCTGCAAGATACTTTACTGCCACAACTATTTCAGTCTTTTAAAAATACAAATCGACATGCTAAATAGTGTTCTACATGGTTAATTTTGTTGGAAGTCTGACCATGAGGGAAATAAAGATACAGTCTTTATGAAACCTAAGTACAAACTTTGCACTAAGTTTATAGGAGACAATCTGGTGGCTGACTGGACTCTATCTTGCAAAAGTGGGTGTAAGTGACTGGAAGGCATAGTGCAGAGTGGCATCATTCACTCAGATGTGTTGCAAAAAGAACACTCTGCAGTCAAACCCTGAGGACAAGATGCTAACTGTATGGCTTTCCATTTCATTGCTCTTCCTATCTAAATTTGACGAAGTATTCACTGTTCCATAATGAAGTAATGTCTCCACCACTGGATTTCTTAGGAATCACTGACATAGGAGAAGTTTCCCAGTTCCTGACCGAGGGAATCATCATGAAAGATTTTAGTCATCCCAATGTCCTCTCGCTCCTGGGAATCTGCCTGCGAAGTGAAGGGTCTCCACTGGTGGTCCTACCATACATGAAACATGGAGATCTTCGAAATTTCATTCGAAATGAGACTCATGTAAGTTGACTGCCAAGCTTACTGACTGGCAAACTAGCTGTAAGCCAGCCATCCCTTCAAAATAGGCCTGCTCTGAGTCTTTAAAAAGCTAGTAGCCAAAGATGCGCATTTAAAGTGTTAGCATCATTCAAATGTACCTCAAAGTCTTCTATCCTGGTGGGAAATAGTGACACCGGAAGGGTTTCCTGGACCAGTGATTCTCACTTGCTCTGCAAGCAACCTTGTTCTACCTTCCCCTGATAGGGACATTTAGTCATCTTTGCATGTCTACTGTGTGCCAGAAACTGTGCACAGCACAGAAGTGGAAGCTGAGCAAGCCTCAGCCCATATGGAATGTTAACACTAGAAGGCACCTGAAAAACTAACTCCAGGTGCGTCCCTTGCTCTTCCTCACCCTTGCCATCCACTCTCATACCTCAGGTGCTCTTTGCACTTGTGCTCCCTCGGCCTGGAACACTCTCCCCTCAAATAGCCACATATCTCACTTCCTCATCTTCTTCAGCTCTTGGCCATAATGTCATCTTCAACATAAGCCTTCCCTAATCTGTTTAAAACTTGCAAATGACCACCCACCCTCATGGCTACAGACTCCTCTTCCCTGCTGTATTTTCCCCCATCACACTTACCGTCATCTGATACACAAGGCCTAAGCTGTTCAATACTATGGCCATGAGCCACATGTAAAAGGAGGCTAGTTTGCACTGAAGTGTGATGTATGGTGTAGAATACATCCCAGATTCTGAATACTTAGTATAAAAAAAAAGGTGAAATATCTCACTAGTAGTTGTTTATACTGATTACATGCTGAAATATTTTGGATTTTTGGGGTTGAAATATATATTGTGAAAATTAATTTCACCTGTTTCTTTTTATTTTTGAGTATGGCTCCTAGAAAATTTTAAATTACGTGTGTGACTTGCTTTATATTTCTATTGAATAGCACTGTAGTAGATAATAAACCAATAAACAATAGCTATATAGATGTATATATAAGCATATATATGTATACACAGCCTTATCCCATTAGAGTGGAAGCTCATGAGGGTAGGATTTTTGTGTATTTCGTTCACTGCTATGGCTCCAACACCTGAAACAGTGTTTAGCACATAGACTCTCAGTAAACAGTTATTGAACGAATCAGCTAAGGGTTACAAAACAAGGTTCTTAGGTTCTTGCAAGTGGTAGATTCTTCTCATGACATTTATGCCAGGACTTAAAAGTCACCAGGCCAGGACAAGGGAGGGTGGGAAGAAGAATCTCAAGAACTGAATTCATAGATGGCCTCAGGCTCTGTCTTTGTTCCTGCTCTCCAAGTCTCTGTGGGAGATAATGAAGTTGATCAAAAGCAACTTTATAAATATGGGATCAAATTATCAGAGAAAATAAGCTCTAGGAGAGTACTGAGATACTACTCAGCCAAAAGAATAAAACATTCCCTGGTAGTGAACTTTTGCAGATAAGGTGAATTGACCTTACAAAGCACACAGCTGCCCTGACAGACCCCACTTTCCGACTTCAACTTTTGTTATTACCCTGATGGATTAATGTGGCTGGAGGTACTACCTTCTCTAGGGTACTGTTACCCCAGGATTAAAGTGTGATAGAGATTTCTTGTTATCCAGAACAGAATAGTGCCATGGCCTTTTTTAATCCAAGGAGTTGATACTGAGAACAACCACAAACCCAGATGTGCCTTAAAGAGAAACCTAAAACCAGGAACTGGCCTTTCTCTATGCTGTGTGCATTGAGGGGGGCTACAGCCCTTTTGCAGGGCTCCCACTGACTACATCTTGCACTGACAAACTCCTCAACGACTGTTGAAGGAGAATACCCCGTTCCTGACTGCCAGCCAGTGACATCCCCAGACTTGACAGCTGAGTGGTTTGGGTTGATTTCTTTCTGAGCCTCCTCTATTCACAGCGTGTTTCTGATGTTCTGACATCTTGGGCCTTACTGACCCTGGAGGAACTGTCCCTCCCCGGGCTAGCTAATTCCTACAAATAGTAAACAACTTGCCTTCAAAGCATACCTGCCTTGTGCAAACCAACCAATCCAGAGCCCTTACCTAACCTCTTCCTTTATCAGGCTCTTACACTTTGGGCCACTATCCACCTGCCCTAATCACCCCAGGGCCCAGTTCCAGACAACTAGAACTATCTTCAGAGCCTGCTGAAATACTCCAGATTGGCCAGCTCCAAACCTGCTTACCCTGCCTTACCAGTTTCTTCCCAGGGAAACCACAATGAAGGCTCTTGCTCATGTTTTTCCCCTCACTCTCCCTGCCTCCAGACCCCAGGGCTTCCCCCATGTGACCCTGCATGACAGGGTGTTCCCCCTCCTCAAGCAAACTGTGAGTAGTAAACTATCTTTTCAATGGCATTGGTCTCCTGTTCTGTTGGCCTCATCATACCTGGAAAATAATGAAACCACATTTTAAAACATCTCCATTTTCCCATCTGGAAAATGGAGCCTATAACACCTGCCTGACAGAAGTGTAGAAGTAGCTGTAATTTATGAAAACAACTAGCCTGGTGTTTTGCATACAATAAATACTTAACAAATGGTTGATCTGTCAATGGGGCACACTTTTCATTGTTGTTGTTTTGTTTTTTGGTTTTGGAGACAAGGTCTCTGTTGCCCAGGCTGGAGTGCAGTGGCACAGTCATAGTGCACCGCAGTATGCAACTCCTGGGCTCAAGTGATCCTCCCTCCTCAGGCTCCTAAGCAGCTGGGACTACACGTGCACACCACCACACCAGGCTAATTTTTTTGTGGACGGTGGATGGGAGTAAAGACAGGATCTCACTGTGTAGCCAAGGCTGATCTCAAAATCCTGGCCTCAAGCTATCCTCTCGCCTTGGCCTCTGAAAGTTCTAGAATTACAGGCTTGAGACACCAAGCCCAAACTAATTTTTGAGACAAAATAATTTTTTATAAATAAACATTTCAGAATTCTAAGATCAAAATTAGAGCAGTAGATGCTTAGTTTATGCTTTTCTAACTCTCTTTGATTGCAGAATCCAACTGTAAAAGATCTTATTGGCTTTGGTCTTCAAGTAGCCAAAGGCATGAAATATCTTGCAAGCAAAAAGTTTGTCCACAGAGACTTGGCTGCAAGAAACTGTATGTAAGTATTAGAATCTCTGTGCCCACAGTCCAAATTAAGTGACAAGGAGGAATCTGTTTCCCACTGTTCAATGCTACTTAGGCTGTTTTCTCTTCTCATGCAAAAGTCCTTTATTTCTGTTACAACTTTAAATCGATGTGTAAGCCTTGGGGATGTGGGTGGGACTTTCAGACTTTATCCAACAGAGAATTTAAAAGGATTCTCCATAGGGGGTCTTAAACAGCTGTTGTGTACTTTTGCTTTTCTCAGCCCTTCCCTCCAGTAGCTCTCAATGTTGTGGTTTCACACTGCATTAATGTTGGGGAGGGAGAACTTGATCCTCAACATTTGACAGTGAAAAGGAGAGGGCTGGGAGCACAAATACCAACATATTGCAACTTCCCAAGAGTAGATTTGAAGCCAGCCTGCAGAAGCCCTACCAAAAATGGTATTTGGGAATGAATATACAAAGAACTTTATTTGTGTCCGGCTGCCTGGCTATATAATACAACAGTCAACAGTTTGTAATTGAGTTCATGTTTTCCCTTGCATAGCACTGATTCATGACTTATGGTATGTGTGAATGAAAGAGCTGTGCTATTAATTTCCTACCTTGGTTTTGGTCAATGTAACAACATAAAAGCCAGCTTAAACAGAGGATGCATAGCTCCAGATAGCGGAAATTGATTTTTGTGGAACTTTGCTGTTTTTCTTAGATGCTTCACTGTGTATCCTGGTTCTCTATTACCTCAGTGGTGGGATATATGAGTTTTGTGTGCTAACCTAGCTCATTTAAGAATGAAAAAGTAAACTATCAGTCCCCTGTCATGCTCTCCCATAAAACTGAGTATTGCTAATAAGTTGACAAGTGAAGACTGGTGATTGCTTGGGTAGTCAATTGGCGTACTCCCTTTAGCAACCAAAGTAAACCCACAGGGAAGACAGACTTAACTACTGCAGATCTACATTAAAGCAAAAAGGACTTTCTTATGCCATACAATTCATGATCTCTTTCCTCAGCCTGTTGAACTGGCAATGTCAATGTCGAGCATTTTTATTCAAGAAGTCAGTTGTAATTTGGTGTTAGTCAATAGAGGCTAGATGAAGTATTTCCTTCAGAAGTTATGGATTTCAAATACTGAAGCCACTTGTTTAATCTGTAGATATTCAGCATCATTGTAAATTATTCTGTTTCAACCACGGGTAATAATTTTTGTCCTTTCTGTAGGCTGGATGAAAAATTCACAGTCAAGGTTGCTGATTTTGGTCTTGCCAGAGACATGTATGATAAAGAATACTATAGTGTGCACAACAAAACAGGTGCAAAGCTGCCAGTGAAGTGGATGGCTTTGGAAAGTCTGCAAACTCAAAAGTTTACCACCAAGTCAGATGTGGTAATGTATTGGTTGTCTCTGACTGTCTCCTCTTTTACTTTCATATCCAACTTTTTTTGAAATTTTATCACTACTTAATTTAAAAAGAAATTCAACATCACCAATTCTAGTTTTCTTCATATGTAAAAATGAACTTGTCTGATATGTACACATTGTATATTTTCATAAATTCACTCATTTATTCAAAAACATTTATTGAGTGGGGCAACATATTGGCTCATTAGGAAGCCCAGAGCTGAACCAGGCATGAACCCTGTCGGCCAAGAACTTTGGCTCTAAAGGGAAGAGATGAGATGGTCAACAATGACTGTGACACAGGTGGCCTGGAATGAGCCCTGATTCTCATAGCCCCAGGCGAGCAAGAATTCCACATCAAGAAGTCTGGAAGCTGTAACTGAGGCAGTCTAGCAGTGAGGGCATGATTCCTGGGCCTACCTAGTAAAGTGACTTCCCTTATCTGCAAAGGCCATCCTTCTTGCACAAAACCAGCCCTCAAAAGGCATGCACCTGAGTGCTGAGGCTGGGAGAAATACTCACCTGGGCAGCCAGATTCACCACATTCCCCTTCCACCCTAAGGAGAAGTGGCATTTGAATTGGGTTAAAGGATAGCAGGTTTGGAATTGGGCAGCTGGGCAATGGAAATACCGATCCAGGTGTGGCAGAAGAGCAGGAAAGTATAAGCACCTGTAAAGTTCTAAGAAAACAATACTTAGTTGATTATTTGGCAAGAACAGAAAACAGAGGGAAGTTATGAGAATAAACTGAGAAAAATATACTAGGTCATAGAGTTCCTTGAAAACCGAACTAGAGAGTATGGAATTTATTCTCTGGTAATGTGGAAACAAAACTGTAATCAGACTAGACTGCAATCTTTCATCATTGTATTAGTCCATTCTCGCACTGCTATAAAGAAATACTGAGCCTGGGTAACTTATAAAAAGATATTTAATTGGCTCACAGTTCTGCAGACTCTACAGGAAGCATGGCTGGGGAGGCCTCAGGGAGCTTTTACCCATAGCAGAAGGCAAAATAGGAGCAGGCATTTTACACGGCAGCAGCAGGACCAGCAGGGCTGGGGGAGGTGCCACACACTTTTAAACAACCAGATCTCCTGAGAACTCTATCACAAGAACAGCACCAAAGGAAGAAATCTGCCCCCATGATCCAGTCACCTCCAACCACATCCCTGCCTCAGCATCGGGGATTACAATTTAACATGAGAGTTGGGTGGGAACACAGAGTCAAACCATATCATTCCGCCCTGGTTCCTCCCAAATTTCACGTCCTTCTCACATTTCAAAACACATTCATGCCTTCCCAACAGTCCCCCAAAGACTTAATTCATTCCAGCATCAGCTAAAAAGTCCAAGTCTAAAGTCTCATCTGAGACAAGGCAAGTCCCTTCTGCCTATGAGCCTGTAAAATCAAAAACAAGTTAGTTGCTTCCAAGATACAATGAGGGTACAGGCATTGGGTGAATGCTCCCATTCCAAATGGGAGAAATTGGCCAAAATATGCAAGTCCGAAACCCAGCAAGGCAGTTATTAAATCTTAAAGCTCCAGAATAATTTTTTTGACTCCATGTCTCATATCCAGGGCACACCGATGCAAGGGATGGGCTCCCAAGGCCTTGGGCAGCTCTGCCCCTGTGGCTCTGCAGGGCTTAGCCCCATGGCTGCTTTCATCAGCTGGCATTGAGTGCCTGCAGCTTTTCCAGGCATGCGGTGCAAGTTGTCGGTGGATCTGCCATTCTGGGGAATGGAAGATGGTGGCCCTCTTCTCACAGTCCCACCCGGCAATACCCCAGCACTGAGGGGAGGTCTCAGGGAACTTTTTACCCATGGCAGAAGGCAAAGCGGGAGCAGGAATCTTACATGGCAGGAGCAGGACCAACTTGGGAGAGGGGGCATCTTATATGGCTCCCACAAAGCGGGAGCAGGAATCTTACATGGCAGGAGCAGGACCCCTTGGGAGAGGGGGCATCTTAACAGGACCAAGGTGGGGACAAGCTGTCACCAAGGGGAGAGGTGCCACACACTTTTAAACAACCAGATCTCCTTAGAACTTGATCGTGAGAACAGCACCAAAGGGAGAAATCTACCTCCATGATGCAGTCGCCTCCCACCAGGCCTCAGCTCCCACACTGAGGATTAAAATTCAACATGAGATTTGAATGGGGACACAAATCCAAACCATACCAATCATTCTCTAAGATGACTTGAAAGGAAAAGAATGACAGCCAGCTCTCTAGTATCTCTTCTTAAAAGGGCACGAATCCCAGCATGATGGCCCACCCTCATGACCTTATCTAAACTGAATTACCTCTAAACGACCCCATCGTTAAACATTGTCACACTGTGGCTTAGAACTTCAACATATGAATTTCCAGGGAACACAATTCAGTCCATAGCAGGGGTCAAGGCTGGGAATATGCTTTTGAGAGTCCAAAAGCAATTATTCAATAGAACCTACGTATATAAAGTGAAAGAGAAAAGCAGTGAGGTAAGGGACCCAGGAGCAGAGACCACCGTCAAAGTCAGAGGAAGAGAAATTTTCAAGGAGAAATTGGATGCTCGACAGAGCCAACTGCTACTCAGTACACCAGAAGGGTCTTGGAAGCTGAGTAACTTGAGTGCTTTGGCAGTCTAGAGTGTGTTGAGGAGCCCAGGTGTTGAATGGACTGGAGAGTACACGTATTCTATTCACATGTTGTAAGTCGGAGGACTGTGATGTCTGGAGGTAGAGAAACATTTGATGTTTCAGTCCTTGAGGATAACAACTCAAAAAGGAAAATGTGCAAACAAGGTAGTCAGAAAATAATGTTCATGGGGGACATGAACTTGAAGAGAAAGGGTTGGTAGCTTTTGAGAGATGATGGGATAGAGATCTGAGTGTGACACGGGAAGCAAGAAGTCATCTCATCCACCTCTCTGTGAATCAGCAAGAGGGAAAGGTGTGGCCCCTATTGGCAAGAGTTTCAAAGAAATCGTGGCTTCAAGTGAAAGCTGAGTTTCAGGTCCTGTGAGGAGGTAGGGGAACTATTAGAGAATAAGTTGAGGTGACTGGGGGTTTGTTTTCAATAAGTAAGTAGGTCACAGGTCATGATGGAGGACCAGGACTTCAGCATGCATGAGACTGATAAGAGAAAGTGATAGTGCAGGGTAGAGTTTAATGCCTGGGATTTTGATCCTGAAAGATTCTGAAAGAGGTGAAAGAAGTGGATGCTAGAGAGGGAGACTGGGGACATGTTAGTGACAGTGGCAGGTAAAGGCAAAAGATAGGGAGAATTACCCCATCCTCCAAGAACTGTTGTTCATTCAGACTTGAGTGTTAGTCTGCCATTAAGAGCCCGAGCCAACTCTTACAACTCAATAAGACTGTCTTAGTCTGTTTTGTGCTGCTATAACACACCACCACAAATTGGGTGATTTATAATGAACAGAAATGTATTTGGCTCATAGTTCTGGAGGCCAGGAAGTCTAAGATCAAGGGGGCACATCTACTGAGGGTCTTCTTGCTGTGTCATAACATGGTGAAAGGCATCACACAGGTGTGAGAGAGTTCAAGAGAGAGCAAGATGTGACTAGACTCTCTATTATAACAAACCCCCTTCCACAATAATGAAGTAACTCCCAAGATAATGACAATCCACTCATGAGAGTAGAGCCTCATGACCTAATTCCCTCTTAAAGGTCCCTCCTCTGAACACTGTTGCATTGGGAGGGGATTAAGTGTCCAACACATGAACTTTGGGGGACACATTCAAACCATAGCAAAGGCAAAATTACTCAGCTTTTTAAGTAAGCAAAAGATTTGAATAGACATTTTACCAAAGAGATGTATGAATAGCTAGCTAATGAGCACATGAAATGAAACATATGCCCACATAAAGATTTGTACATGAATGATCACAGTAGTTCTCTTCATAATAGCCAAAAACCAGAAGCAATCTTAATGTCCATCAACTGGTGAATGGATAAACAAAATGTGTTGTGTCCATACAGTGGACTAAACCATTCATCAACATAAAGGAAGTACTGATGCCTACTACAGTATGATAAACCTCAGAAACACTATGTTAAGTGAAAAAAGGCAGATAAAAAAATTACATGTTGAATGGTTCCATTTATATGAAATTTCTAGAAAGAGGCAGAACTATAGAGTCAGAAAACAAATCAGTGGTTGCTTGGGGCCAAGAGAAGGAGTGAAGATAAACCACAAATGGCCATGAGGGAATTTTCTGGAATGTTGAGATGACCTAAAACTGGACTGCGATGATATGATAGCTGCACATCTATATAAATTTACTAAACATCATTTAATCACTTTAATTTACTAAGCATCACCAATCACTTAAAATTGGTGAATTTTATGATCTATAAATTATACCTCAAAAAAGCTGATTTATAAAAAAGAACCTGATGAAATTTTGGATGTTTAGGGCAAGTGTTGGGATTCTAAGCTTCTTGACAGCCACATACACACAACAACACCACCACCTCCCCAACAAACACACGTAGACAGCAAGAGGCCAAGGCTTTCCCCATAGCCACAGTCACTCAGATACTTGACTGGAAATTTACATAGGTTTCTGTACATAGGATGGTGCTATTTCTCTCTCGCTCTCATCAAAAGACACTATGTTGTGCTACATAAAGGCTGAAGCCGAATAACCTGTACGTAATGCTGCTTTGGGAAATGGTTACTGACTGCATGGATAAATTTGCACAGTGTTTTACTTCCAGGACAGCACAATCTTGAATATTGACGTGGAACATTTCCAGAAGCATGTAATGAGCTGTGTGTATGTTGAAACCTATGACCAAAAACTTGCCTGCTTGTAGATTGGGTTTTCTTTCTAGAAAATGCCAAAATGGAGTTTGGCTAAAGTGTGAATACTCTTTAAGTCCATTCAAACAAAATCGGAGTGTCACTACACTTGAAATCACTCACACCCTCCTCAGATCCCTTTTGCAATGGGTGTTGCAATTGTATTACACATTGTTTCACACTTAATACAAGTTCTTCCATTAAACTGTGTGTTGACTTCCTTGTTCTCAGTTCTTATCTGCCTCATCATTCTGAAGCATTTAACATTATCGTAATGCTCATTTTTCTTGAAATTTCCTCTTCCTTTAGTTTCTGGAACACTGAACTTTCTGGTGTTCCTCCTGCTTCTAGGTTGTTTTCTTTATCTTCAATGGCTTCTCTTCCTTCTCTCTTCCTTCTCTCAGATGTAGCTGTCTCCCTGGATTTTTGTCATTGGGGTCATCCTCCACCAACAATTGGAACCATTCCCATCAATAACCACCTTTGATTCTCTCTACCTGGATGTCATCATCAATGTCACAAATTTACCACATTCAAAATCAAATTCTTTCCTGCCAAACCCTCAATTTTTCACCTCCTGGCTTCGATTAATGGCATCACCATTGTGTAATCTACCCACTCATCATTCTTTTTAGTGTTCAGTTCTTCAAGTTTTGACAAATGCATGCAGTTGTGTAACCACCACTCCAACGATCAGGACATAGAACGGTTTCATCATCCCAGAAAATTTCCTTATGCTCCTTTGTAGTCAACCTCTACCCTATCCCCAGGACCTGGAAATCAGAAAATCAGATTTATTTTCTGTCTCTAGAGTTTTACTTTTTCTAAAATGTCATATAAATGGAATCATGCAGTCAGTAGTCTTATGAGTCTGTCTCCTTTTACTTCGCATATTACATTTGAAAGCCATCCACGTTGTTGTATCAGTAGTAGCAATGTATCAGTAATTCATCCCTTTTTTATTGTGGCAAAAAAATACATAAAATTTACCATCTGAACCATTTTTATTTTATTTTAAGTTCCAGGGTGCATGTGCAAGATGTGCAGATCTGTTACATAGGTAAATGTGTGCCATGGTGGTTTGCTGCACCTATCAACCCATCCCCTAGGTATTAAGCTCAGCATGCATTAGTGCTGGGATTACGGACGTGAACCACCTTGTCCTGCCCTGTCTAACCCACTTTGAACATTTAAAAACCTCCACAGCACAGACCCATTTCAATCTTATGGGTCCCTAATCTCTTCCCCTACTCCAACATGTCAAGCAACGTGAACTATTATACTTATGGTTTAATAAGAACACATACGCAGCCAGGCGTGGTGGCTCATGCCTGTAATCCTAGCACTTTGGGAGGCAGAGGAGGGTGGATCACCTGAGGTCAGGAGTTCGAGACCAGCCTGGCCAATATGGCAAAACCCCTTCTCTACTAAAAACACAAAAATTAGCCGGGCATGGTGGTGGGCTTCTATAATCCTAGCTACTCAGGAGGCTGAGGCAGGAGAATCACTTGAACCCAGGAGGAAGAGGTTGCAGTGCACCAAGATTGCGCCACTTCACTCCAGCCTGGGCAAAAGAGCAAAACTCCATCTCAAAAAAAAAAAAAAGAAAAGAAAGAACACATGTGTACTCTTACTCCTGGCCCCACCCCTCCACCCAAAACTGTCTCTCTGCCCTCATATTACCTGCACCTATAAAACAAAGTCTCCCTGTTCCTCAAGGCCCACCTTACTGTCACTCTCTTCCTGCAGCCTTCCTCAGTACCCTACTATTATCTCTTTGACTTTTGGCAACCTTTGTACTTCTTTGATGCTCTATATTACAGCTATTATCTTATTGTCCTGTGTGACAGTTACCTGCACAATTCTCTTAACCTTGTTCATTCAGCCCTGGGACCTATCTAGTAACGTGAACAGTACCCTACTCGTATGTGATCAAGGGTCAATTGATACTTGTTAAATTGATTTTAAATATTAGTGCATATTCTGGGACTTGAAAGTTAACACAATGATGTTGTCAGAAGTGATTGCTAAGATTTTCAGGCTTTGAAAACTTCTGTTTTGCAAAGCTGAATTAGACAGCAAAGTCCTGTAGCTCCCTTCTGGCAAGGGGTTTGAGTTTTCTGTTGAGATCAAGGCAGTCAGCAGCCTTCAAGGGTTCTTGCACTTGGGCAAAGAAGTCATTAATGGAAATTCATATCAGCAATTACAGTATCTACCTCATTTCTTTCTTTCAGTCGCAGTGTTCAAAGGCAGGCTTTATTCTCCTTCTTGCTGGGCACTATAAGCTACACTTGCCTCTCGGTTTTATGTCTTCCTACTCCAGCTGTCTGGTGTGGATTTTCCTTCTGCTCCAAGCTTCCTTCATTTCTTCCTCCTTATGCTTCCTACTCTTAGAGTGGCCTGGAAGTGTTGCTGGGCAACAACTGTCCCCCAGGTTCTCTCCACAGGGGCAGCCTCAGGCCATGCTGACTCTCCTAGTGTCATTCTTGCGTGGGCACATGTCCGGGGGAGATAATATGTATGACCTGGTGTATCCTGAGTACAGTGTTTTAAATCAAGAAATTGCATGTTTAGTGAAGTTCGGTAGACCAAACAAGACCTAAGGGTCAGGAACTCTTAAATGTTTATCCCATTGTGGATTCAGATGTATTGGGGAATTTTAGCAAGTCATTTAACCTCTCCGTGTCCCTGTGAGCTTCCTATATAGTACTGATACGGCTATTTTACAAGATTTAACATTTAACATTTTCATGTGACAGTTTTATTGAAATTAATTTTCAATAGAGAGACTTGTTGCCTTGCAGTTTTATTATTTCTGATTTTTAATATGGATTTTTACTTATGCAGATTTAGATCTTCCCTTTTAATATTAACCTTTCAATGTGGTTACATTTCTTAAAGAGTACTTACATTTATTTTGAAACCACACAAATTTAAATTTTGGGAGGCTTTCTTCTTCTTTTACAAGTAATGTACAATCATAGCGAAGCTATCGGAAAAGAAAAGGATAGAAACATGTTAATGCTTTGAAACTGCAGGAGAGAATTTGGAAGAGGTATTCTGCTAACTACAGATGGAATCTTCATTATCATGTGGACTTCAGATATTCTTTTTGAAAACTTTACATTTATTTATAATCTAAACCTTACCTGTTTAAACAAGTCATGAAATGTATAGCTTAATAATTGCCTTTAAGAAAACTGTTGCCCAAAACAGAAACCATATTGAGTATGTAAAGCCAAGTTTAGTTACCAAGACCTCCTGATTTCCTTTCGTATTTCTATGGTCACATCTCTCACCTGGACTGTCCTGTTTCTTGTTTTACTAGTGGTCCTTTGGCGTACTCCTCTGGGAGCTCATGACAAGAGGAGCCCCACCCTATCCTGATGTGAACACCTTTGATATAACTGTTTACTTGTTGCAAGGGAGAAGGCTCCTACAACCCGAATACTGCCCAGACCCCTTGTAAGTAGTCTTTCTGTACCTCTTACATTCTTTACTTTTACAGAAATGCCTGCCTTCAAAGGGTCTCTTACAGCATTTCTTTCTTTTTGAAACAGATACGAAGTAATGCTAAAATGCTGGCACCCTAAAGCCGAAATGCGCCCATCCTTTTCTGAACTGGTGTCCCGGATATCAGCGATCTTCTCTACTTTCATTGGGGAGCACTATGTCCATGTAAACGCTACTTATGTGAACGTAAAATGTGTCGCTCCATATCCTTCTCTGTTGTCATCAGAAGATAACGCTGATGACGAGGTGGACACATGACCAGCCTCCTTCTGGGAGACATCATAGCGCTAGTAATATGTCAAAGCAACAGTCCACACTTTGTCCAATGTTTTTTTCACTGCCTGACCTTTAAAAGGCCATCGATATTCTTTGCTCTTGCCAAAATTGCAGTATTATAGGACTTGTATTGTTATTTAAATTACTGGATTCTAAGGAATTTCTTATCTGACAGAGTATCAGAACCAGAGGCTTGGTCCCACAGGCCATGGACCAGCGGCCCGCAGCCGTGACAACACTCCTGTCATATTGGAGTCCCAAAACTGGAATTCTGGGTTGAATTCTTTAAAAATCAGGTGCCACTTGACTTCATATGGGAATCTGAAGCAGTGAATTTTGAGGGCTTCTTGATCACAGAAAACTCAGAAGAGATAGTAATGTTCAGGACAGGCGTGGCAGCCCCAGAACAGGCCACTCATTTAGAATTCTAGTGTTTCGAAAAACTTTTGTGTGTTGTATGGTCAATAACATTTTTCATTACTGATGGTGTCATTCGCCCATTAAATAAACATTCCCTTTTAAATTTTTGTTTCTTTGTTTTTTGAGACAAGGTCTCGCTCTGTTGCTGGGACTGGAGTGCAGTGGCGTGATCACAGCACACTGCAACCTCCGCCTCCCAGGCTCAAGCCTCCCAAATAGCTGGGACTACAGGCACACACCACCATCCCCGGCTAATATTTGTATTTTTTGTAGAGACGGGGTTTTGCCATGTTGCCAAGGCTGGTTTCAAACTCCTGGACTCAAGAAATCCAACCACCTCAGCCTCCCAAAGTGCTAGGATTACAGGCATGAGCCACTACACCCAGCCCTTTTAAATTTTTGTATAGACATTCCTTTGGTTGGAAGAATATTTATAGGCAATACAGTCAAAGTTTCAAAATAGCATCACACAAAATGTGCTTATAAATGTACAGGATGTATTGTACATAGATGACATTAAGAAGATTTGTATGAAATAATTTAGTCATCATGAAATATTTAGTTGTCATATAAAAACCCACTGTTTGAGAATGATGCTACTCTGATCTAATGAATGTGAACATGTAGATGTTTTGTGTGTATTTTTTTAAATGACAACTCAAAATAAGACAAGTAATTTGTTGATAAATATTTTTAAAGGTAAGTCAGCATGTTTGTAAAGCAGGATACATCTTATTAAAAGGTTCATTGGTTCCAATCACAGCTCATAGGTAGAGCAAAGAAAGGGTGGATAGACTGAAAAGATTAGCCTCTGTCTCGGTGTCAGCTTCCCACCACACAAGCAATTGGAAACAAAACTTTTGGGGAGTTTTGCTTTGCATTAAGGTGTGTTTTGTGTTAAGCAAAACATACTTTAGAAACAAACAATGAAAAAGGCAATTGAAAATCCCAGCTATTTCACCTGGATGGAATAGCCACCCTGAGCAGGACTTTGTGATGTTTCATTCTGTGGAATTTTGTGCTTACTACTGTATAGTGCATGTGGTGTATGTAGGTTACTCTAACTGGTTTTGTTGATGTAAACATTTAAAGTGTTATATTTTTATAAAAATGTTTATTTTTAATGACATGAGAAAAATTTTGTTAGGCCACAAAAACACTGCACTGTGAATATTTGCGAAAAGGTATGTCAGACTGGGATTAATGACAGCATGATTTTCAATGACTGTAAATTGCGATAAGGAAATGTACTGATTGCCAATACACCCCACCCTCATTACATCACCAGGACTTGAAGCCAAGGGTTAACCCAGCAAGCTACAAAGAGGGTGTGTCACACTGAAACTCAATGGTTGAGTTTGGCTGTTGTTGCAGGAAAGTGATTATAACTAAAAGCTCTCTGATAACGCGGAGACTTACCAGAAGACACAAGGAATCGTACTGAAGAGCTATTACAATCCAAATATTGCCATTTCATAAATCTAACAAGTAATACCAATTCACAGAGTGTTGTAAATGGTGGATGACAAAAGAAAATCTGCTCTGTGGAAAGAAAGAACTATGTCTACCAGGGTCAAAAGAATGAACACATCAAGAACAGAAAGAACTCGGGGAAACATCCCATCAAGAGGACTACCCACTTATATATACATTCTTGAGAACACTGCAATGTGAAAATCATGTTTGCTGTTTATAAACTTGTCCTTAGATTAATGTGTCTGGACAGTTTGTGGGAGTAAGTGATTCTTCTAAGAATTAGATACTTGTCACTGCCTATACCTGCAGCTGAACTGAATGGTACTTTGTATGTTAATAGTTCTTGTTCTGATAAATCATGCAATTAAAATAAAGTGATGCAACATCTTGTATACTGATAGTTGGTTATTGCCAGTCATGCTTGATTACCTACATTTGCATAATGATAGAGGAAGCCTAAGATTGATTTCACCTGGCTGCATGGAGCTCATCCACATAGGAGAGCCTTAGTCAAGTGAATGCTGAGGAAGTAGTAAAACAACATGCATCCCCGAATCTCAGGAAGTCTCTGTCTTTCCAAGGATTTGGTCTAAGTTGCTGATTACCTGCATTTTTCTAATGATCTTTCAACTGCTAGAGCACCTGGTTCCTGTTTTATCATGGTGCTCTTCTCCAGCAAGGTGTCTCCTTAGACTAGAAGACACAAAAATGGAGCAGCAGCCCCAGCGTTGGCACACAGATACCTAGGTGCGGGTTGGAGAGAGAGGCCTTCTTGCCCCATCAAAACTACTCTTTATCTACACAGGTGCCCACCCTTTCACCCCCAGTTACCAGAGAAATTACCTTCAGGTTATCTCCATGTATATTCTTGTAATGGTAAGGGAATTCAAAGGTGATAACTTCAGCTATCTAAGAATTGTGTGACACTTTGGGGAAATCTAATTTTTAAAAAACCCAATTTAAAAGAATGCTTACAAAATACAGTGGAGACTGATTCTTTACTGGGAGATAATTCAGTCCCCGCTCATGGCCAAACTCTCTCCTACTCAAAAGATGCATTTCCACAGGAAGTTCAATCCAACTCTCTCCCATAAGGACAAGAACCTGTCACCTTTACATCTCTAGAATCCAGCACTTAGTAGATTCTCAAATAATTGCTGAACTGAAGCAGCATTTTCTTATTCCCCATCACTTTATTTATTTATTTATTTATTTATTTATTTATTTATTTATAGACAGGGTCCCACTCTGCCCCCACCCCCACTCCCCCGCCTGGAGTGCAGGGGCATGATCTTGGCTCACTGCAACCTCCACCTCCTGGGTCCAAGCCATTCTCCTGCCTCAGCCTCCTGAGCAGCTAGAATTACAGGCACACGCCATCACGCCCAGCTGATTTTTGTATTTTTTGTAGAGACAGGGTTTCACCATGTTGGCCAGGCTGGTCTCAAACTCCTGGACTCAAGTGATCCACCTGTTTCAGCCCCCCAAAGTGCTGGGATTACAGGCGTGAACCACCACACCCAGCCTACTTTAAACTACCAGGGATAGAGTTATTGCCTATGTAGCTCCCATGATGTTTGGAGAACACTGATATGGAGAAGGCAGACTTTTCTGGGGAAAGAGAAATAGAAAGATATAACTTTATATAGTTTGGCTTGGTGCTATGCATTTTTAATTATCACAGGGTTTTCGCTTCACCATATAAGCATCAATTATATTTTTGCTCTCTGACCTACACAGTGGATTCCGTCTTTAAAGAAATAGGGAGAAAGGATATATAACATGTAGAAATACATCACATGCTTGAATGCTGACATCTGGCATTGTTAATCTACCTGATTTAGTTCAGGAAATGAGTTAGCATTATATAAAAGAAATTGATTAGTATTTTATTTAACTCAACGAATATTCATCAAGCACCTATGTATGTCAGACACTGCTAGGTAATGGGGATATAAAAATAAACAGTCCTTCTCACCCCAAGGAATTTGATGAAACAGACAGATAAAATTACATAATTAATGAATATTAGAATTATTCACTTCTTAGATTTGTAAGTTGTCTTGAAGAGGCATCACAGTTTAAACATATACAAAGTGCAGGTTCCTGGGCAAAAGACCAAGCCCTGACTCAGGTTGGGCAACATATTGCACTTCTCTAAACCTGTGTTCTCATCTGTCAAATACGTTAATCATGGTTACCCCCACAAAGTTGTTTGAGAACTTTAAAAAAAAGTGTATAAAGGCACCTGGCACACCATAGTTGCTCAATTATCATAATATCATTATTATCTTTAGTCTTAGACAATAAAAGCCCATGCATAGGTAGCCTTAGTTGGCTAAAGCGAAATGAGGCTAGGAGGGGCATTACAGATGTTTAAATCCAAATTCTTACCCCATTCTTTTTGTCTTTGTTTGTTTTAGTTTGTTGTTGTTGTTGTTGTTGTTGTTGTTTGGTTTTGTTGGTTTTTTTGTTTTTTTTTTTTTTGAGACAGAGTCTCGCTCTGTTGCCCAGGCTGGAGTGCAGTGGCATGATCTTTGCTCACTGCAACCTCCACCTACTGGGTTCAAGCGATTCTCCTGCCTCAGCCTCCTGAGTAGCTGGGATTAGAGGTGTCCGCCACCACACCAGCTAATTTTTGTATTTTTAGTAGAAACGGGGTTTCACCATGTTGGCCAGGCTGGTCTTGAACTCCTGACCTCAGGTGATCTGCCCGCCTCAGCCTCCCAAAGTTCTGGGATTATAGGCATGAGCCACCATGCCCAGCCAATTTCTTACCCCATTCTTCACCTCACACCTGCTTTATATACAGTAGAAACAGCTATGATTCTGCCTCATCCTGAGCATTGATAATGACAGTGAGGGTGAGAGAGGAGAAAGGTGACAAGACAGTGGCACTGGCAAGGGAACTCCCTCACTTCTTTCTCTGCACTCCCCACTATCATTCTAATCACTTCTATGATAGGTTCCTTTTTTCTGTTTTAGCCTTTAGACCTGGAATACACAACAGACATGGAAGAGAACATTCTGTCTAAATGACAGGCATGTTGCATGAGGATGCAAGAATAAGACCATAGTCTTCAGTATTGGTGTCTAGAAATTATTATGGTTCCTTATTTTTGCTCAAATGTTAATAGATGGTTAATGATCATTCAGGTTGAAGAAAACGTAAACTAAGTAAAGTATTGTTTTAGTTATGTGCTATGTGTTCGGAAGACAAGGAATACATGACTAGACACACATAACAAGTTACACAGGCACATATGACTCACTGTTGTAGCACTTCAGACAGTTTCAAGACACAGAGAGGTATGCAGACGTTATGCCCCAAAGGAAGAAATGCTTATTGCTGTTTTTCTTTTTCATATTTGAGGGGTTCTTTCAGGACTATCTCAATTCCTTATCTATCAAAGAATTGGAAAGAACTTCAGTCATAAACCAATGAAATATTTCAGTTGGTGAATTGAAGGTAATAAAATGGATGGTTGCCCAAATTGTCCTTTGCTGTAAATTATTCCAGAGATCTAGATTACGTCAGCCAAAGATATTGATCACAATGCTGAGAGGTTTATAACTACTATTGACTTACTATGTGACCCCGGGGCAGAAATCTAGGAAAATTGCAAAAGCATATCTACTGTAATGAAAAGCCCATCATTAATAGGACTTACTATCTTGTCATCCAACTAGTACTATGTTGGCTTCAAGGCAAATATTTAACAAACATTTGAAACCGAAAGCACTTCTGTCTTCTCCCTTTTATCTTCCATTGATGTTCCCGAGCTATTCTGATGAATGTATTTTTGTTCTTATCAATAAAACATGTAGGTTAAAATAAGCAAATATATTTATAAATATTAGTGTATATAAATTAGCATCCAAATATTCAAATAGCTCCTACTCCTTTATTATTACCCTCATTATTTTAATAAAGAGTTAGCTCCTCATATAGACCAGTTTAGAACAGGGCTCAAGTCCAATTCTCCTGGGTAGTTAAACCCTAACTGTTCAAGCATTCTGAAAACTAATTACTCTCTTTTTTTTTTTTTTTTTTTTTTTTTTGAGGTGGACTCTCTCTCTGTCATCCAAGCTGGAGTGCAGTGATGCGATCTCAGCTCACTGCAACCTCCGCCTCCTGGGTTCAAGTGATTCTCCTGCCTCAACCTCCCAAGTAGCGGGAATTACAGGCATGCATCACCACACCCAGCTAATTTTTGTATTTTCAGTACAGATGAGTTTTATCCGTGTTGGCCAGGCCGACCTCCAGTTCCTGGCCTCAAGTGATCCCCTCACCTCAGCCTTCCGAAGTGCTGGGATTATAGGTGTGAGCCACCACACCCGGTGGAAAACTAGGTACTCTTAGAGAAGCGATTCTGAGATGAAAATGGCCATATTTAGGATGCATAAACCGAAATCTCTGATTTAAATTAACTACTAATTTAACGTTATTTTCAAAGCACTGGGCCCAGATTACAATGAGAATTAATTCTTATTCCTTTCTTGAAAAGAAGCCTTTTGTCTTTGTGCATTCAATTTTTCACTGTCACATGAGTACATTCTTTTCACCACATGAGTTCCAGGCTGGCAGAAACATCCACTAATCCTTAGACCTCTTGGCTGGAACGACAAAAATGCATAAAATCTTACCAGGCCAAAAGAGATCAACTTTAAAAATCTTTGGCATCCAAACATGTCAGAACTGTTTTTTGCTGGTTCTCCAAACCATTTGTGTTGTTCATTTATGGTCCAGGGGATCTGTAATGTCAGTTCCTACTTTTATTGGGCAGCCTGGAATTTTTAAGCACCATATTTCATTTACCTTTCTTGGATGTTTATAATTTTCACCGCTGTTTTTACGAGTTTTCTTCTCTATGTCTCTAAGCCTAAGTGTGGAGATGTGGTAATAGCCCGTTCTCTGCCAGTCAAAGCCCTCACTTTGACGTTGGCCACTTTGTTCCTGTGACATCTGCTCCTTCCATTATAGACAAACTGGGGCTTTCCTTCTGCAGAACTGTGACTAAACAACCACCATATTCATCAGTGGCAACAATTCTTGTAAACAAGAAACGCTGAATTCACAGGCTTTGTGAAATCCTGCCCCCAAGAGGCCACATGTCTAAAGTCAGTCAGGTGGTCCTCAGAAATGATTTTAGAAGTCTCAGTAAAGAAAAATTACGGAGACACTCAGATATCCTAGTGTGATATTGTTGCAAAACTTTTTCTAATTTTTTGTTAAGCTGTGAGAAAGCGCCTATGGAAACACCCGGATGAAGAAGCGGCAAATCACCGTCCCAAAAGCACTAAAAAACATATTTCAGAAAGGAAATATGTAGCGTTAAAACAACATAGATGCGTTTTTGAAAACAAATTTAATTGAGAAAAATAATAATGACAACAATAATGATCTAATCCCAGGACATGTCATGGGAATTAATGACTGCCTAAAAGCAAATGGTCTAAGGTAATGCTCTCAGGAATTAGTCTTGCTTAATGAACTGCTATTGGTTTAGTAAACGAATGCTTACAGTGACAGAAAGTAAAAAATCAGGGCTGCCATTATGGAGACTGGTTGATTCAAAGAGGGGTGGGGGGAGAAGCTAATGCAAAAAAAAAATGCATCATTTGCTGCTCTTACTCAATTTTTTAGATTTGTTTGTTGTTCACAAATTATAGATCCTTTATTACTTTCTTCTTTCATATATCTGTATGAACTTTTACTTTTGTACTTTTGTACTTTTAGTCTAAGGATATGTTTACTTATGCATTGTTTTACTGACAGAGAAGTAATCTGGTAATACAAATTCAACTCCCTCTAGTGCAGGCATATCAAAGATCTAACATTACGTTTACCTCAAATAGTTTTATTTTAAATACTGTGATCTGAAGAAAATGTGGATCCTTGGCCGGGCGCAGTGGCTCACACTTTTATCCCAGCACTTTTGGGAGGACCAGGCGGGTGGATCACCTAAGGTCAGGAGTTTGAGACCAGCCTGGCCAACATGGTGAAACCCGATCTCCTACTAAAATACAAAAATTGGCTGGGCATGGTGGCGGGTGCCTGTAATCCCAGCTAGTCGGGAGTCTGAGGTATGAGAATCGCTTGAACCCGGGAGACGGAGGATGCAGTGAGCCGAGATCAGGCCGCTGCACTCCAGCCTGGGCGACAGAGTGAGACTTTGTTTCAAAAAAAAAAAAAAAAAAGATGATCTTCCACGTGGGCTTTAGAATACTGCTTCAAAATTATACTTCACTTAGAACTTATTACTCAACATCTTATTTTAAGATTATTCTAACAGCTGACTTCTTGATTCTACCTCTCCGTATTGCCTCTGCCTTATAATCCCAAAAGAGCTACTAAAATTATATATCTGATCACTTCACTTTCCTGCTTAAAAACCTATGCCCATTCCTAGATGTTCCCTGAGCAGATCCTTTGTTGTTTCGTTTTGTCTATTTTTATCGTAAAATACATTTTTGAGGAAAAAAATTTAAACTGGACAAAAAGATACAAAGTGAACAGGAAATATCCTCTGACCACTTTCTCTCCCGCTTCATCCTCACTCCCCCGGAGTAACCAATATTAACGCACTTTTCCAGAAATGTTCCACTCTGCATCAGTGGAACTAAACTAAACCAGACAGTCTACTACATCCTTCAATAGCCTTTGTCTTATTGACTGGACTATGACTCAGCACACCCTTCCCCAGTCAAGAAGATTGTTCTTCTACCTCTGTGACTTTGAACTCCCAACAGAAATTCCCCCCTTTGGGGTATGAGCCATATAAACAGGGCTAGACCAAGCTCTGGGAACTGCCCCCTCCCCCACTGACGTATAATTTGATATTACTTCAAACCAGTATCCTTTACATTTGTTTTGCTCAACTTTTATTTAAATGGAGAGGAGATTAAAATGATTTTCTCTTAATAAAAAAATTCAAGAAGCAGATTCACCTGTTTCTATTTGCCAAAGCAGAATAAATATATTTTTAATCAACAAAATAGTATGCTTTTCTAAAATTCTAGTTCTGTTTTTCAATGGAAATTTGCAGTGAAAGTTTCCAGATGCTTGGAAGTTATAAAAAGTTTAAACTTAGGTAATAAAAATAAATCACCCATTTATGATAAGCAGCACTCTGTGAAAGATTATTTCAGAATCTCAGCTGACTGACAACTTTTAGGAGGCTGAACTGTACTTAAGTGTGGCAAACATGCATCATGAAGATGGGTTGTTTACTGTAGCAAGTTACTTGCCTTCGGTCCAACTGTCCTTTTGGCAGAAGCACACCAATCTAATTTTGCCTGTTACATAAAGAGCCACATGTGGAAACCTGAGTCCCCTGACATCATATTACTGACTTAATCCAGTCATAATTCAGTGCCCAGAGACCGCTCAGCAGGCCCACCCACCCCCACTCTCACTCTGGATATATTCATGATAGCACAGAGGTTAGCTGACACACTCGGGAATCAGACACGCTGGGTCAGACTCATTTCCACCACTTATCAGTAGTATGATTTTGGACCAATTGCTTAACCCTCCTAAGCCTCAGTTTCTGAATCCTTAAAGTAGAAATACTAACAGTGGCCTCCTCTTAAGATTGTGCAAAGATTGAATGAAACGATGTGTGCAAAGCTCTCAAAGAGTGGCTGGCAGTCATTGTTGGAGACGTTGATTTTACTTTTGTTATTTTTATTCAAGACTCTAGAATAAAATTACCTCCAAAGGTGTCCAAAGTTTGGCACAGTTCAGAAAAGTCTGAAGTTAAAAATCACGAAAACAGACATTGATTTTCTTCATTCTTTTTGGTAGTATCAACCTAATAGAAACTGGACCAGGTTCCTGATCCAGTTTGACTTTACTACCTGTGTGACCTTCCACATCACTTAATCTTTTTAAGTTGTGCTTTTCTGGTCTATAAAAAATTAAGATTATACCTCACAGCATTGAACGTAAATATTAAATTGTATAAGATTTTATACAAGTACAAAGTGTTATTATGGTTCATCAGAATGTATTTTTTTTGTTTTGTTTTGTTTTTACTTTAAAAATCTCCGTAGAACTCATCTGATTCACAAAATTCCCTCTAACCAACCCCAGCACTTCATTTGCTCCCACATAATTGCTGGAGTTGTTTACACAAATCCGTCCTCAGAATCAAAGAGCTCAAGGCTGGAGAAGGCGGTGAATCTGGCCCCGGGCCTCTGCTTGAACATTCTGGGTGCTGGTCGCTAGCTGACCCTTAAACAACTCCATGTCCTCTTTGGAGTTCAAAGTTTGGGGGTAAAATCACTACCCCCTCTCAAAGATAAACACAAATGGAGTTCCGCGGTGGTGTCCGGTGCTAACATGAGACATGTTGAGCGTGAATCTCATCAGAACAGTGTTTTTCCAACATAATAAACTGCTCTTTGTTCAAATCAGAAACTGATTTCACTCGATTTTCCCAAATCGGCCCTGCCAGGTTTCCTTGATTTAATTGTATATTTTTTGTCGGCTGACAATGGAAAGCAGAAGAAAATAGTCTCGCTAAGGAAATGAAATACTACCAAGAAAAACAGGCATTCTCACACTGTATGAGGGTTTTTTTCTTTCTTCACATTCAATTTTTATAAGAAAAAAGGTCTCTACCCTTTGAAACAACAGCATTATTGCAGTGACTCTTAGGTCATATCTACATGGCCCAAAAGAAAATGTTGGAAAGAAAATTAACTAGTTCATAAGGGTATGGGCAACTTTATTTTTAAAAGGAAATGGTTCTTCATACATAGAAAGAATAATAAATGGGAGCAAAAAAAGATGTGTGTTAGGCAGTTATTTAAATAATTCCAATTTTAAAATATGTACTTAGCCAAAGTATCCATGGAGTTCAGGTAAAATCATTTAGAGGGAACACAAATTAACCAAATCATTACTGAAATTCTTTACCTTTTTAGCTAAAATTGCGCATTATTCCTTTAATACCAGAGAAGACCTGAGTCCTGGTTGACTGTTAGTGAGGAGTTGTATCAAAAGAACAAAGGTTTGAAGCCAGTTAGGGCCAGGTTCCTATCTCAGCTCTGCCATCTAGTCATCATTTGCCCAATGGCAAATTCGATTTTTCATTTATTTGATTTAAAAATATTACTGAGACTCTTCTACAATGATAGGTGCTATTGTAAAGAAGGAAGATACAGCAGGCAATATATTTGCCAAGACTGTTGCTTCCAAGGGGCATTTATTCCAAAGCAGGGAGAAAGAAAGAGAGACAAAAGGCAGGGGGAGGGAGGACGGAAGGGAGAAAAGGGGAAAGGAAGAAAAGAGAAAAAAGAGAAAGATGACAGATAAACAACAAAACTATCAACATTTGGTGGTATGAAGCCATGGAACCAGAATGAGATTATCTAAGGATCGATACCAGAGAGGGCCAAGGATGCAGCCTTAGGGCACTACAGTGTTTAGAGGTCAGGGAGGTAAGATTGAAGAGGCGTTACTTATCTCATCATAAAATGCTAGCTTATCACCTACAAAGATTTTTTTTTTTTTTTTTGAGATAGGATCTTGCTATGTAGCCCAGGCTGGAGTGCAATGGCTTGATCTCAGCTCACTGCAGCCTCCACCTCCCAGGTTCAACTGATTCTCCTGCCTCAGCCTCCTGAGTAGCTGGGATTACAGGTGTGCACCACCATTTCTGGCTTTTTTTTTTGGACTGAATCTCACTCTATCGCCCAGGCTGAAGTGCAGTGGCACAGTCTCAGCTCACTGCAACCTCTGCCTCTCAGGTTCAAGCAATTCTCGTGCCTCAGCCTCCCGAGTAGCTGGGATTACAGGTGTGTGCCACCATGCCTGGCTAATTTTTGTATTTTTAGTAAAGATTATGTGTTATCTGCCCACCTCAGCCTCCCAAA
Organism: Piliocolobus tephrosceles; assembly: GCF_002776525.5. Classification (NCBI taxonomy): domain Eukaryota; kingdom Metazoa; phylum Chordata; class Mammalia; order Primates; family Cercopithecidae; genus Piliocolobus; species Piliocolobus tephrosceles. The sequence continues at coordinate 109,391,840 of NC_045441.1, forward strand.
GTGCTGAGATTATAGGCATGAGCCACCATGCCTGGCCGATTTTTTAAAAATTATGTACATTTTGCTACTAGCCTATTAAAGATACCCAACAATGTTAATTTCTTCTTTTTGTTTAAATCCTCTCCCTCCTCACCAACTCCCACCATGCAAATATAATCAATCTCTGGCTCTAAAAAAAAAAAAAGACAACTGAGCGCCTGCATAGCAAAGGAGTAAAAACTAACACTTCCTTTAGCTCAATTTATCTAGGCCCCACTGACTGTAACAGTGAGGAAAGATCATACCCTAGTAAATCATTATAGATCACAACTAGTAATCCCAAATGACAGGTCTCCTCTGTTCTTCTGAATTTCATTTCATTGAAATTGTTCCAGAGTTTGCATGTTAAATTACACAAATTATATCCACTACTGTCTTCTATTTTGAAAGAAGAAAATTATGCATTTCTCTTTTACCTGTTCCCTTTAAACATCTTAACTCCTGCTTACACTTATATGAAAGCATTTATCTTATCATAATTAGACAAAGTTCCTAAAAACAAAAAAAAGCAATGACCCACAACTAACCTACAGCATGTATATCAGAATTAGGTTCAGAAAATCCCAAAACAACTGTAGCTTACAGGAGATGAGCTTTTTCTCTTAGACAAAACAGGTTGAAGGATGGGCAGCTGGGGGCTGGTGTAGAAGCTGCACGATGTTGGCAGGGACCCAGGCTCCCATCCTTCTACTCCACTATCCCCAGGCATGTCTTCTATCTTCAAGGTCACCTTGTGGTCCAGATGGCTTCCTGCCCTTCAGGAAGGAGGAGAGAAAACCTGAGTCAATACACTTTAAAACCTTCCTTATAAAAGAAGGGATTGAGGAAGGTTATGTGGAAGATGCTTCTGAGTTGGGCCCAGATGGATAGCTAGGAAAAGGACATCCTCCATAAAGAGGATCATGTCAGCAGTGAAGTCAGAAAAGTACAAGTATGGTTAAGGAACAAGAAAGATTCATCTGAATATAGTAATATTTGGGAAAAACAGTAATGTGTCTATTGATGATGAGCCTTGGTGTGCAATTTATTATAAGTCTCCCCACCTATAACAGAATGATTCTCTTATTTTCTCATGATCTGGGGAAGTAGGTTTGGATATTCAAGGCTGGGGTTGAGTAATAGGAAAATATAATCAGAATAAAAAAGATGAGTTTTTTTGTTCTTTTGGGCTTCCAGCCCCTCAGCTCTGGCCATGCCAATGCACACCTTTCCGGGATCGAGTCCGCCCAGAACGCTTTGTGCCATGGACATGCTGCAATGCTGTTCACTGGGTTACCTCTCTTGGAAGAACACAAGCACACAGGCTGGTGCACAGGAAGCACTGCAGAAATATTGGGGATGAAGAATCTAGAAACTGGGGTGCATGCTCCAGGAGTGTAGAGAGAGCCCAAATCAAGATGCACCTTTAATATCACTCTAAGGTGTTAGGAAATGGGGAATGAGGAGAGGCTTTCAAAACAGAGGGGCAACAAAATCAGAACTATTATTAGAAATAATAACTCCAACAGCATCAATTGTTAGAGGAAATATATTAAAAGATGAGTTAGGAGACTATTTCAATCACACAGCAGGATCTAGATAACTAAAACAGAAACAACAGTCATATTGAAGAAGATTGGCAAGAGGTCAGCATCCCATGATCACGTTGCACTGTTGCTTTATAGGATTGTGTTTGATGGCACTATTGTTTACAACCCTCAACTTTCTTCCCTGCTTTATCATTAGTGTTACTTTAGAATAATGAAGCCTGTTCCATCCGTTAACTCCACTAACATTTGATCTCCCCATAGGTTGAGGTTAAAAATTAATTACTCTTCCAACATATTGATTACATGACTATAAATATAAAAACAGAACTACAGAGCAACTACAGGGACCCTTTGTTTAAATAGCATGTTTGCTCTTTTTAAAGGAGGTAATTAACGGCAAAGGACTTTGGAACTGGAGGAACATGCTAGAAAAGCAACCCTTGAGTGCCATCTAGTGTTGACAACACATTCAAATGTAGTGTATCAAAGAAGGGTCTGGTTTCTTACACTGTAGGTGACTTAATTGTTGAAAGCAGGCAATGTTTGAATAGTAAAAACCAAACTTACACATACTTTGTTGCTTGCCACCCGGGTATTAACATGAATCTTCATTTTTGAACTACAGTGGGAGGAAGGCTTCATTTCAGCTTCTAGGTCAAAGTGCGTTCACAGAATTGTAGGGCGCTGAATGTAGCTCATACAACTCTTTCTTTTATCATTCCAGGAAAAGGTTAGCCCTAAGGTAAAGCTAGCATGTAACTCCTCCTTTTCCTCCCTTTTACCAGTTAGTTTCAGATCATTTCACCTAATTAAAAATGAACTCATAATATTTCATGAATTAAAGAATACAGAACATGGAAGAGGTTAAGAACTGGTGTTGAAATCTCCTGCCATGGAAATTCATTGTTACTGAGGCGGCTCATATATCAGAGCACTGCCTTCTGCGGACATTAAAATTCACTTTGTTTCGTGTCCCTAATACCGCCCAGCCCTTGGGAAGCACGAAGCTGACATTGTATTAGGCAATTCATGCTGACCTAGTAACTCAAAGCAATCATCACTGGTAACTTAAAGTGACTATACTCCAAAAGAAATAGAGCCTAAGGTCACAGTTATAAATCTTACCACAGGAAGGCCAAAGATTATAATCTTTATGCCAAGTGCTGCAGATTCCTTTCTGCTGAGGAGAGTCATATTTCAAAGACTTTACTAATCTGAAACCTATAGGTGGTTGTGACAATAGCAGATATGGTTTACATGACATCAATCCCACATTTTAAAGAACACTGGGTTAATCAGTAAAAAAAGGGGCAATTACATTTATTATATCTGCAGCCAAGACTGCATACTTTTACCTTCACACTATACTGAAATGCAATGTCATAATTGTTTATGAACTAAAAGGCCTAACATATAATAAAAGCATAGTTAACTAAGGAGGTGTGTGATCCTGTACCAGTGTATATTTGCATAATTTGCAAGCAGTCTCTGAGTTTGCTATGATGATGTGTAAACAGCGGGTATTTGTTCAGTTGGAACTTTGTGCTGTTGAGACTAAAGTCAAAGGTTTGATCCCTAATCAGGACAGACAGCTTCACCATTGGGTGCCTGAAAGCACTGCATCATTATGCTTCCTCAAGATCGACGGGCTTTAGCAGAGTGAACATGTAAGTTGCCCACTGCTAAAGAAAAACATTTTAAAATGTTTTTATTTGACTTTTTTTACCTAAGGAATGTATGCCTTCTATGTGCAAAATAAGATGTGATTTTTTTGTAGCCAACATTCTAGCAGACTCTAACAATCTCCTCCCGCACCCCTCTGTTCCCGTAGATTCTCTCACCTCCGTATTTACATGCCTCTCATTTTTACAGAAAGATATACACATATGTTGATTTTAGAGTTTTAAACAAAAATAGGATCATGCTGTATACATAATTTGCAACAGTTCATTTTGACTTTGCAGCATATCACAGGTATTCCTCCAGTTTCTAATTCAGTCTTTCTCATTGCTACCTGACCATCTGTAGAATGGATGTTAGAATCTCCTCAGGCTGTTTCCAATTTTCTGTGTTTATTTTGTTCACTATTACACACAATGCTACAAAAAAGATCTTTTACATATAATCTAACATATTGGCCTTCTACTCTAGGATACAGTCCCAAAAGTGGGGTCACTAAGTCAAACACTGTATTTTGTTGGATATTAGGCAAGTTATTTTCCCCAAGGCCTGCACATTTTCACACTCCCAACGATATTTGAAAATACCTATTTCCCTATTTTGTACCAGCATGGGACATCAGCATTCTTTCTCATTACTGCCGACTAAGTAAACAATGGTTTCTTACTGTTGTCATAATTTGCTTTTTCATGATTAACAGTGAAGTTGACTTCCTGTGTTTGTGTTTTGTAGCCATCTGCATTTCTTCATATTGCCTTTCCACAGCCTTTGCCCCATTTTATCCTTTCTTCAATTTTTTATTCAATTGTTTGTCTTTCAGCAGGTGGCAAAATCTTCTTGTATAATAGATATATTAACCTTTTAGCTGGGCGCAGTGGCTCACGCTTGTAATCCCAGCACTTTGGGAGACTGAGGAAGGCAGATCAGTTGAGGTCAGGAGATTGAGACCAGCCTGGCCAACATGGTGAAACCCTGTAACTACTAAAAACACAAAAGTTAGCTGGGCGTGGTGGTATACATCTGTAATCCCAGCTACTCGAGAGGCTGAGGCAGGAGAATTGCTTGAATCCAGGAGGTGGAGGTTGCAGGGAGCCGAGATCACACCACTGCACTCCAGCCTGGGCAGCAGAGTGAGACTCTATCTCAAAAAAAGAAAGAAAGAAAGAAAAAGAAAAAAGAAAGATTAACCATTTTTATTTATTACAAATTATTTTCCCAGACAATCATTTGTCCTTTGACTATGTTTATGTCTTTTGTCATATAAAAATTTCAAATTTTCATGTAATCCAACATATCTGTCTTTTCTGGCATTATGTCCTCCACCCTTGAAAGGTCTTAGAGAGTCTTCCTGGACCCAATATTGCAGAAAAACAATTTCAAGCACATACCTTAATGATGGTGGACTTTTAACTCTAAGGATCTCAAACAAACCCCCACAGAAGTCTGGCAGGTCATGGAAAGTTATGATACCCAACGAATAAGAAAGATAGGGTATACCGGGGGCTGTGATAACATGCAGGATGTACACCCCATCTAAAGGAGACAGTCAGGACTGTCAACCTAAACTAAACAAAAGAATCAGGGTCTAATTTAAAGACAGTTTATTCAAGCATAAAGTTTGAGGATGGCCCACATGGAAACACAAACTCCAAAGGAATGGAATCAGTGCTTCAAAATGGGAAATTAAGGTTTCACTTGTTCATACAGAAATAAAGAGTTTTTAGCAAGATTATGACATTTTTCATACAAGGTTGGTGCATAGTTATAGCAATTTAATATGTTACAGGCAGCATTTCTTTTGGGAAGGATACATTTAACATTTTTTACAGAGAGTATAAGTGTCATGAGATTTTTGTCACGTGTTCTAAGCAAAGCAGGACAATAAAGGGAAAGTTAATCCGTAATAAGGACTATTAACTAAGAAAGAGGAGGTTTTTGTCCCTGGCATCACTGACATCACTTAATTCTCTCCAGTCACTGTACAGAACAAGGAAAATAAAATAGCAAGTTAATCTATAATCTGAGAAACAGAAGTTGTAACTATATGTGACTCAGATTATGGTCACATCTCTTTCAAGACTTAAAGTGTTTGAGGGATTCCAGCAGCTTTTTTTTTTTTAGATGGAGTTTCAGTCTTGTTGCCCAGGCTAGAGTGCAGTGGTGGGAGCTTGGCTTACTGCAGTTTCCACCTCCCAGGTTCAAGCTATTCTTCCTCAGCCTTCCAAGTAGCTGGGATTGCCCACCACCACACCCAGCTAATTTTTTGTATTTTTAGTAGAGATGGGATTTCACCATATTGGCCAGGCTGGTTTTGAATTCCTCATCTCAGGTGATCTGCTTGCCTTGGCCTCCCAAAGTGCTGGAATTACAGGAATGAGCCACTGCGCCCAGCCTCCAGCAGCTTCTAAGTTATGTTTATTCTCACAGTTCTAAACTCCAGTCAAGATTGGCCCTTTAGTAATTCACACTAAATGTTACCACATCTTCTTTTTTTCTCTCTGAGAAAAGCCAGCTAACCAGATTTTTATATAAAATTTCCCAGCTTTATAATATATGTTAGCCCTTTTTATTATTTGTTTATTTGGAACAAGGTCTCACTCTGTCACCCAGGGGGCTGGAATGCAGTGGCACGATCATGGCTCACTGCAGCCTTGACTTCCTGGGCTCAAGTGACCCTCTCACCTCAGCCTCCTGAGTAACTAGAACCACAGATGGATGCGTGCCACCACACTCAGCTCATTTTTTAAATGTTTTTGTAGAGGTGGAGTTTCGCTCTATTGCCCAGGCTGGTCTCAAATTCATGGGCTCAACGGGTCCTCCTACCGTGACCTCCCAAAGTGCTAGGTTCACAGGCATGAGCCACCGTGCCTGGCCTTAAGCCATTTTTTTCCCCCGAGACTGAGTCTTGCACTGTCGCCCAGGCTGGAGTGCAGTGGCATCGATCTTGGCTCACTGCAACCTCCACCTCTTGGGTTCAAGCAAGTCTCCTGCCCCAGCCTCCCAAGTAGCTGGGATTACAAGCACATGCCACCACACTCAGCTAATTTTTGTATTTTTAATAGATGGGGTTTCACCATGTTGGCCAGGCTGGTCTCAAACTCCTGACCACATGATCTGCCCACCTCGGCCTCCCAAATTGCTGGGATTACAGGTGTGAGCCACCATGCCCTGTCAACCCATTTTTTAGAAAATAAAATTGCCCAGGCCGTATCAAATGTGTCTGTGAGCCCCCGATATAAAGCTTGGTTCCTCATGGCACTTGCACTATGAAAGGAAAAGAAAAAAGCCAAGGATTTACTATGCATTGGGCATTGAAACCCATATACATCATTTTTTTTAATCCTCCAAATAGCTTACCACTTAGGTGTTAGTATGATCATTTTGCAGATAAAAAAAAAACTGAAATTAAGGATGGATTAAACATTTATCCACATTATTCAGCTAGTAACAGAGCCAAGATTTCAGCCCAGTTTTTCTAGCTCTAAAGAGTAGCTCTTCAACCTTATCATGCTACAACTCTCACCAAATTCCAAAGTAGAAGGTCATCTTTATTTTCCCACTTTTTAGAAAGTGAACTGTAAAGATCTTAAAGGACATCTCCAGCATTGTTTCAAATGTAGAACTCTGCCGGGCACAGTGGCTCACGCCTGTAATCCCAGCACTTTGGGAGACTGAGGTGGGTGGATCACTTGAGGTCAGGAATTCCAGACCAACCTGGCCAATATGGTAAAACTCCATCTCTACCAAAAATACAAAAATTAGCTGGGCATGGTGGCAGGCGCCTGGGATCCCAGCTACTTGGGAGACTGAGGCAAGAGAATCGCCTGTACCCGGGAGGCGGAGGTTGCAGTGAGCCGAGATCGAGCCAGTGTACTCCAGCCTGGGCGACAGAGCAAGACTGTCTCAAAACAAAAAAATAAAAAATAAACAGAAATGTAAAACTAGATGAGAGTTTCCACATGTCAGAGATGAAGATTACTACCCAATTCAATATTAACCTCAGAATTAAAATTGTCACTGGACATCAGGGAAGACTTTTCCAGTGTGAAGTATGGGAATAACATGGAGTTCTTTTGGGATAAGGAGGTGGCAGTGGCTGAAAACTCAAAAATAACCAGCACCAACCTCAAGACCTGCCCTTGGTACTGAGGATCTGCACTTCAGCTTCATGATCCCATAGGAGAGCCTTAGAAAGATGTGTGGCCAGATAAGCTACAGAGATTGCAGACAAACCAGAAAGGAGAATAGAGTGGTGATCAAAGAGGTTCCTTTGAAAAAGGAATGTCGCCGGGCGCGGTGGCTCAAGCCTGTAATCCCAGCACTTTGGGAGGCCGAGACGGGTGGATCACGAGGTCAGGAGATCGAGACCATCCTGGCTAACACGGTGAAACCCCGTCTCTACTAAAAAAATACAAAAATTAGCCGGGCGAGATGGCGGGCGCCTGTAGTCCCAGCTACTTGGGAGGCTGAGGCAGGAGAATGGCGTGAACCCGGGAGGCGGAGCCTGCAGTGAGCCGAGAGGGCGCCACTGCACTCCAGCCTGGGCGACAGATCGAGACTCCGTCTCAAAAAAAAAAAAAAAGAAAAGAAAAAGGAATGTCATTTCTCTCTTTCTAAGAAACTGAAAACCCATTGCGAAGATTAAGATTTTGCCAAACGTGGGAATTTGGAGAGAGCAGTACCTGCTCCATTAGAACTTTTGTTTGAATGAAGTAACCTGTTAACAAGGACAGATAATATTGATTTGTTTTATGTGAATTTGCCTAGGGAGGTAACCACGGTCATAATAATTTATAAGTTCCTGGGTTCTGAGGACCATGGCTCCTGTTCTTGGTATTACTCCCATTGGTTTTCTTTTTTTTTAATATATTGATTAAATTAATCCAGGTCTTGGAATAACATATTCTGCACAGAAATCAAAGAGACAGAAAAGGTGATAAATAATTGATGCAGCCTCTGATATGTTAAACACGTGATGTTGAAAGAAAAGTTTTCTCCTTGACACACAGTAAGTCTGAGCATGTGTCATAACAAAAAGACCTTGCCACATTCTTAAGGTTGGGAAGAAAACTATGAAAAAGAACAATTATGTTGATATCATGATCCTCAGCATACTCTCTGCCAAAATTACATCATATGCAGTGATTTCATAAGATGTAGCAACATTAAATTTTTATCTTTGTTCTGCAATTCAGGTACGAGTTAAGTAAAAATCTAAACAAGACATTCTTGGGCCTAAGATGCTCCCCAAAAGAGCATTTCAAAAGAAATTTGTTTCCACTTGATTTTATAAGTATATGACAAACTTGAATGATATAAAGTTAGAGCAAAGAACTGGTCCAAGGCCTGACTTAGTCACTTTTTAATAGTTAGCATTTATTGAGACATTACCATGTGCCAAACATTACATAAAATGCTTTACATTGATTAACAAATATAATCTTTACCCCATCTGATGAGCTACATACTATTATTATCCTCATTTTGAGTAAAAAAAAAAAAAAAAAAAAAAAAAAAACTGGTCACAGAGGATTATAGAATTCACCCAAGATTGTATTACTACCAGAAACCAAACACAGGTAGTGTTCCTCTAGGAATTCATGCTTTTAATCAATGTCCTATAAGCAGATAACCTTAAGCCCTTTCCTTCCTAAGGCTCAGATAACTTGTCTCAAACATGAGGATAATAAAACCGATTCTACCTATTTCCCTTGGTTATTTTGAGGAACAAGTGAGATCATTACATGTAAAGGTCTCAATAGGCTGAGCACAATGGCTCATGCCTGTAATCCCAGCACTTTGGGAAGCCAAGGCAGGAGGATCACTTGATGCCAGGAGTTCAAGACCAGCCTGGGCAACATAGTGAAACCCCATCTCTCCAAAAATTAAAGTTAAAAAATTGCTGGGCTTGGTGGCACATGCTTATAGTCCCAGCTACTCGGGAGGCTGAGGCAGGAGGATTACTTGGGCACAGGAGTTCAAGGCTATAATGAGCTATGATCATGCCCTTGGGCAACAGAGTGAGACCGTGTCCCTAAAAAAAAAAAGGCTCAGGAAGTTATAAATCATTACAATCTTTAGCTTATTTCCTAACTTTCAGAAATGAGCAAGCTGAACCCTAAGTAAAATTCTTTAGATGTCCCTTTTCAATAGAAAGGTTTCTGTGCTTAGGCAAATCACATAGCATTGACCTTACAACATTAGTGTACTTTGAAATTGGTTATAATATCCTTTCTATAGAAAATATAAGAGTGCTATGTGGAAAGCAGAGTTGAACTAGAGTCAGAGGGCCCAACACTCGGTTCAGCCCTTACCAACTCATATTCACTCACTCTTAAAATGTCCCATCTGTAAAACATGATTCCCCATCTCACAGGTTATTAAAGTTATATACCTGCATGTGCTTTGTAAACTACTGAACAAGAAGCAGTTCTTTGTATTACTGCCATGTCAAAGAAGAATAATGTGCAACTTACCCAGGAGAAGAAGGAAAGGATGTCATCAGCAGGGAGCCAGCCCCAGGGGCCAGTGTCCCAAAGACTGTGGAGAGACTGACTTTGCTGACTTTGGGTGGGTTATTTTGGGGGAAAGGGTTGTTGTTTTAGTCACAGTTGGCTGGTGCTATTTCCTTGATTTTGGCCCCCACCTTCCACATGGAAATTATGTTTTCATTCATCCTTTCATTCATGTACCAAAATATTTGGTGTGCATCTATCATGTGCCTGGCATTGTGTTAATTCTGTTAAACACTGGGGACACAACAGTAATGAAAATAGAGTCCCTATCCTCATAGAATTTACATTCTAGAGAGGGAGACATGTAACAGACAAAACATGAAACTAAATTATAACAGCATGGGATAAGTGCTAGAAGGAAATTAACATCGACAGGCGAGATGCTGGTGTGGGAAAGACCCACTTCAGGTGGGCAGTAGCAAAAGTGGGAATGCTGAATGTGGAAAAGGACAGACAGATTTGAGCCATCTTTTAAAGGAAAAATAGACATACTTCTTGATGGATCTGATGTAGAGGATGAGGAAAGAGAGGATTAGGAGATGACTGCTAGGTTTCTGCATTAAGCAATTAAAGGACAAGGACCCTGTCACCATTCACTCATATGTGGACAATTGGAAGAGGTGGGTGTGGAAGTCAACAACACCATTTGGAATATGTCACTTTTCAAATGCCTGTAAGACATTCAAATGTCAAATTGAATGTATGAGCCCAGAACCCAAAGGAAAGTTCTGGATTGAGAAAAAGGTGGGATGTCATGAGCTTATAGACAGTATTTAAAATCATGCTAACATTCTGTTTAAGCCAGGCGTGGTGGTTCACGCTTGTAATCCCAGTACTTTGGGAGGCTGAGGTGTGTGGATCACCTGAGGTCAGGAGTTCAAGGCCAGCCTGACCAACATGGAGAAACCCTGTCTCTACTAAAAATACAAAATTAGCCGGGCATGATGGCGCATGCCTGTAATCCCAGCTACTCAGGAAGCTGAGGCAGGAGAATCACTTGAACCTGGTAGGCAGAGGTTGTGGTGAGCTGAGATCGTGCCATTGTAGTCCAGCCTGGGCAACAAGAGCGAAACTCCATCTCAGAAAAAAAAAAAAAAAAAAAAAAAATCTGTTTAGTAAGTCTGAAAAAGCTTCAAGAACAGGTTTTCTTTAATCCCTAATAGTGAAATTTCAGGAAGGCAATAATTCAAAAAATATATTTCCACCCAGAAATTGAGAGGGAATTCTTAGGTCCCTGCAAATCATCCCAATGGAGTAACCCACTGCTCCGGTGAGAAAATGGTGTAACAGAATGAGATAGGACTTAAACTAAGAAGGACCTGGGCTTGAATTCCAGCTCTACCATTGCTAATGATGTGGCCTTATGAGAGTTTCTTTACCAGTTTGATCCTCTTTTTAATTATCTATACAATGGAAATTTAAAAATACCTTGAGGGTTGTTGTGAACAATGTAAATAACATCTGCAAAAATGTCTAGCACAGGGTAGAATCAGTAAGCAGTAGCAATATTAAATTTCTCTCTTTTTTTGCACTAAAATGTCTTGAAAGACACAACCTCTACTTGCAGGCCTCCTTCTCTCCTGGATTCAATCCAGTCATGTTTCCTGTCTCTCATTCCACTGGATCTGCTCTTGTCAAAGTCACCAATGGTGTTGATTCTGCCTTCAATTGTATACTCCTTCTCAACAGCATTTAACCCAATTGATCACTTCTTCTTCCTTGGTTAACTTTCTTCTCAGCTTCAGCGACACCATACCATCCTGATTTTCCACATACATCACAGAAAGATCCTTCTCAGTCTCCTTTGCTTAACTGTTTTCCCAAGCAGAAATGCTAAATGTTGGAGAACTTAGGCTCAGTCCTAGAACCTCATTTTTTCGATCCTCTCTCCCTCCATAGGTAACATTATCCAGTCTTATAGTTGAAATAACATCTATCAAATCCCAAATTCACATCTCCCCCTCAACTCTAAATTCATATATTTAATTGTCTCTTTGGCATCATGATGTGACAAGCACCTCCAGTTTAACAAATAAAAATAGAACTTTTGACCACCAACAGCCCTTCCTCAAGTCTTCCACCATCCAGCAAATGGCATCATTATCCATCCAATGGTGCTCTGTTGACATCCTACCTATAAGTACGTACTATTAGCTCCATTCCTAAAATAGAGCCACAATCTGCCTCAACTCTGCTTCCAAACCCCAAGATCAGGCCACCATCGTTTCTCATGCTTTCAGGCTTCCACTTCAATCCATTCTTCCATACGAGACATTGTGACCTTTCGAAAACATAAATCAGGCCATGTAACTTTCCCATCTAAAATCCTTCCATGGCTTTCTGTTGCACTTAGAATGAAATCCAAGTTGTTCACCACAGTTTGTTAAGGCTTACATGGTTGGGCCTCAGCTTCCTCTCCAGGCCGTCTCCTTTCACCACCCCCTCTAGCACACTACCCTCCCACTTCACCAGTCTTCTTTCTGCTAAGCTTCTTTATGCTTCAGGATCTTACCCTAATTGTTTCCTCTGCCTGGAACTCTCTGCTCCAGATCTTTCCATCAGCTGGCCCCTTTTCATAATTTTCAGAGAGGCCTTCCCTCCATCCAGTCTCAAATAGCTTCCACTCTCTCAGTGATGCCCTGTCGTGTAACCCTGTGTTATTTTCTTTTTATTATGTGTAATTACTTGAAATCACTTTGTTGATCTATGTGTTTACATCTGCGTTATCTGTCTCTCCTCCACTAGAATATATGCTCCAGGAGAGCAGGAACTGATTTCTCACTCATCTCTGTATAGTGCCTAGACAGAGCCTGACACATAATAGACATTCAAAAATATTTGTCAAATGGGTGAATGAACGAATTCACAGGAGTTGTCATTGCCCTGCTATGTACAAATCTATGGCACAGGTGGTATGGAATACCACCCTTTACTTGGTTACATTTTTGCCACCTGTCCAGCTCCTTCTACTTTAACCAACTGTGTTTTCTTCTCTTTATCTGCTTCCACCCACATTTTATTTATTTATTTATTTTAACTTCTATTTTAGGTTCACTGGCATATGTGCAGGTTTGTTATATAGGTAAGTTACATGTCACAAGGGAGGCTGAGGCAGGAGAATGGTGGGAACCCAGGAAGCGGAGCTTGCAGTGAGCCGATATCATGCCACCGCATTCCAGCCTGAACGACAGAGCAAGATTCCATCTCAAAAAAAAAAATATATATATATATATATATATATATATATAGCCTGATTAGAGTTAGGATTCAACCTCAAGAATCTCTGGACCCCAGATGATTCCCAGTTCTCCAAAGAAATGCAACCTTTGTTTTGTGCTTACTTACTTCAGTAACAAAGTGAGGACTCCTGAGTTGATGGTCTGCAAAAGCATTGAAGATTACGAGCAGTAGGCAGAGCTCCTAGCTTGGGGTGGGCTTCCCTTACAGAGCCTTCCATGAGACCTGACCAAATGAAACCATTCTACATTTTCATTTTTAATGAAAGTTGAGAAAGTCTGAGAAAACCAAGAACTCTTCCTAAAATGTCAGAACTAGGAGGAAAATCCACAGTACCTTTTATAAAATGGAAGTTTATTTAAATGATTGTAATTGATAACAATATTAGAATCCATCCTGCTTCTGCCAGAGAACTTTGCCTACATTTGGCTGGTCTGCTTTTTAATTTCTCCATTTCCTGCTTCCTACATTGCCACTTGTTTCTATCTCAAAGGTGATCAGTCTTCAGTGGCCTGTTCTACGTACCTACCATTTTGAACTTGCAATATCTCCCATTGATTTCATGCTGTTCTTTCTGGAATCTGTTGGCTGTGGGGGTCTGTTCTGCTATGGTATAGTATGTACAGGCAGTTCTGTGTTTGTCTTATTTCTTGCTTTGTCACAAGAAAAGTATTTCATTACTGTGGTTTTTTGTTGTTGTTGTTTTTGTTGTTGTTTTTTCTTTGAGACAGGGTTTTGCTCTTGTCGCCCAGGCTGGAGTATAATGGCACAGCCCCGGCTCACTGCAGCCTCCACCTCCTGAGTTCAAGCAATTCTCCTGCCTCAGCCTCCAAAGTAGCTGGGATTACAGGAGCCTGCCACCACACCCAGCTAATTTTTGTATTTTTTTAGTAGAGATAGGGTTTCATCATGTTGGCCAGGCCAGTCTCGAACTCCTGACCTCAGGTGATCTGCCACCTCCGCCTCCCAAAGTGCTGGGATTACAGGTGTGAGCCACCAAGCCCAGCCTACTGGGGGTTTTTATAGGTCATTAACTCATGCATTTGAGACTGGGGCAAGAAATAAATAAGATAGTCCTTTTGGAAATACACAGTAATTGGGCAAATTCCTAAAGAAAGATACTTGATGTTATTTTGGTAAGTCCTGAAAATACCCACCAAACAAGATGATCCTGGAGCATTTTCCAGTGCTAGAAAAGTAAGAAAATCCTAAAATAAAGATACATGTATACATTGTGTAAAGATACACAATGATGGGAACATAAAACCTAACTGAAAGAGTTCCCAGTAGCCAAAGCTGGTACAATTTGAGCAACAATATAAAGAAATATCATAGGCTGGGCACAGTGGCTCAGCACTTTGGAAGGCTGAGGCGGGTGAATCACGAGATCAGGAGTTCAAGAACAGCCTGGCCAAGATGGTGAAACCCTGTCTCTACTGAAAACACAAAAATTAGCCAAGTGTGGTTGCAGGCACCTGTAATCCCAGCTACTTGGGAGGCTGAGGCAAGAGAATCACTTGAACCTTGAGGGCAGAGGTTGCTGTGAGCCGAGGTCATGCCACTGCACTCCAGCCTGGGCAACGGAGCGAGACTCTGTCGCAAAAAAAAAAAAAGAAAGAAAAGAAATATCATATTATAACCTAAAGTATAAAATAAAATTTATAAATCAGTAGTAATATAAATAATTGATTGAATAAATAAATGGAGGAGAAGGGAAAAGTCTCCCATGCAGAATTCCAAATAATTTACATAGCCTCTGCTCCTCGAAAAATCAAGCATAATCCCCCATTCCGTAAGTAGGATCTGAGCATAGTGACTTCCTTCCAAAGAGTACAGTTATGGAAAGGGGGAGAGAATGAGAACTTTACAGTAGAGAAACCTGGCAGGCACTACCTCAGCCAGGTGATTAAAGTCAGCATCAGCAATGCTAAGTCATGTTGGTCGTAGGCAACCTTAATACGATATGGTGAAAACAGCACTTGACCTCTGTGGTCTTCCTCCTGAAAACACACAACCCCAGTCTAATTATGGGGAAAATGTCAGATAAATCCCAAATGAGGGACAGTCTACAAAATATCTAACCAGTGCTCCTCAAAACTATTAAAGGCATCAAGAACAAGGAAAGTCTGAAAAACTGTTATAGCCAAGGGGACCTAAGGAGATGTGAGGGCTAACTATAATGCAGTGTCCTAGATGAGATCTTAGAACAGAAAAAGAACATGATGGCATGGCACGGTAGCTCACGCCTGTACTCCTAGCAATGAGACTTTGGGTAATCAGATAAGAGAAATTTTATGTAAATGAAACTATGCCAACATGTTACTTTCTCCAGTTTACATTTATTTTCCAACAAATATTCCACAAATGACCCCGAGCGATATAATGGTCAGGACTGGTCAGCACGGGAAAAATATAGGTAGATACATTCTGTTTTTAAAAATAAGCTTTTAATTTTAGAACAGTTTTAGATATACAGAAAAATGTGGCCAGGTGTGATGACTCATGCTTGTACTTTGGGAGGCCAAGGAAGGCAGATCACTTGAGCCCAGCAGTTCAAGACCAGCCTGGGCATCATAGCAAGATCCCCATCTCTACAAATAATTTTTAAAATTAGCCAGCATGGTGGCACATACGTGTGGTCCCAGCTGCTCAGGTGACTGAGGTAGGAGGATCAACTGAGCCTAGGAGGTCATGGCTGCAGTGAGCCCTGATTGTGCTACCACACTCTAGCCTGAGTAATGCAGTGAGATCCTGTTTCAAAAAGAAAAAAAAATTACCTAAAAACTGAAGAAATCTGAATAAACTAGAGGCTTCAGTTAATAATAGTATATCAATTTTGGTTTAACAATTGCGACAAATGTAGCATACTGATGTCATAGGTTAATAATATGGGAAGCTAGGTGTGGCACATGGGGGAACACTGTGTACTATCTTCACATTCTTCTGTACTTTTTTTTTTTTTTTTTTTTTTTTTTTTTTTGAGACAGGGTGTCACTCTGTTGCCCAGGTTGGAGTGCAGTGGTGCGATCTCGGCTCACTGCAACCTCTGCCTCCCAGGTTCAAGCAATTCTCCTGCCTCTGCTTCTTGAGTAACTGGAATTACAGGGGCACGCCACCACACCCAGCTAATTTTTAAAATTATTTGTAGAGATGGGGATCTTGCTATGATACCCAGGCTAGTCTCAAACCCCTGGGCTCAAGTAATCTGCCCTCCTTGGCTTCTCAAAGTGCTGGGATTACAGGCGTGAGCCATCACACCCAGATACATTTTTTTGTGTATCTAAAACTGTTCTAAAATTAAAAGCTTATTTTTAAAAACTAAATGTATCTACCTGTATTTTCCCCTGCTGACCTGTCCTGACCATTGTATCACTCAGGGTCATTTGTGAAATATTTATTGGAAGATAAACGTAAACTGGAGAAAGTAACGTGTTGGCATAGTTTCATTTACACAAAATTTCTCTTATCTGATTATCCCAAGTCTCAATTTGTGGTCTGTAGATTCTTCAGAAGGCCCTAAGTAATGGTAAGGGCTCCCCAATTTGTATGGCTGTGTTTCTCACCCACGTGCATATGACCCTTGAGTCAGTGGCAACACACCAGCAAATGAGTGAAGTCACATGACAATTTTACCAGAAGATTGGTTCGGCGCACGAGGAGAAGGAGTTAGTGGTTAGGTTTAATACATCATAAAATACAAATTTCAAAGTAAAATACACTTTCAGGGTCCTGGTTACACTTCTTTTGCCATTGAAAATACTCCAGCATAAGAGTTTGAGAAGCACTGCCATGAACAACACAAGTATTGTTCATAGATTGAACACCTGATACATGATATATAACGTGACTACAGATACACATTCATACATATTACTATTTTTCAAGGGAACATGGATGCTGCTGTGATTAATGAAACACACTCATATATATCAATCAGAAGAGGAAGGCTCAGTGGAGGCTCAGCTACTGCCTTAGCCAAAGTCCTTGCCCTGCATTCCCTCACTCCATCCTCAGCACCTTGCCTGGGGTCTCCTGTTTCTGACCTCCAGCTTCTCCGGCACCTGAGTTCCTCTCTAGCTGGGCGCGAATTAGCCCTTCTCTACCTGTCAGCAACTGTTGCCCAGCATCTGCCTGTTGGCCACACTTCCTGCTCCTGCAGCTCAGAATGAATGATTTCAGTGGCACTGTCCCTTAAAACTCCTCCCAGCCTAGCTCTGGTGTCAGAATGCTTCTGTTTTTAGTGTCTGCTGCCTTTCTTATTTTTTTCCCCACAAACTGAAAAGCTGAATCAGTACTCGATTTTCCCAGCTTTAACAAGGATTTACTTTGAAAAGTTGTCCAGCATTTTTAGACTACTTCCTTTGACAGAAACTCAGTCTTATCAAAACATGTATACTCTGCTATGACTGCTTTCCTCTCATGGTTGGGCCCATAGAATATATAGACAGAAGGGAGGCAGAGAAAATGAGAGACTACTTTAATTTCCTGGGACTGCCATAACAAAGTACCACAAACAGGCCAGGCAGGGTGGCTCATGTCTGTAATCCCAGCACTTTGGGAGGCCAAGGTGGGCAGATCACCTGAGGTCAGGAGTTCGAGACCAGCCTGACCAACATGGTGAAACCCAATCTCTACTAAAAATTAAAAAAAGAGCTGGGTGTGGTGGCAGGTGCCTGTAATCCCAGCTACTCAGGAGGCTGAGGCAGAATCGCTTGAACTCAGGAGGTGGGGGTTGCAGTGAGCCAAGATCACACCACTGCACTCCAGCCTAGGCAACAGAGGGAGACTCCATCTCAAAAAAAAAAAAAAGTACCACAAACCAGCTGACTTGCTTACATGACAGAAATGGATTCTCCCATAGTTCTAGAGGCCAGAAGTCTGAGATCAAAGAGTCAATAGGGTTAGTTCCTGAGGAGGGCTGTGAGAAAAAATCTGTAATTATGAAAAAAAAAAAGAGAGAGACAGAGAATAAATAGTAACGGAGCATCCTTTGTGCGCGCTTCCATGTTAAGCTCAAAAACATAATATTGAAGGAAAGGACTGAAATATATAAATATATATATGTAATGTGTGTATATTTTATATATATATATATATACATATCATTATTTTGCTTTTCTTTATATTATTGTCCCAAATAAACACTTACCTCTTGGGATAAATATTTCAGGACATTTATCCTATTATTTGGGATAATAATATAAAGTAAAACAAAACAATGATTAACACAAAACTCAGGATAGTAGTTACCTGGGTGAAGGTGCAGGCAGGAAGGGGATGCAATGGGGGAAGGGGGATATAGTGGCTTCAAAGCACTGGTAAAATACTCTATGTCATTAACCGGATGGATGGAGGGTGCATGAATGTTTATTCTTCTTTAAACAACGTAAATGCCTTATACACCTATCAAAAGTTGGAATTACAGGAAAAGTCTCTGAGATGGAGATTATTATGTAAGAGATTTATCTGGGTGTGTTTCTTGGAATCAACAACTGTGGGAGGAAAACAAACGAAGCAGAATCCAGTAGGGGAAGAAGTTGATCGGCAAAGTAGTCTCAATGGAGGTCTGGCCAACCACATAGAGAGTTTTGAACCTTGGATGGCCCTTCGGAGTTGTCCTGATTTGGTGATGGGAGACAGCTCTTTGTACACCATGTTAGTCAGTCACTGCATGCAGCCCACCTGGGAGAATATCTTGACCTTGGGCAAAGCAGCCCTCATCAGCTGAGGCCATCCACACAGGGTGCTGAAACTAAAGGCTTTTTGCTGGCAACATTCCCAACAGCCAAGACAAAGTCCTTCATTCCTGAAAGGAATTGAGCAGCACCTCAGTGTCCACCACAACGTGGGTCTATATATTTATATATTTTTCACAATAAAAGTTGTCATTTTAAAAAAGAAAATGGTTAGGCAGGAAGGCCAAGCTGTAAAAGGGTATCCTTTAGGAGTGGTACAAAATCTCAGACAAAACGAAGTCAAGAGCATAGCTGGAGGAATACTGATGTGGAAGAAAGCTGAGCACAGGCTTGGGAGTGTCTGCCCATGGAGTTGCACGCAGGTTTTCTGCTGGTGGAGGTGAAACCAGTGAATCAGATGTGATTCGGTAACATAACCCAGGCTATGACTAACAGCCATCGTGGAGTCAGCTTCACCAGGGTGAGTTAGTTTGACAACTCCCAGAAAATTAATGTTGCTAACTGGCCTCTGCTTGGTCCCCACCCAATTGTAAGGAGCATAAGTAGATACAGACTTTTTGTTTGTTTGTTTGTTTGTTTGTTTGAGATGAAGTTTTACTCTTGTCGCCCAGGCGGGAGCACAATGGTGCGATCTCGGTTCACTGCAACCTCCACCTCCTGAGTTCAAGTGATTCTCCTGCCTCAGTCTCCTGAGTAGTTGGAATGACAGGTGCGTGCCACCACGCCTGGCTAATTTTTTTGTATTTTTAGTAGAGACAGGGTTTCACCATGTTGTCCAGTCTGGTCTCCAATTCCTGGCCTCAGGTGATCCATCTGCCTCGGTCTCCCAAAGTGCTGGAATTACAGGCATGAGCCACTGCGCCTGGCCTGTGGATGGAGATATGTGTTTCTTTCATTATACAATGGAAGAGGGTCTGCTCAGGTGCTGAAATATACCATGAGAATTCTAGTGTTAAAATATACTCAAATCATCATAGGAGGCCACTTCGTCTTCTTTTCCATTGCCAACTATCTCATAGGAATAAAAGCTACTGTTTATTAATTCTTTGCTATGGATCAGCCACTGTCCTAAGCGCTTTATCTGTATTATCTCAATCGTTCTTTACAACAGCTAAATGACACAGATACTGTCAATATTTTCATTGTGTTGATAAGAAACGGGAGGTACAGTTGAGTGTGCTTCAATTGCTTACTCAATGTCTCCAAGCCAGTAAGTAATAAGACCAGCACTGTTTGTAGGCTGGCTGCCCCAGGGGCTATCTTTTGTCTGAACACTTATCTGCCTGCCAGAGATAGGAGAGCATCAAGCTCAGTTTTGACAAGAGCTCCATGTGTTGCACAGTTCTCTGGACATGGATACAGCTTGACTTACTGGTCAAGTAGGAAGGGCTCAGTGCTGAGATGCAGACGTGGTGTCCAGGCACGGAGGGCATGCCTGTGGGGAGAATGCTGGTGGGAACAGACAGCAAGCGCTCTGAGGTCCAGAGACAATCTGAACCTGGCTCCAGCTCTGACTCTAAAGCAGCCCCCAGAATCTCCACTCTAAACCCCCAAGACAGTTCCACATGGGAATTCACTCCTCATGAGCACAAATATGGGGATCAACTAGAATCATGGCCCGAAGCTCTTACGTGGAGATGGATTTTGGAGTGAGGCGAGCAATACCACTAGACAAGGAAGGATGCTGAAGATTTCTTAATTCCTTGGAGAGGCGACAGAAGCTAAGTGAAAAATCAAGAGGAAAAAATGTCTTCTCGAAGCAGAAAATGTCAACACGAGGATGGGAACTTTTAGGGTTATTCCCATTGAAGATGGATTAACAGCCAGACCCTGGAGGCAAACTGGCTAGGTCAATGACCTAACTCCAAAACTGGGTAATGAGTGACCCTAGAAAAGTTACTGAAATTCTCTGTTCCTTCATTAGCATGGACACCCACCTCCTAGCACTGCCACCAAGTGTATACAGCAACAGCTGTCAAGTGTTTAGAACAGGGCCTTATCTTTTTTAAGTACCTATGTGCTATTATTATTAGCAATCCCTACTTCTTTCTAGGTAGAAGAACATCATTGTTCACCTTGACAATTCCATCCCAGCCTTTCTTTTTTCCCTCCAGGAAATCAGGGTGTGGTTCAGGGATCAAAATCATTCAGAGTAACAGAGTAGTGAGTCATCATTCTGTCTAGAAGGCAGGCAGGTATCTACACTAATAAGCCAGTATACCTGGAAACACATCAAACTTTATGATTTAAAAAATAGAAGAAGTCAGACTTGGTGGTACACACCTGCTACTCAGGAGGCTGAGGTGGGAGGATCGCTTGAGCCCAGGAGTTCAAAGTTAAAATGAGTAATGATCGTGCTATTGCACTCCAGCCTGGGCAACAAAGCAACACTTTGTTTCTAAAAAAGCAAAAAAAAAAAAAAAAAAAAAAAAAAAAATTAAAGTAACAAAAATTAAAAATAGAAGACACAATCACACTCTCTGGCCCTCTGATTCCTTATGTGTAAAGTGTGGTAGATGTTGTGGATTCTATTGGGGGCTCACAAATTGGGTTCTGCAGGGCCATTCCCCAGAAGTGTACTGGCCTCCCAGGACGTATGGAGGGGAAGCCGTGCAGTGCAGGCAGGAGCCCAGCCCCCACCTCAGCCAGAGCAGTTCCACTTGCATCTGTTTTCTACATTGTAACTGTAAGAATAAAATACCTGTAGACTGAAATGGAGCAGGCCCCTAATGAAAAATGTAATCAACCTTTCCCTGGAGAAGAGTCTCAAAGCTCCTCTTTTTGTAATTAAGGACGCAGCCATTAAAATATTACACCCTTTTCTTTTATTCATGACAAATCCAAATGAGTACAATTTGGAAAGCAGCAGGGAGGGGAATGAACAAATTGAATTAATTTCTATGCTGAATATTAATATCGTGCCACAGAAAGGAAGATGCTTTGCAAATTTAAGGCAGTTAAGAAAATATTTTTATCCTTCTTAGTAATTGAGACAGCACTGCTTCTGAAAAGTGCTTTTCTCCTGGCAGTTGTGTACGTTTGGTCCAGCAGGCAGACTCACTACAGTTGACTTCTCTGTTAGGTATGGTGCCTAGGGCCCATGACACCTTTAGGGGCCCACAAAAATGTTGTAACTTTCGTTTCTATTAAAATCCAAATATATGTGTATACATATATAATTACATATAATAATGAATTCAGCCTGGAATGATTCCTCTTTGGGCCAGTGTAGTCATAAAATACAATTTTTAATATTTGTACGAGGACGGGGTTTATGAAAGCAAAATGCCCACAGCCCCCTAAAGTCATAAATCTGTGCTGATGACTGCAACTCACTGCAGTGAAAGGGTCACAACGGGGACCTGCTGTGCAGAACCCAAGCCCAGCTTAGACTCCACCTTAAGTGTCAAGTCCGTGCAATATGTTGTGGACTTAGCTGTGTCCACAGCCTCCTGTTTTTCCTAATGATCCTTTGCCTGTGAGTGTGATCCCTGTCTATTCAAACTGTGGTGGCAGATCGACAGGATGGACATCACCTGGGGACTTGGTAGAAATGCATCATCTCTAGCCCTACCTAAGACCAACAGAATCAAAATCTGCATTGTACCACATTCTCTTCCCCTATCTAGCCTCAGATTGTAGCGATCATATCCCAATCAGGGCCTGTGCACAGGACTTCAAGGAGGTGACCAGCAGCAAAGTGACCGAGGTGCACAGCCAAGCCAGAATCAATGCAGAAGATTGGAGACACCTACCTTCGGCTTCCAAGTAACCACTTTAGTGGGGGTGAAAGACAGAAACATCTGCTTTCTCCCTATGTCCTAGATAAAAGGGAGACAGATGCTAGTTCTTTGATTACATTAAGTTTTCTTCTTAAAGAGATGTTTGCATCATTTTGAAATGTTTGAAAACTCTCTAAATTGAATGAACTCATAAGTTCCTTCCTGCTATACAGGGCCTATTTCAGCCCTAATCCTCCTGGCCTGGGGAAGTTTGCCAGCACCAATCACTTCTTCTCTCCAGCTTCTAACCGGTTGGAGAAACATGCACAAGCAGCCTGAAGATGATAGAAGGACAGCGCCAGCTTTACTGCCAGTAAAGCTGAATGGGGAAGAAAATAAATTCCCACCCCCTTGGAGAGGCCTGGTTGTCCTATAGCCACATTAATAAGTGGCACTCAGAACCAGTTTGGAACCTGGTCAAGCCAGCAACAGCAATTTGCTTTGGTGAACAGCTTTCACAAGTTGTTTACAATCGGCATTAGCTGCTTACTTCTGAAAGCCAGCCAATCACAGACTCACCTCAATAAATACACCATAGTGGCAACCCACTAACAAGAGCCTCATCTGTGCACCCACACCTCTGCAGATGATGTTGAAGCTCTTGAGCCTCTGCAGCTTCGCCAATCACTGAACTTCACACTTCTGTGAGACTCTATATAAAATGTGGCACATATACACCATGGAATACTATGCAGCCATAAAAAAGGATGAGTTTGCGTCCTTTGTAGAGACATGGATGCAGCTGGAAACCATCATTCTTAGCAAATTATCACAAGAAGAGAAAACCAAACACCGCATGTTCTCACTCATAGGTGGGAACTGAACAATGAGCTCACTTGGACTAGGGAAGGGGAACATCACACACTGGGGCCTATCATGGGGAGGGGGAAGGGGGGAGGGATTGCATTGGGGAGTTATACCTGATATAAATGATGAATTGATGGGTGCTGACGAGTTGATGGGTGCAGCACACCAACATGGCACATGTATACATATGTAACCTGCACGTTATGCACATGTACCCTAGAACTTAAAGTATAATAAAAAATTTAAAAAAATAAACAAAATAAAAAAATAAAAATAAATAAATAAATTAGCGATCTGCTCCGAGAGACTGTACTCCCTTTCCTATGCTTAACAATCCATTCAATTTTGTCTTTTTTTATTTTTAATATGGGTTGATAGTCTCATACTTTGATACCCTGAACCTCGGAATCTGCATGAATATAACCTCCCCAACCAAATCCAGGTAGAGAAGTTTAATTGGCTAACTAAACTTCATATTTTAACTGCATAGAAGAGGCCAAGAGGGCCCTGGCATCCTCTTAGTGGTATGTGCAGCAGGTAGGGGAAGAGAGAGAATAAGAGGAATCCTGGTTTTCACTGTCCATGGAGTGGAAGGTCCACTGGACTCTCTCTCTCCATCTTACCAGCCTGTTAGTTACTTCTCAGGAGAGAGAGGATAGGGAAGAGAAAAGATGAGGGGATGGAGAGAGGAGGTGGAAATAATATTTTTAAATGGTTTACTGTGGTGTGAATGTTTGTGTTTCCCCAAAATTCATATGTTAAAATCCTAACCCCAAAGGTATGATATTTAAGAGGTGGGGCCTGTGGGAGGAAAGTACATCGTGAGGGTGAAGCCTTCGTGATTGAGATTAATGTACTTATAGAAGAGACCCCGGAGAGCTATATAGCCCCTTCCACAGCATGAAGACACAGCAAGAAGACACCATCTACGAAGCAGAAAGCCCTTGCCAAAACCCAAATCTGCAAGTGTCTTGATCTTGGACTTCTTAGCTTCTAATTGTGTGAAAAACAAATTTCTGTTGTTTATAAGCTACCCAGTTCATGGTACTTTGTTATAGCAATCTAAACAGACAAAGATACTGTTCCTTCCAGAGATTGGAGCCAAATCTCCTCATAGAAACAAGAGAAAGAGACAATAAGGGCTTCCCCTAAACATTCTTTATCCTAACAGTTTTTAAAAGTTGGTTGGGGAGAGAAGGTGTAAATACTTAAAGCAATTGATATGGTTTGGCTCTGTCTCCCCACCCAAATCTCATCTCAAACTCTAATCCCCACCTGTTGAAGGTGGGGCCTGGTGGGAAGTGATTAGATCATGGGGGTTGTTTCTAATGGTTTAGTACCATATCCCTAGTGATGGCTCACGAGTGAGTTCTCCCAAGATCTGATGGTTTAAAAATGTGTGGCACCTCCTCTTTGCACTCTTTCTCCTGTGCCATGTAAGATGTGTCGTGCTTCCCCTTTGACTTCTGCCATGACTGTAAGTCTCCTGAGGCCTCCCCAGCCAGGTGGAACTGTGAGTCAAGTAGACCTCTTTTCTTTGTAAGTTACCCAGTCTCAGGTAGTTTTCTATAGTAGTGTGAAAATGGACTAATACAGCAATTGAGAAACACTTTTAGGGAAAAAATATTCTGAGAATAAGACTATTGGTAATAACGTGAAGAAGGACTCGTAGAAAAGATGGAATTTGAGATGATCTTGGAAAGGGGAATTAAATTCATCAAAAATCACCCGGTGATTATGAAGCACCACTGTGTCCAGCATTGAGTCCTGAGCTGTATAAACAAGCAGTCAGCATTTCTACCCTTAAGAAGCTCACAGTCTGAGTCTTCTGGTTCTCTAAATCTAGTTACACTTTAGAATCACCTGAGAAGCTTTTTTTAAAAATGCCCATAATCCTGATTTAATTGGTTTGAGTGAGTCCTGACCATCAGTACCTTTTAAAGTCTCAGGTGTAGGAAAAGAGTTCTTGAAGAGACAAAAGATAACCATAAAAGAAAAAACTAAGCTTAACTTAATTAAAATTAAGACATCACCAGGAAAGTGAAAAGACAAGCCACAGACTGATTGAAGAGATTGACAATGCATATATCCAACAACTGGAAACAACACAAATGTCCCTCAGTAGAAGAATGGATAAATTGTAGTACATTGATACAAGGGGATACTAGACAACAATAAAAATTATGAACTACTAACACATGGAACAAGATAGATGAATCTCATAGACACTTTATTGAGAGAAAGAAGACAAAAGAGTACATACTGAGTAACTCAATTGTTAAAATTTTAAGAACATAGGTAAAACTAATTTATGGCAATCAACAGTCATCTTTTAGTGACTTAACTGGGAAGGGACACAGCAGAATGTTCTGAAGAACTGTGGATGTTTGTTTTTTGAATCTCAAACTGGGGGGCATGATACAGAGGATATATACAAGGGTAGTCCTTAGAGAAGATGGCTGGAGCCATCAGCAACCAACACACCCAGCCACTGGGGGAAATGAGCATCTTAGTCCTGGGAGGGAGGTCTGGGCAGAGTCTCAGCATCCACTACACCCTACACCGGGTGATCCTAATTTGGAACTCGGGGCTGAGACATACTGGTCTAAAACAGTGATTCTCAAAGGGCAGTCCCTGACTAGCAGCATCAGCACCATCTGAGAACTTGTTAGAAACGCAAATTATTGACCCTCTACTGAATTGGAAACTCTGGTTTGAGCCTGGCAATCTGCCTTCACAAACCCTCTGAGTAATTTCAATATGCACTAACATTTGAGAACAACTGGTCCAAAGGGCTTTCACTTGAGATTGAGAGGGGAATTTTTTTTTCTTTTTTCTTTCTTTTTTTTTTTTTTTTTTTTTAAGAAATGGAAGGAATCCTGGCAATGTCACAAAGCATGTCAAATATAACATGAACAGAGAATGCAGTTTGGAGAAAAGTGAACGAGAAAACTGTTTAGCAAATGGGACTAATTACTAGATCTTGTTTAAAATTTTCTCTCTTAAGCCAATAGACCATATAGAAATCATGTAGATTCTTTAAACAGCCTGGCAGAGGAACAAAGATGGAAGACCGTGTCTATACAGTGAAAATTCTAATAAGAGACATTTGAAATCATCTATGTGAAAACTAAGGACGACAAAAAGTATGAGTGTTAACAGTAAAAATGGGAAGGAAAAAATGACTCTGAGAGACTCCACAATGATTTGCATCAGAATTTGAATCTCCAGTGGGGTGAGGAAGCAAACATTCTATAAAGTATTTTTGTTTTTACATTAAAAATAGAGACAGGGTCTTGCTATGTTACCCAGGATGGTCTCAGATTCCTAGACTCAAGTGATCCTCTCACTTCTGCCTCCCGAAGTGCTGGGATTACAGGCATAAGCTACCACGCCTGGCCATTACAAAGTTTTGAGATTTTCATCACTAGGACAATAGGAGTCGCCAGCACAAATGGGGAAGTCAGGAAGAGAATCCACACTGAAAGGAACATGAATTTTGTCTTCTGTTTTGGAAAGTTAAGACTATTACATCCAGATAGAGCTGTTTTATAAACAGCTAGAAATGTATGACAAGCCAAGTGCTGTGGTTTATGCCTGTAATCCCAACACCCTGGGAGGCCAAGGCAGGAGGATGGTTTGAGCCCAGGAGTTCAAGACCAGCCTGGGCAACATATGAAAAAATGTCTTACATGTTGACAGAAATGTGTTTGGTAGAAATCAAGCAAAATGAGGCATAAGAAAGCATCATTGAATGATGATAAAAATGAGGTCCGAAGTGATCTTATTGCATGTTTTGGTCCACATAAACTGAATCCTACACATTTCTCCAACATGTAACACTCCTATAACTAGTCACCTTTCCACTTATACAGTAAGGTATTCAGGAAAGTGATTTGGAGCTGTTAGAGTGGAATCCAGAATGTGACCCATTTCTTCCCTTTGCACTTCTTTCCCTCTTCCTGCCTCCTATCCCCGTAACTTGTCTGGCTCATTTCATCCATCGGGCCTCAGCTCAACTGGCACTCCTCAGAAGGACTTTCCATGGCTACCCTCAGTGCTACCCTCTAGTTACCTGTTTATTTCTCCTACAGTACTTTTAGAGCAAACCCTTCTTAAAAATAAACTCTAAAATACAACTGAGGGCTCTTTTCTCAGATGCTTGACCAGCAATTCATGTTACTTATCATCTTGCTTCCAATGTTCCACCACCCTACATCTTGAATTTGGGTACAGACACCTTTCCCAGGGCTTAGGCATGGCTTTCTAAGATTTACGTTGCTCAACCTAGGGTTAAAACCCTTTCAGGCTGCTGGCACTTCTGCTTGCACTAGTGTGAGGGCTTATCTAACCACTGACATGCTGGTTCTCCTGCAGTTGCACTTGCTGGGTCCAGTTTCCCTTTTCTGTAAGCTACAGAGGGTGGGGAAAAGAACTCTGCCTTTTCCTGTTTCTGTTCACTCTTCTTTCCCCCCTACTCCCTCAGTGGGCCACACCCCAGGCTCCCAGCCTCCTCCAGCCCAGCCAAAGGAAGCCTCAGAAGACCTTTCTCATCTCCCAGTAGGCCCTGGACACTCACAAAAACAATTCTGAATTAGCAGTCAAAAATACGCATATAAGTTTTGTTTACATAGAATCTCAACTCTCTCAAAATCCCCTGTTTACCCCACAACTGGATTTTACATGTATCAACAAGCACAGCAAAATGCAAGATAATTTTTATGAATATAACCCTCTCTGTGACTTATAAGGGGAGAAACGTAGTCTTTTGTTCCCATCTTAGATCTGCCAGAGTTGCCTGCTTAGTTTGAATACAAATTTGAGTTACAATAAATTATCCTGAGCCATTCCAGGCTAACCACTATTTTGGTTTCCAGATCAGTCCCCATTATACATCAGTCCCCATTATACATCAAAACTGCAAGATACGTCACCTCGGTGGAGCCATTGCCTAAATTTGCAATGTTTAATCTGGCACCAATACGGTTTCTTGACTTCTTAATATACTCTTTCTTATTTTTTCACTAAAATTAACAAAAATGAATTTAGTATTTTGCTTAAGTAGGAAACTGAAATATTCCAAGCATTACACATCTTAAATTATATAAGTATGTAAGTATTTTTTTTTTTTCTGCTTTCTTTCACGCTCATTACCACCTCTGCAGGATAAGTAAAAATGAAACCCAGCTGGACACGGTGGCTTACACCTGTATTCCCAGCACTTTGGGAGCCTGAGGCGGGAGGATCACAAGGTCAGGAGATCAAGACCATCCTGGCTAACACTTTGAAACCCCGTCTCTACTAAAAATACAAAAAAAAAAAAAAAAAAATAGCATGATGGCAGGCACCTGTAGTCCCAGCTACTCGGGAGGCTGAGGCAGGAGAATGACATGAACTCAGAAAGTGGAGCTTGCAATGAGCCGAGATCATGCCACTGCACTCCAGCATGGGCGACAGAGCGAGACTCCATCTCAAAAAAAAAAAAGTGAAACCCAAGAATCCTCTAGCTATAGGAAAGGAATGGCTAGAGGCAAGAGAAAATCAAACTTGACTAAAATGTGTCATATAATTTCTTATATTTCATTGGGCTATCCTTCCCTCCCATGAGCACTGGATTTATTTAGGAGAGTCATCACCTTATAAGTTACTTTAATACAATTGTTCCAGAAAACAAAAGAATTATTAGACTTGTATTTTGAAAAATAAGCCTCAAACTCAGCAGCAGGATCCCACATACCACAACAATTAAAAAACGAGCCAAAGGCCAGATGCGGTAGCTCATGCCTGTGATCCCAGCCTTAGAGAGGGAGGACTGCTTGAGACCTGGAATTTGAGGTCAACCTGGGCAACACAGCGAGACTCCATCTCTACAAAAAATAAAAAATTAGTCCAATGTGGTAGTACTGTAGTCCTAGCTACTCAGGAGGCTTAGGCAGGAGGATCATTTGAGCCCAGGAGTTTAAGGCTCCGGTGAGATATGATTGTGCCACTGCACTCTAGCCTGGGTGACAAAGTGAGACCTCACCTCTTAAAAAATAAAGAACCAAAGACCTTAAAAGACACATCACCAAAGAAGACATACAGATGACAAATAAGCATATGAAAAGATGCTCCACATCATATGAGAAATGCAAATTAAAACAACAATGAGATACCACCACTTACCTGTTACGATGGCCAAAATCCAGAACACTGACAACACCAAATGCTGGTAAGGATGTAGAGCTACAAGAACTCTTACTCATTGCTGGTAGGAATGCGAATTGGTACAGCCACTTTGGAAGACAGTTTGCCAGTTTCTTATAAAATTAAACATATTGTTACCATACGATCCAGTAATCACACTCCTTGGTATTTACCCAAAGAAGCTGAAAACTTATGCCTACACAAAAACCTGCACACAGATGTTTATAGCAGCTTTACTCATAATTGTCAAAACTTGGAGGCAACCAAGATACCCCCAGTAGGTGAATGGATAAATAAACTGTGGTACAACCAGACAATGGAGTATGATTCAGTGCTAAAAGAGAATGAGATATCAAGCCATGAAAAGACATAGAGGAAACTTACATAAATATTACTAAGTAAAATAAAGCAGTTTGAAAAGGCTACACACTGTATAATTTCAACTATATGCCATTCTGTGTGAAGGTAAAACTTGAAGACAGCAAAAAAAAAAAAAAAAAAAAAAAAAAAAAAAATTCAGTGCTTGCCAGAGATAAGTGGGAGGAAGGGATAGATAGATAGAGCACAGAAGATTTTTAGGGTTCCTATTGCTTTACTCTGTATGATACTATAGTGGTAGGTATACATCATTATACGTTTGTCCATTTGTATAATGGGTGAACCCTCATGTAAACTATGAATTCTAGTGATAATGATGTGTAAATGTAGGTTCGTCATTTGTGACAAATGCACCACTCTAGTGGGATGTTGATAATGGAAGAGTCTATGTATGTGTGGGGGATGAAGATATATGAAAAATATATCATCTATTCAATTTTTCTATGAACCTAAAACTACTCTAAAATATAAAGTCTGTTTTTTTAAACATGCATCTGTGTTTTAAAAACAAGGACTGTAGAATTGTTAATGTTTTCCAAGATGAAAATCACTGTAATCACTTATCAATGAAAGGAAAATGTTATATATTATCAGTTAGATTCTAATAAACAGAATACAATTTATTTGAAGAAGCACAGAATTGATTTATCTCCAGAGATGATTTTAACATTCAGATCATCAGAGATACAGATTACCAACAATGAAATACTATGCTATAGCATGGTAATTTCCAAGCTTCTAAAGTATAAAGACGTATTTTCAATATCAAAAATATTTTCAGAATGTCACTTCATAATAAGTACCATTTATTAATCATTTAATAAGAAAATGGCACCTAAGAGTAGACTATGAGGCCATATGGAATGAGATCTTTGCCCAGCAGAGATGACAGGTACTAACTCTGCCAATCAGATTCTCCTTATTCCAAGTTTGAAATG
Organism: Piliocolobus tephrosceles; assembly: GCF_002776525.5. Taxonomy (NCBI): domain Eukaryota; kingdom Metazoa; phylum Chordata; class Mammalia; order Primates; family Cercopithecidae; genus Piliocolobus; species Piliocolobus tephrosceles. The sequence goes on from NC_045441.1 coordinate 109,422,627, forward strand.
GAGACACAGAAAGTCATGAACCAGCAGAGAGCCTGAGGGAGCAAAACCCTTGAGTAACCAAGAAGCCTCTCGAATGAACAGGAGACCAGTTGAGTGGTACTTACCTCCCTCCAACCACATTTCATCTGGTTTATCTTTTTTTATTTATTTTTGCTTTTCCAGACAACTGAGAAGGGGCTGGGCAGAGGGGAGTAGAAGTAAGTTAATTAATTTATAGCTTTGGAAGGGGCAGCAGCAGGGCCAGGAAGGAGTTGAGTCACGTTACCGGCTCAGCAGCATGGGGACTGCTGGGGTGAACAGATAACCTAGAGCTGCCGTGAGCCTGTCTGGAATGATCTTGCCAGTCCAGAAGGAGTCTGTTCTCCAGGAAGCTCAGGCACAATTAGGTTCCTATTTTTCTGCTCAGAGATGGAGGAGTTCCTGTCCTTGATACCTCATCACCTGACTGAGACCCCCATCTTCCTTAATTCCCCCATTTCCTTGTAATAAATACTTCAGAATCGAGGTAACTTGAGTTTATCTTTGTTCTTTACAACTAAAAATTATAGCTAACACAGAAATTAAATTTATTTTATCATAGTGAATATTTGTCAACCATGAAGACAAACAAAAAATATATTTAGTATTGTTCATGATTTTTCTTGCTCCTCCTACTTTTTATCTTTTTAAAAGGAAGGCAGAAGGCAGTCTTTTAGGTAATAAGCAATTGTAAAATAAAGAAAACCTACCTTCTGTTTTAATCACTGGTACAGTAAATGTATTCTTTCTCAACAGGATATAGTTACCTATAAATGAGGTTCTTTTAGTTTAGAATACTGTCCCTTAAAGTCCCAAATGTTTGTAGTGCAAATAACCAGTTTCACTGATGTTTAGAAGGGAAAGTAAAGAGGAATATTATGATTCACAAGCATCATGAATGGTTCTCTTCAAAAGTTCATTTGGATAAAAATTTGCCTAATTTGGAGGTACTGGTTACAGTTACTGTACAGAGCCTATTTTCATATATCATGTTTCAATTTGTTACTTTTGTTAACAAGTGTGTGATAATCATGTTTGTGTGTGTGAATTGTTTTAAGGTTTATCATTTATTAAAGTTAGGGTTATGCAATATGGCAGAATTATAATATTAATAGTATAATGTGATTTAATCTGGAATTAAATGACTATCTTGTTGAGGGTGACTACTAGAATTAGAATTTTTTTTATACAAGACGAATGTTTACTTTCATGTTCAACAATTGAGTAAATGATCTGTAATTTTAGGATATCTAATCCATCAAGGACACTATAACAATTGCAGTGTGGTTATCTTAAATATTTATCACTGAAGAGAATCAAACTCCCAAATCATATTTCCACTTATTTAGGCCTCCAACATTTCTACCTTCCATTTTTATTCCTCAGAATATCCAGGTGTAATGGGTGTAAGTATTAAAGTGTTTAGAGGACATATCTTCACATTCTGATATTACTGTTTTACTGTATTGCTTTTTTGGAGGATTTGTTTGCTTATCATTGCTGTACTCCCAACAACAACGTGGATGCCTAATAAAGAACCAGGCAAATCATTGCCAAAACATTGTGTTGTTTTATATTTTGTTTGTGTTCTAAGGTTAATTTTGTTTTTTGCTTTCATTTGCAAAACTCAAATAATGAAAATATTTTATTGCTGCCTAGAAAGCATCAAGTGGTTTAACTTGACTATATCATCCAGTGATCAAGGGGCTTACAAAGAAGCAAAAGAAGTCCAGTGATGGAGCTGAGAGAATGAGGGAATGTAGTAAAAGATGACCTGGTGACACCAAAAATTGCAAGGCAGAGGTGAATGATTTGAGTACCTAAATGCCTGGGGAGATAATGTGTAAAATGACCATGTATTCAACAAGATGGAGCTGCAAAACCAATGGTCAAATGGAGAGTACAATCCTTGCCTACAGACACTCAAATTCAATTTGACTTTGAAACAAGCAACGCTGTGCTGCAAAAATATATATCTATTTCACCACAAATTTGTGCCCCCATATAGTTTTGGAACTCAGGCTTAGGAATTTGATCTTTATCTAAAAGCATTAGAAAAGAAGCTGATGAAATAGAAGTAGGGTGGAGAGAGTGACACTATCAGATTTGTATTTTGAAAAATAGTGTTTTAGAAAAAAACACAAAACCCCAAAAACTTCTCAATAATATTCTTACTGTGATAGATAGTGCATCCAAGCATCCATGAAACAAAAACCGGATGTTCTTTCCAGCTGCAGTATAGTAACTGCACTTTGAGGCCCAGTTACTCAGGAGGCTGAGGCAGGAGAATCACCTGGGATTATAGGTGTGTGCCACCATGCCTGGCTAAGCTTTGTATTTTTAGTAGAGACGGTGTCTTGCCATGTTGACCAGGCTGGTCTCGAACTCCTGATCTCAGATGATCTGCCCACTTGGGCCTCAAAGTGCTGGAATTACAGGCATAAGCCACTGCACGTGGCCAAAAAAATTATCTCTAGAGGGTTTAGTGAAGAAAAAAAAATCAGACAAGTATTCTGTTCACCAACTCTACCTACAACCTCCTGTTCAGTTACTATCATGCCATGGACCTCTGGGGATTCTGTGGTTACAAATCAGGCTGGTTCTTGGCTTTCACCATCACCAGATTAGGATTTGGCTTTTTGAGGTCTCCAAGTTGGCTACAACCCTCCGTCTGCTTTCTGGCCTCAACATTTCAGGTGCTCTTGTCTCCTTCCTCTTTTTCCATTTTTTTTTTTTGTGTGTGTGCTTGTTAACTTAAAAAAATTTTTTTTTTTTGAGATGGAGTCTTCCAGGCTGGAGTGCAGTGGCGCGATCTCAGCTCACAGCAACTTTCACCATCCCCTCTGTGCAGCTGAGCAACTTGTCCCTTCTGCACCTGGGCTGGGGTGAAGTCTATTCTTTGGAGAGGGTAAAATAAATGGATTCTGGACCAGTGGATACCAAACATAGTTGAGGATTAAAATCTTACACCAAAAACAGGACTTAAGGGAACATGTGGATAGTGGATGCTGAGACAGCTTTCCCTCTTTCTCTACTTGGCTTCTAAAATACTCCTAGCCAGGACTTTCAGATCAGGAGAGTCTTCTGTGCTATGCAATTTCTGACCAAAGCAAGGTGAGAATCATAAAATGGCCCATTCCTACCATCCTAAGGTAAAATTCAACTATTTAATCAAATACTCATAAGCATGAGTCAATAACAAATAACAGGAAAAACTCAGTAGTAGGGTTAGTCAGGACCATTAAAAAGTAGAACCAAAACAAAGATACATTAACTATAAGAACGAAAAACATTTTTTAAAATTAGAGCACCAAACCAGGAGAAAGAACGTTCAAACAACTGAAGTTGCAGGGTAGAAAAAAACAACCAAACCAAACAAAACAAAACAGGGAAAGAGGAAGAATGCAAGTCATCAATGAAATAATTTAAGAAATTTTTTCAAAACAAAAAAACATGATTTTCCAGAATGGAAGGACCCACAGGTCTCTGCTACTGTGATGTGTGGTAATAAGAAATGTATATTCTGTCTTCATCCCCAGTTCCTGGCACAGAGCTTCTAAAACCCTTGGAATTTTCTGTGATAGGAGTGAAAGGTTTTTTTCATAATTTCATTTGTAATAAGTTCCTTTCAACCACACCTGAGTTTACGTTAAGTAGGTACCTCTGAGAGGATGGGGCTGGTGGTCAAAGAAACCAACAACCATGTGGCTAGAGGGTCAGAACTTTCAGCCCCAGCTCCAGGGAGGGAAAAGGGGCTGGAGATTGAGTCAATCAGCAATGGCCAGTGAACACATGGAGGTGCTGGAAGGGTGATATTTCCAGAGAGGGCATGAAAGTCCTACACCTCTTCGCACATACCTTCCCTATACGTCTCTTCCATTTGGCTTTTCCTGACAGGAACTTACCAAAAAAATTCTAGAGATAATGAAGCAGTCTTCAAAATTCTGAACGAAAGTTAATTCCAATCTAGAATTCTATGCCCATCCAAACTATCAATGAAACATAACGGTCAAATAAAGACATTTTCAGATAGGTGCAGTTACAAAAATGGACCTCCTGGATATTTTTCTCAGGAAGCTTTTGGACAATATATTCTACAAACATGAGTAGACCAAGAGAAAAGAAGTCACTGGATGCTGAAAATAAATAGGAAATCTCAAGAGGATTTAACACAGGATACTAAAGGAATTTCCAAGAAAACGAGAGAGGGAGACACCAGATGATGCCTATGCACCTAGCAAAGAAGGGAACAGATCCAGAAAAAATACTTGTCCAGGTGTGTGGCTTACACCTGTATTCCCAGCACTCTGTGAGTCTGAAGTGGGAGAATGGTTTGACGCTAGGAGTTCAAGACTAGGCTGGGCAACACAGTGAGACTCCACCCCTATAAAAAAATTTTTTTTAATTAGCCAGGCATAATCCTAGGTATTTGGGAGTCCGAGTGGGGAGGATCACTTGAGCCCAGGAGTTCAAGGATGTAATAAGCTGTAATCATGTCACTGTACTCTAACTTGGGCAACAGAACAAGACCATGTATCCAAAGGAAAAAAAAAAAAGAACTGGAGGGAGGCTAAATCTGAGGCCACTTCCTAAAATTGATCCCCTTTTATAATAGGTCTATGATTCTATCCTACTTTCAAGCTAGCAAGTTAGCTTGCTATAGTTTCATGGATGCTAGCAGAAAACATAAGACTCCAGATTCAAAGGCAAAGGATTTTATTTCTCATGGCACATCAAACACCAAGAGCATCAGTGTATTTGCATTAGTTTCTCTTATTCCCATGTCTCATGAGACAACACAGATGGCTCCCGATGGAAGCCTGCACACACAATAAGGTGCATGACAGAAGAGAAACCTTGAGCTTAGGGAGCCCAAGTTTCTTATATGGGCAGTAAGCATCCTTGTGCTTTGGTCTCAAGGGTGATGCTATCTTCCAATGCTGTTTGCTATGCAAACTTCCTTTAAAAAGGTAGTCCAGAGCACAAGGTGATCAGTCTGCTTGAAAGTTGTGCAGGAACATGAAAGACCCATCGAGAATTCTCTCTCCAGCCTATGTACTCAAATGACCCTGTACATTTCTTTCACTGTACTTATTACAATTGCAATTGCATAGTTACTTGAGTGATTGTTTACTATTTGTTTCTCCTCTAAATCATAAGCTCTATGAAGGTAGGGACCACGTCCGTTTTGTTCATTGCTACATCTCCAATGACTGGCAGAGTGCAGATATATAGTAGAAGCACAATAGATGTTTTTTGAAGAACTACTCATGGATCACCAAACATCAGTACACTAGATATACAAATGAAAGATGAGCAACAGGCTACAGATGTCACAAGGCATAATGTACTTTAATGATATTTCTTTACATTTACCCGGCACTTATTTTACAAAGCACCTTTCATGCATTATTTCATGGAGGCTTCACAATGAAACTCTGAATTAGATGAAGATGTTAAGAGACTTGTCCAAGATCACTGGACATTTTACGTGGAAAAAAAAAAAAAAAAACAGGCCTGAAATCTGGGCATTTTAGGCCAATACTTTGTCCTCTATTTTTTTTAGTGATACTGTCTCTGTCATCCAGGCTGGAGTGCAGTGGCACAATCACAGCTCACTGTAACCTCAAATTCCTGGCTCAAGCAATTCTTTCAAATAACTAGGACTACAGGCATATGCCACCGTGTGTGGTTAATTATTTTTAATTTTTTTTAGAGACAAAGTCTCACTATGTTGCCCAGGCTGGTCTCAAATTGCTGTCCTCAAGCAATCCTCCAACCTCAGTGTCCCAAAGCACTGGGATAAAGACACGAGTCTCTGTATCTGGTCTTTGTTCTTCTATTTCATAAGATGTTATTACCTATGACAATCACAAAGTGGAATAATGTCAAAAGCAAAACTAGGGGAAATATTTTCAATGTTTACTTTAAATGAAAGGTTAAACATCTGTGAAAATATTTATTTATTACAGTTATCACAGTGAAGATAAAAGAGCAGAATTCAGTTTTCATCATTCTATGAATTAAAAATAGCAATGCTTTATGTATTTATAAAGCGTAAAATATTTATACATCACTTTATTCTCACAAAATGCAATGAGCTAGATATTACACTTCTTTCCCTTAACAGATGATGAAATTGAGGCTCAGAATGCTTTAGCTACTAAACAGAAATCACAGAGCTAATTCTCCCATGAGTTAAAATACAGATATATTACGCTGAAAATATGATGCCTTCTCATAAAAGGAAATTACTTTCGCAAGATGCAGATGTTCCTTTCTTCAATATCTCTCAAAACCCAAACATAATAGAACACACTCAGTGTATTCTAATATGTTCTACTATTCATTACTCTGTTACTTTGTCTTACTATGATACATATTGTGAAATTAAGAAACTGTTTTCTAAAATAAGCCACTTATCTAAGAAGTGATTGGAAAACATTACATGTACACTTATCTTTAGAATTAGATTTTCTCTGGAAGTATTAAGAATTCGATTAAAAATAAATATTACTAGTTTAACATTGTAATATACCTCCAACTCGTATTTCAGTCACGAGATAGTCACTGTAGCAAATTAAGAAATACATAATACAAGTATAATTTTAAAGTTTCAATTTCTTCCTTCTATTCATTGCTTCAATATGTTTCACATCTAATTTCATATATATCAATGAAATGTTTCTCATTTCTGCCATTTATTTTGCACTTATAAATTGCTTTGTAGGGTTATCTTTTTACACATTGATTTCTAGCCTTTCACAACCAGAATGTAAGCTACTTTAGGACATGCATCATGTCCTATAGTTTAAAACTTTCTTTCCTCTCTGGGCCCAGTAGATCATTGTAATCCCAGCAATTTGGGAGGCCAAGGTGGGAGGATCACCTCAGGCTGGAAGTTCAAGGCCAGGTTGGGCAACATAGTGAGGCCTCATCTCTACAAAAATTTAAAAAATTAGCTGGGCCGGGTGCGGTGGCTCATGCCTGTAATCCCAACACTCTGGGAGGCCGAGGCGGGCGGATCACGAGGTCAGGAGATCAAGACCATCCTGGCTAACACAGTGAAACCCCGTCTCTACTAAAAAATACAAAAAATTAGCCGGGCACAGTGGCGGGCACCTGTAGTCCCAGCTAACTGGGAAGCTGAGGCAGCAGAATGGCGTGAACCCGGGAGGCGGAGCTTCAGTGAGCCCAGATGGCGCCACTGCACTCCAGCCTGGGCGACAGAGCGAGACCCGTCTCAAAAAAAATAAATAAAAATAAAAAAATAAAAAATTAGCTGGACATGATGGTACCTTCCTGTAGTCCTAGCTACTAAGGAGACTGAGGCGAGAGGATCACTTGAGCCTAGAAACCCAGAAGCTTGAGGCTGCAGTGAGCTATGATTATGCCACTACACTACAGCCTGGGTGACAGAGCAAAGCCCTGTCTCTAGAAACCACAATCACAACAACAACAAACAAATTTCTCCACTCCACCTCTGTGTTTTGCACCTTGTTAAGCTCAGATCAGGTGAATTCCTGGCTTTGCTCTCTTTATTCCTCTCCCCATTTAAAGTCACCTGAAAAATTAGCCATACTGTATTCCCAGGGTTAACCTAACTGAAGCAAGAGTAGATTACCACCCTTCAAAATCAGCATCTTGGAGCTTATTCTCAAAGACAGGCCAGCCCTGATGACCTGGCTCCAAGGTTAACAACTGGCCTCCCACCTCCAGTCTGGAGCCCAAAGTGGCCTCACGTGTATAACATGCCTTCTGTTCCATTGCTGTTCCCATGTTGCTGATCTGATAATTTTTCATAATAGTCATTCCCAGGAAAGAGGGAAAAGGCAAACAAAGTTGAGACTGGCTTTCTCCCTCAGGAAGATCTGAAATGTAAATTACACCTCAGAGTTTTCCTGACATGAAGCAAGGGAACTGGGTCTTCTTACTCCATCATCTGGCAGCCATTGGTTAAGAGCTGCCCCAGGGGACCTAAACTCCCAGCTCTGTGCTTACTGGCAAAGCGGCCCCAGCCGCACAAGAGCAGTCCTCCAAAGAATAAATACAGGTGCTGTGAACCAGAGGAAAAAAATCACTGAAGCACAGAAATAGTGAAAGTGATCCCAATGGATCTGGTCAAAGCACTTATGGTGTCTGCTGCAGCTCTATCCATCAGAAGAGAACCATAAAAACCTGGGCCCCTACAACACAGCCTGGGACAACTGCTGGGAATGGCCAGAGCCCACTTGCAATAGAAGCAGCTAACTAATCCCACAAGGAGAACATGAGGTGATATGAGCACAGAGCCGTATGTCCCAGGAGAGGAGCATCAGGACGGATTTTAGAGCTGTAACAATGGGAGAGGTCTGATGAAAGGAAGCTCAGAGATGATAAAGGCCAATGTCAAAGTACAGAAGAGGACAGCAGCGTGAGCAATTTTGAATGCAAATGAATCACCGTGGCATCCCCAAAGAGCCAAAAGGAAGGCATTTGAGTGGGTGCTCCTGCAATTCCTTGGGGTAGACCTGAGTTAGAGAAATATAATTGTATTGGAGGTTGGTGTGGCTTGGGGAAAGATAAACCACAAACTTCATTTTCTGCTACACTGCTCTTCTGCTATTACTGAGTCCAAATAAAAGTTATAAGTATTGTCAGACATTAAAGGTAAACAAATTAAAGATACTGGATCTGTCGTTTCACTCTCTACCAGCAAGTCTATGCATTGTGTTGCTTCATCTTTCCAGGTCAAGAGTCTGACTTATCTTTTCATTTATGCCTCACAATTTATACTGCCATATAGGGAGATTTTTAAAAAGACAGTAATCAGTCTAAAGCTCTCAATCCATGTTGTCTACAAAAATATGCAAAAAATACTATTTATTTATTTATTTATTTAGAGACAGAGAGTTTTGCTCTTGCTGCCCAGGCTGGAGTGCGATGGCGCGATCTCAGCTCACTGCAACCCCTGCCTCCCAGGTTCAAGCAATTCTCCTGCCTCAGCCTCCCAAGCAGCTGGGATTACGGGCATGAGCCTCCATGCCCAGCTGACTTTGTATTTTTAATAGAGGTGGGTTTTCTCCCTGTTGGTCAGGCTGGTCTCGAACTTCCGACCTCAGGTGATCCGACAGCTTCAGTCTCCCAAAGTGCTGGGATTACAAGCGTGAGCCACCGCGCCCAGCCTCATAAATATTTTTAAAGTTAGGTGCCACATTAGGCAGATAAAAAAGGAGTGTTCCTGTGTTGAAAAAGAAGCAACATATATGGAAATGATAAACATGAAATTCAGGTTGGTGGTTACCTGAAGGAAGAAGAAAAGGGAATGGGATCTGGAAGGGATAAACCATGTTTTTTTGTATGCCTGAAATGTTGTGTAACAATAATTCAAATACGTAAATGAAAATAGAGGCCTGGCACAGGGGTTCATGCCTGTAATCCCAGCACTTTGGGAGGCTGAGGCAGAAAAGATCACTTGAGTTCAGGAATTCAAGACTAGCCTAGGCAACACAGAAAAAACCTTTGTCTACTAAAAGTTTAAAAAACTTGCCAGATGTGGTGTTGCCTGCCTGTAGTCCCAACTAGTGAGGTGGCTGAGGTGGGAGGATCACTTGAGCCCAGGAGATGGAGGCTACAGTGAGCTATGGAGTCACGCCACTGCACTCCAGCTTGGGTAACAGAGAAAGACTTGTCTCCAAAAAAAAAAAAAAAAGAAAAAAAAGCAGAAAATAGAAGCTTTAGTATTTCCTTGCTTCACCCTAAAGGATCACTTTGAATACTCCCTGTCCCCTGCACTTTATTTGGGACATGGTATGAAGATACTAAAGGCTTGAACTTATAGTGACAGGAGAATTAAAGAGTAAGAAATCAACTAGGGAGATATTTAAGTGGTGACTGAATATGGAGTTGTAAAAACTTGGAGATATTTGTATGATTTTGAGGTTTTTGGGAAAAAATTGTTCACTTTCCCATTCTGGAGTCCCCAGTCTACGTTTTAGAACAATCTCTAAACCCCATATGTGTTGCTAAATCAACTTTTCAGCTATCATTTAGGGATGCGAAATAAGTGTCGTTTAATCAATATGCATTCCAACAAAGCTTTTCTAAGCATTTATTTGCCAGACATTGTATGTGCCAGACATGTCCTTAAAGACCAGATTGGTATTATAACACGATGATAATAGCTAATATTTATTCAGGCCTGCACTATGTGCTAAGCACTTTGCCTGCGTTGTCTTGTTAAATCCTCACAGTGGCCCTACCAAGGTGGTACTGTGGTTATCCCTAATGTATAGATGAGGAAATGGAAGCCTGCAGAGTAAGTTCCTTAAAGTTAAGTAGAGCTGGAGCAAAGACCAGAATCCAGGATTTAGTGATTATAAAATCTTTGTACCGGTCACATGTGGTAGCTCACACCTGTAATCCCAGCACTTTGGAAGGCCGAGGCGGGTGGATCATGAGGTCAGGAGAGTGAGACCATCCTGGCTAACACAGTGAAACCCTGTCTCTACTAAAATTACAAAAAGAAATCAGCTGGGCGTGGCAGCGGGTGCCTGTAGTCCCAGCTACTGGGGAGTCTGAGGCAGGAGAATGGCATGAACCCAGGCGGGGGGAGCTTGCAGTGAGCCGAGATCGTGCCACTGCACTCCAGCCTGGGCGACAGAGCGAGACTCTGTCTCAAATAAAATAAAATACAATAAAATCTGTGTACTTCATCACTGGGATACACAACAAAAATCAATGGAAAAGTTTCTATGGTAATCTAGGAGAAATTATTAGCTTAGTTAGAGGATTCAATGAGTTTCAAAGAAAACAGATAACTGAACAGAATTTTAAAGGATAGGTGGCAAACAACATTCCAGAAAGAACTTCGACAGAAGCCTGAGAGAGTGTGATATATAAGCAGCTTTGTGTGTTTCAATGACTTACGCATTCAGGGGTAGTGGCAGAGGTGGGTCTGGTGAGGTTGGTAGGAAGGAAACTAGGAAGGACAGCACATTCGGGAGGGAGGAGGGGTTGAAAAAGAAGTGTCAGCCGGGCGCGGTGGCTCACGCCTGTAATCCCAGCACTTTGGGAGGCTGAGGCTGGTGGATCATGAGGTCAGGAGATCGAGACCATCCTGGCCAACATGGTGAAACCCCGTCTCTACTAAAAATACAAAAATTAGCCGGGTGTGGTGGTGCATGCCTGTAATCCCAGCTACTCGGGAGGCTGAGGCAGTAGAATCATTTGAACCTGGAAGGCGGAGATTGCAGTGAGCAGAGATGGTGCCACTGCACTCCAGCCTGGCAACAGAGTGAGGCCAGACTCCATCTCAAAAAAAAAAAAAAAAAAAAAAAGAAAAAGAAAAAGAAGGTAACTCTAGAATGATCTGTCAGGCTTCTCCAGGGACACGACTTGTGTGTACCTTTTCAAAAGTAGCTGAGGAAATGGACCACAGGTAGGATACACTCAACTATCAATAACTTAAGCAATTATTTGTTTAGAAAGACAATTACTTTTAAAATATATGTGATTTTTAACACTTTTCCAGAGCCATAAAGGACTTTACTTGAGACCAGTTGTGTTAATTAACTATGACATTAACAAACAACCAAATGTTAGTTGTCTAACATGGATAGTTTTTCTCAGAAGTGAGGTAAGTCAAACTTTTAAGCTGCAGATGTTAGTTTTCTGCTGCAGAGATGGTATTATAGAAGTCTATATCTGGTACAATAATTTAATGATCACACAGTAATACTATTAATCACCTTATTTTACATTATTTGATATGGATATGTACATGAAAGAACATGAGTCTGACCATCAGGATACTTGGATTTTAAAATAATATTAACTAGATATGCAATTTTTATTGTGATGTCATTTATTTATCTAAGGCTCAACTCATCTGTAAAGAGAGAGATTTGTAGTAGATGCACCCTAAGACTGTTTTTCTATGAAATTGGGTAACCTCTGGTCTTGACAAGTTTAAAATGTAGTTGAGTAGTTTCAGTATATCCATAGGAAAATAGATGTAAAAGTATACAATTAACTTAAAAACAAACACTGTAAAAGGAAGAAAAATTCCAGTGATGTTAATTGGAAAGACCAAGATCAGACCACGAATAAGTAAAAGAGAGGTAAGTTTGGCAAGGCGCGGTGGCTCACGTCTGTAATCCCAGCACTTTGGGAGGCCGAGGTGGGCGGATCACAAGGTCAGGGGTTCGAGACCAGCCTGGTCAACATGGTGAAACCCCCGTCTTTACTAAAAATACAAAAATTAGCTGGGCATGGTGGCAGGCACCTGTAGTCCCAGCTACTTGGGAGGCTGAGGCTGGAGAATAGCTTGAACCCAGGAGGCAGAGGTTGCAGTGAGCCAAAATCACGCCACTGCACTCCAGCCTGGGTGACAGAGCGAGACTCTATCTCTGTCTAAAACAAAAGAAAGAAAGAAAGAAAGAAACAAAGGAAGGAAGGAAGGAAGGGAAGAAGAGAGCTAAGTTTGGAAATTAATTAAGAAAAGTTAAAAATTTAGTAGGTAAAATCATGGATAGGATAAATATTTTGTTTTTTTTTTTCTCCTCCTCATAAAATAACTGATTATCCAAGAATACCAGCACATTTCTCCTTGCAGTCATATAACAATCATTTCGTATTGTACCTATTTGTGTAACAACTTAAACTCTTTCTAGAATACAGAGGCTATGTAAATTTTAGAATTCCTTTTAATTCTATCAAGAGGGTGGTATTGGGAGATTACTGAAAAGATTATCAGAAATTATACATAATTGTGGGTTGTGTCACTATGGCAAACCACATACAGTGATACATGTATTGTATCACTAAGGTTACAATTATAAACACACTCTGACTCAAATTATTGCAAAACATTACCATATTTGGGTGAGGTTTCTAGAGGAAGAGAGCAGCCAATGAATCAAGCAATATTTGCTGAGTATCCACTGTATACAAAATACTAATATAGGTGTCGCTGAGTAAACAGTAAAAAAGAACAGAAAAAAACAAAACCAGAAGTATTGCTGATGCAGCACGGGGTGGTGAATTGAATTTACAGGATGGGATAGTAATTGCCTTCATTAAGTTTTATTTGGTGGAGAGTGCCCAGACTTAAGAGGAAGAAAGAAAAATCTTGCAGTGGAAAGAACATGAAATATAAAATAAGATGCCTATGTTCCAATCCCAGCTTGGTCACTTAGGAGCTATGCAATCTTTCTTTCTTTCTTTCCTTCTTTCCTTCTTTCCTTCTTTCCTTCTTTCTTTCTTTCTTTCTTTGTCTCTCTCTCTCTCTCTCCCTCTCCCTCTCTCCCTCTCCCTCTCTCTCCCTCTCCCTCCCTCTCTCTCGCTCTCTCTCTCTGTCTTTCTTTTTTTCTTGACCGGAGTTTTGCTCTTGTTGCCCAGGCAACCTCCGCCTCCTGAGTTCAGTGATTCTCTTGCCTCAGCCTCCCAAGTAGCTGGGATCACAGGTGTGAGCCACCACTCCCAGGTAATTTTTATGTTTTTAGTAGAGACAGGGTTTCGTCATGTTGGCCAGGCTGGTCTCAAACTCCTGACCTCAGGTGATCTGCCCACCTCAGCCTCCCAAAGTGCTGGGATCTATGCAATCTTAAATCATTTAGCCTCATTTTTTTCTTCCGTAAAATGGGTATAATGGTACTGATAAGCACCTCACTTCATGAGGTTGCAGTGAGAAATCAATGAAGCAATGATTTGTAATCTGTAAGAGTAAACATGTTAATTTTCGTCCATTGTTACCCTCGGTTAAACTACGTGGTTTATCCTCTTTATCTTCTTCACAACGTTTATCATCGAAAGGACACCTGCTTTTTTCTGCATGTGTCAGCATGCTTCTCCTTCCTGTTCTCTCCCCAAATGAACCATCAGTTTTTCAATAGCATAGCTGCTGTTTGCTGTCCATTCACAAAAAACAATGATTTGCACATTACGAACACCCAGTAAATTACTTAATAATAGGGTCGTCCATCTGAACATTTATTTGATACGCTCACATTTCATTTATGTGCAGCTGTCAGATTCATCTTGCCGCACGTTTCTGATCATGTCATGTCACTGTTCAAAAGTTCTCAACAGTTCCTCACAGAATCTGAACGCCTGTTTTAAACCCTAAGGCCTTACCACTCAAAACGGGGTCTCCAGATCAGGAGCACTGGCATCAGCTAGGAGCCTGTTATTCCACAGGCTGTATTCTGGAGAAAACAGATTCTCCAGCCTCATGCCAGATCTATTGAATTAGCAACTTCATTTTCACAAGATTTCCAATTGATTCATATATATGCAGCTTTGATTACATGTTTAATCTCTCATAAACTTCAAGCTTCAAAAGCAGGGTTGCTAGATTTAGCAAATAAAAGTAAAGGATGTCCAGTAAAATTTGAAAACAATTAGTAATTTTTAAGTTTAAGTATGTCTCCAATGCTTCATGGGACATACTTTTCAAAAGATTGCTTATCTGCAATTCACATTTGATTAAGTGTCCTATATTTAATATGGCAACCCTATTCAGGAGGGTACGATCCATGTCTAACATAACTTTGTATTCCCCTGGAATAGTACAGTGCCTTCCCCAACTGTTTTTGTTTTGTTTTGTTTTGTTTTTTGGGACAGACTGGCGCAACCTTGGCTCACTGACACCTCCGCCTCCCAGGTTGCAATAACTTCTGCAACTCTCCTGCCTCAGACTCCCCAGTAGCTGGTATTACAGGCATGTGCCACCACACCCGGCTAATCTTTGTATTTTTAGTAGAGATGGGGCTTCTCCATGTTGGCCAATCTGGTCACGAACTCCTGACCTCAGATGATCTGCTAGCCAGGTCTCCCAAAGTGCTGGGATTACAGGCGTGAGTCACCACGCCCGGCCCCAACCGTTCAATATATGCTTGTTTAATGAGTAGAAAAATGAGCTCCTTGAGAACAGAAGTTTCTCTTTTTATTTCAATAGTTTTGGAGTATAGGTGGATTTTTGGTTACATGGGTAAGTCCTTCAGTGGTAATTTCTGAGATTTTAGTGCACCTGAGATTTTAGTATCACCTGAGCAGTGTACTCTGTACCCAATATGTAGTAATTTATCCCCTCCCCAGTCCCCAAAATCCATTTTATCATTCTTATGCCTTTGCACACTAACAGCTTAGCTCCCACTTATAAGTGAGAACATAAAATATGGTTTCCCATTCCTGAGTTACTTCACTTAGAATAATGGCCTCCAGCTCCTTCCAAGTTGCTGCAAAAGGCATTCTTTTGTTCCTTTTTACGGCTGAGTAGTATTCCATGATGTATATACCCACATTTGTTCTATCCACTCATTGGTTGATGGACACTTAGGTTGGTTCCATTTCTCTTCAATTGCTTATTGTGGTGCTATGAACACGCGTGTCTAGCTTGTTTTTTTCCCCCTCAACACTATAGCCCCAGAGACTAACACAGTGCCCCGCAACCCGTTAAAGGACCAAAAAATATTTGTTGGATGAATAAAGAAATATATCAAGAGCAATCTTTCAATTATGGAGCGGGTCGTGTGTGTGTATTTTAATGAAAGTCGACTATTTTATCTAATATTTTTTTAAAAAACAATGTTTAAAAAGCTTCTATTTGTCCACCTTTTCACATTTTTTTTGGCAGAGTTCAAGACTTGATAGAAACATAACGAAGGGCTCAGAATGTACTCATCGCAGACTGAGCCCATATGGTCACTGTGGGGAGAGAACGTTACACTCCCGATGCTAGCAAGCCTGCTGCAGGCGGCCCTGGGAGACACCGTCCCCCGCCCGGCCACCAGGCGCCCGCGCACGCGCACAGCCGCACTCAGTCCCTGAGGGCCGGGTCGAGGGAGGCGCGGCTCCCGGGGCGCGTGCGCGGCGACCTGAGCGGCGAGCCCCTCCCTTAGCGGGGGCGCGCGGCGCTGAGGACCGCACGGAAACGGGGAAGTCAGGTGGCCGCTGCCGCCGCCGCCGCCGCGGTTTGTCGCCAGAAGGAAGATGGCGGATCTGGAGGAGCAGTTGTCTGATGAAGAGAAGGTAAGAGTCGTGGGGGTGGCGACGCCGGCCGTCGGGAGCCGGCTCAGCCCGGGCGGGTGGGCCCGGAGTCTGGTCGCGGGGGATGGGCATTGGCTCGCAGCTGGCGGTGCCCTCGTCTGCCCTTCCTCCCCATCCTTGCTGCGCCGAGTGCCTGCCCCTGTCCGTCACCCGAGGCCCCGCGCGGGGGCAGGTCTTTGCCAGGCCTGCTCGCTCCGCTCCTTGTAGGGTGTGTACTCCGAAAATAGGAAGCAGGAGCCGGGCGATGGCGGGCGGGGGCGAGGGCGCGGGGGAGGGCGGCGGCTGCCCGGGACTCTCTCCTGCTATCCGGCCGCTGAGCCTGCGCTGGGGTCCGGGGACCAGGGACGCAAAGGGGTCTGCGTCCGTGCCTGGGAGCGGCCCAAGGGCAGTGCCCAGCGCGGCGGCCTGGCCTGTGAGTGTAGCGGCGGGTGAGGGGGAAGGGAAAAATCGCTTAGGAAGCAGACCTTCACTTCTCCCTTCTACTTCCCCCTCCCCAAAGCAAAACGCTTCCTTTTCTGATTCTCTACGGTTTATCCTTTTTTTTTTCCCTTTCCCTGTGGAGGCCTCTCTCTCTCCCTCTCTCTTTGGTTTCGTGGCTCTAGCAGTAAGCTTTGCAGCTCCCATGTTCCCCGGGAGGCAAGCGGAGTTGCTCACAAAAAGACAACCCCCTCCCCATAGTTGTTTTCTGCCCACGTTGGCAGCATTCTCCCCGGGGGTCGATTTGGTGGCACCTCACCTTCCTGCTAGGACTTCGTCCGAGAGGAGAAATTGTTCTACTCCTTTTACTGTATGTCAGATGCTGTGACAGCAGTGGAACCAGGTGAACTACTTAAGTTCTCAGATATTTAATACGAGCAATGGAATAATTCATTGAACTGCTGCTCTCTTAATTCGCCCCTTTCGTTTGGCTTTCGTGAACGTCCCATTCCCGAGGGTGGTGGGATAGGGGAGAACCCTGCTAATTTTTACTGTTTCTCGGAAAGGACCCTGACGTTTCTCAAACTTAGAAGTAACTGACAGAACATACGAGTGAGTTAGTTGTAGGGTTGGAAATGTCCACTCTTCGTTAAAGAGTGCTTCATTTTTAAATTTCAAAGCAGTACAGCCAATGGAGGAAAATACAGGTACATTTAGGTACGTCGTGGTGTTTAAGAAATCCTCGTGTAAGTCTGAGAATATTTTCATTTGAGACCCTCTGCTCTAGGTGTTTTTATATGCTGTGTTCTTGCACCGAAATAGAAGGTTCTGTCCCATTCCCAATGTGAATGGTCAGAAGTCAGCCTCATCTTTATTTTCGGAAATCTGTTTTTCTCTTGTGTTGTTTGGTGGAAGTGATAATACAACAACAAAATGGGGGCGAGCAACGTCTCCATAACCCACAGACCCAGTAGGCAGATCCTTGTATCCACAAAAGTTGCTGTACAGTATTCAATGTATAATCTTGGTAAATAACCCTAAGTAGGTGACTGAAAATGTACAAGAGCGCACAAACACATGTTTAAAATTGAGTCGTGCTAAAAAGCTTAAAAAGAGATTGTCGTATTTTTATTCTACCATTCTTAAGTGGTGATTAGTAGCTCAAGTGGCTAGAAATCTAGGTGAAGAGAGAATACTCAGTGTGGGAGTTAATAAGACCTGCCATGTGTTGTAAAGGCCTAAGATTAAAAAGTTTTTTTAAAATGAGATAACAAGATGCCTTATTATCCGGCACTCTCAGGGCACTAAGCTTCATAAAGAGGAATGAGGAGGTTCTGTGTCTTAAAGCCTGCACCGCCTAGTAGCAGAATGTTTTATGGTTAAATGAATGAAAATTCTAATTTGATTTTTGGTGTTTTGTAAGAATATTATGTAGATATTTTACATATAAATTTCATCACTATATTTACTAATTTAAAAACTGACAAAACTTTTAGGTTAAATTCAGGTAACCAGTTAAGTGAAATTTTAACGTTCTTGTCAATTGAGATATCTAAAGGTTGTTTTCATTTTGGGGGAGGAGGATGTGTCCAGTATGGGATCAGAAAACAGAGAGGACTTAAAAGTGATATTTTGATATTACTCTTTCTACGCCTTATTGGAATTTTCAAAAATAAGCTGTCAAGCTGGGCACGGTGGTTTGCACCTGTAATGCCAGCTACTCTGGATGCCAAGGTATAGAGGATCGCTTGAGCCCAGGAGTTGTAGACCAGCCTGGGCAACATAGCGAGACCTCATCTCTAAAAAAATAATACTAAGTTTTGAATACTTTTAAGTTTTTGAGATTTCCGTTCTAGATTGCAAATCTGAGGAAGGGAAGCTGTTAAGATGTATCTAGTACTGTACTTTATATATGCTTGGCTCAGTTAGATCCATTCATTACTTAATTTGTTGTTGTAAGAGGTAGTTGTTCTATTTCCATTTCACAGATGAGTAGAGTGAGGTTCAAAAGCTTTAAGTAGTTCACCCAAGGACAGTCAAGATGAAGGTCTTGTTACATTATGCTCTCTTCTTTTTTTTTTTTTTTTTGAGACAGAGTCCCCCTCTGTTGCCCAGCCTGGAGTGCAGTGGTGCAATCTCGGCTCTCTGCAACCTGTGCCTCCTGGGCTCAAGCGATTCTCCTGACTCAGCCTCCTGAGTAGCTGGGATTACAGGCACGTGCTACCATGCCCAGCTAATTCTTGTATTTTTAGTAGAGGTGGGGTTTCACTATGTTGTCCAGGCTGGTCTTGAACTCCTGACATCAGGTGATCCACCTCCCTCGGCCTCTCAAAGTGCTGGGATTACAGGTGTGAGCCACCGTGCCCAGCCAACATTATGCTTTCTTAAACAAAATTGATAAGAACCTCTTCTGGTTTTGTCTCTTCATTTTTAATTTGTTGACAGCTTATTTTGAAAAAGGAGAAACGTTGGTTCTTCCTCTTTTCTTTTTTAGACAGGGTCTTACTCTGTCACCCAGGCTAGAGTGCAGTGGTGATCATGCCTCCCTGCAACCTCGACTTCCTGGGCTCAAGCAGTCCTCTCACCTCAGTCTCCCCAAGTAGCTGGGAGTACACGCAGGCGTGCCACCACACCCAGCTAATTAAAAAAATTTTTTTTATAGAGACAAGGTGTCATGATGTTATCCAGGCTGGTCTCAAACTCCGGCTCAAGCTGTCCTCCCGCTTGGGCCTCCTAAAGTGCTGGGATTACAGGCATGAGCCATGATTCCTGGCCCTGTTTTAAAAAGTAATACCAAACAAGTAGTGTTAAGTTCTAAATTTTTGTCTTGATCATTTTAGAATAAAGCTTATTATTAACACATTTAAATGTGTTATGCTACTGGTAGGAAGCATTTTAGAAATTAATCTAGAATGATAGTTTTGTTTTTTAAAGTCGTACACAATTGCTTTTTGAGGCTATCACTATGAAATTTAATAATCTTTTCTCCTTTGGCCACTGGGTGAATGGGAAATAAATTTAGCTGAAGACCACAATGAAGTTCTTTAAAGCTCTTGTATAGTGTGTCCCATAGACTTTTTTACATAGTTATAGAAACCCTAGACCCAAAACAGTTCATTTTCATTCCTGGGTCAGCTGTATTGTACAGTAAAGCATTTTTGTGAATTTGAAATTATATGAAATAGTTGTGTAAGACTCAGTTGAAAAGACCCATTCCGAAACCTCTCTCTGGATGAGAGATTCAAGTTCCAGAAGGAATACACTTAGTTACTGATGGGAAAGGATCTTTTTTCTTCCTGTAACCCTTTACTTCAGTGATTACAGTAATCTATCCCATAGCTTCAACTTTTAGGTCTTTGCAGGTGTCTCCCAGGTACATAGCTGTAGCACTAACTTCTTTCCTGATTACTGGTCAGATTTTTATCTGCTAGTCATGTTCACTGGAGATGGTTAGTTAGGTACGTTCAAATGGAGCTTGCCTAGAAGTAAATTTATGAGCTCCCTTCTTCTTTCCTCTCACACAAAGGGGGGTATAATCTATCTTCTCTTGATGATTTTTCTCTTTATATCTTTATTCCCATTATTCCAGTCATCCTGGTTTTTAATTTCAGCTTTATTCTAACTTTTTTTGGCCCTGTACCTTACAATCAACTGGTAAAAGTTGTCACTTCCGTCATCAAAATGTATTATACAAATAACTTATTTCTTGCTTGAAAAGTCCATTCATTTATATTAATACTTGGTTTATTATCTCTTCATTGACCTGATTATTAAATCATGTTTGGTAACAAAATTTCACTGTACAAACAATGCAACTTCATTATACTTGTTCTGTGCCAACAGTTAAGAAGTAAAGTCAAGAAAAATGTCTCATATCCATTCTTTCCCTTCTGTTGTATTTGCCACTGTTAGGTTTTTACTATAAAGTTTCTAGACTAATTCCTCTTGTTTCCTGTATCTAAGCCATGCTTTATTATGTCATTTCTCTACTCTCAAAATTTTAGTGCCTGGATCCTCCATTGCCTTTACAAGGAAGTCCAGCTCTTAAAAAATGGTATTCATGGCCTTGTATTCCGTTTTAACCTAAATAGTTCTGACATTTTCAATATATATTGTTACTTAATCGTGCTGTGAATTTAGAGAGACTTCAGAGAACTGCATACTAGTTCATTTCTGTCTCTCTCTCTTTTTTTTTTTTTTTTTTTGAGACAGATTCTCACTCTGTCACCCAGGCTGGAGTGCAGTGGCACAGTCTCGGCTCACTACAACCTCCGTCTCCCAGGCCCAAGCAATTCTCCTGTCTTAGCCTCCTGAGTAGCTGGGACTACAGGCACACGCCTGCGTGCCTGGCTGATTTTTGTGTTTTTAGTAGAGATGGGGTTTCACCATGTTGCCCAGGCTGGTCTGGAACTCCTGAGCTCAGCTGATCTGCCCGCCTTGGCCTCCTAAAGTGCTGGGATTACAGGCGTAGGCATGAGCCACCACTCCCAGCCACTGGTCCATTTCCAGCACCTCAGATAAATTATTTAATCTTAGCCTCAGTTTGCTCTGAAATGTTAGAATGTGGTAGTAAGTTACCTTCTTCATTAAGTTGTTATAAGTCTATTGGGCTTGGCATGTAGTAAGCACACAATAAATTGTAGTTATTTTTCTCTGCTCATGACTTTTCATCTACTTTGAGTATTGGCACTGCTCCCAGGTCTGTCCCCTTTTTTGCAACATGAAAATCTCAGTCATCCCTCAAGATTTAGCTTAGATTACACAGCTTTTTTAGCCTCTCGTCTGAACTCTACAAGAGATCGTTAGTATTAAATACAATTTTGCGTAATAGTTATTTGCTTACTGTTTTTTCCCTTTTCCATTGGAATTCCTAAGTGTAGACATAATGTCATCTTTATCATCTGTCATTACTCTACGTGTGCTGAATAGGATGGCTCTATCTGTAGTTTATATACGTCTCCCTTAGTAACTGGCTTCAGAAATTTTGTGTATGTAAAAACAATAGAAGCTGCCATTGTATTTCATAATATTAATGTAAAATTAGAAATGCTCTTATTGGCTGGGCGCTGTGGCTCACACCTATACCCCCAGCACTTTGGAAGGCTGAGGCGGGTGAATCACCTGAGGTCAGGAGTGCGAGACCAGCCTGACCAACATGGTGAAACCCCATCTCTACTAAAAATACAAAAAATTACCTGGGCATGGTGTCGTGCACCTGTAGTTCACGCTACTCAGGAGGCTGAGGCAGGAGAATCACTTGAACCAGGGAGGCGGAGGTTGCAGTGAGCGGTGATTGCACCACTGCATTCCAGCCTGGGCAATAGAGCAAGACTCCATCTCAAAAAGTTTAAAAAGAAAAGTTCTTATTAATGAGAAAGTAAACTCAAGCAGAAAGCTATTAATGTAGACAATATTTGTTCCTAATTCCATTCTATAGATAAACTATGTTATTTCACCAATAAAATATGAAAATTTCTGTTGCAGATAGGAACTTGATAGCAGCTATAACATTAGTGGAGTTTTTCAGACTTTACACATTAAAGTAAATTTGTGGTAAATTTTCAGTGCATTTGGGAGCCATTTTTGCATAAGTAGTTGGATAGAATAATTGCACGTTAGTGTGAGAATACAGATATGAAAACACTTAGAGAATTTAAATAATTTTTAAGGTTGAAAAGCATGATGGCAAAACTTGACCTGTGGTTCCAAGCTATGACCTAAAAAAGCCTAATCAGTCACCTGAAGCAAAAATTTGTTAAAGTTATTATAGCAGTAATTTGTTATAAGAGATTCACGCATGTCAAAGAAAATGGGGTCTTTGTCTTCTGAAAACCACTCTTCTGACAGGTTCTATAAACATACCCATGGCTGTTGTCAAAAAAGGAGTATTTCATAAATTTTGTTTTGAGGATTAAGTACAGTTTTTACATTCTTGCCCTTACGACATATTTACATGTCTCACTATGTATCTTAATGGCTGAGAACTTTTCTTATGCATTCTACTTCACAGTGTTTCTACTGAAAATGACTTTTGAAATCGTTTACCTTCATCTTCATTCATTTACCAAATATACTATATTTCACTGATTTCAGTACTGATACTTTTTTATATTTTGAGATCTCTGAAATCAGGCTGCATTGTTCAATCAATGGCTTGTAATATTTCATTGGTAGCATTTTTCCTTTTTTAGTGGTACATAAAGTTAGGCATCTTATATTGATTGTGAATCAGGATAGGCAAGGATATAGTTCAGTAACAAACGTCCTAAAATCTCAGCACAAGAGTATTGAATGTGGGAGCTTTGTACTGCATCTCATTCATTCGATGTATATCTAGTGTGGGTCAACAGAGAGCCCTGCTCAGGGAAGTAATTTAGCTTTCCAGTTGGTTAGAGAGCTTCCATCTAAACTTTTTTCTCAGTCACTGCAGTGGTGGGAAGGAAATGGAATGAATTGCACACTTTTTTTTTTTTTTTTGAGACAGAGTCTTACTCTGTCACCTAGGCTTGAGTACAGTGGCACAATCTCGGCTCACTGCTACCTCCGCCTCCTGGGTTCAAGCGATTCTCCTGCCTCAGCCTTCCAAGTAGCTGGAAGGAGCTCACGTCACTTCTCCTCAGATTTCAATTAGCTAAAGCAAGTTACATGTATAAACCTAATTTCAGAAAGGTCAGGGAAAAAGAGGTGAATTGGAATATTTGTGAATAGCAATAATGACAGCATAGATTAAGTTTTAAATTCACTAAAGTGTAGCGATCACCTGGAAGGTAGATACAATGCAATGCAAAACTATAGATTCAAAGATGAATTGGACCTATATAAGATACATACTAAATTGGGTCTAAAAATTTAGAAGATAGAAAAACTACTTCTGCCTAGGGGCATGGTAAACATCAGTTGGG
Organism: Piliocolobus tephrosceles; assembly: GCF_002776525.5. Lineage (NCBI taxonomy): Eukaryota > Metazoa > Chordata > Mammalia > Primates > Cercopithecidae > Piliocolobus > Piliocolobus tephrosceles. Next base: position 109,445,993 of record NC_045441.1, read on the forward strand.
GTCAAGCTCATACCAGAGAGCACAACATAGGGAAAAATAACAGGAAAAGTGGGAATGAGCAGGCAGTGAGTTTTGTGTAAAAAGAATTCGGTTAAATAGCTGAGTGTCTACTCTATCTTCGGTACTTTTAGAATAAGAGATGCAAAGGTGAATTGTGCTGTTTAACAGCTCACTGTCAGGGTTTTTCCACCTCAGCACTGTTGACAGTTTGGGCCAGATATTGTTGGGCGAGTGGACATCCTGTGCATTGTAGGATGTTTAGCAACATCCTTGGCCCACGTGATATGCCACTACCACCACCAAGGCTTACCAATCCAAAATGTCTCCTGGTGGACAAATTCACCCCTGGTTGAGACCCATGGGTCTAGATAGATTAGAGCTAGTAAGAACAGTTGAGAACCTGGCTTAAGTGGACTTTAGGACCTGGTTTAAAGTCATCCCACAAGAAATGGAGGCAAAAAAGATTGCTAATAGATTTTAGAGTTGGAATCAACAAGACTTGGTAAATGAATATAGGGGAAAAACATGAGTCAGAGAAAACTGTGAACATTGAAGTTTGGATGACTGGGAATTGGTACCACTAGTAACAACTGGACAATACGGGAAAGAGGATACACGGTTGGGAGGAATAATGGTGAATTTAGTTTTGGTTGTACTGAGTTTGAAATGTTAGTTTGTTTATGTGAAAATGCCTAGCAGATACGGGAGACAGAGAAACAGCTTGGAAAAGAGGTCACCTCCAGAGATTATTATATAGAGATTTGAGAATCCTTTTTGTAGGTTAAAGCGAGATGGGATAAGCCCTTTAGGACAAAAAGCTTAGACTTAGGAAAGAGGAGAGGGCAGGAAACATATACTTAATACTTTGATTTGAGGAATAAGAAGTGGAGAGAGACCTAAAGGTGAGGAGAAACCCTTGAAGTCGAAGTGTTACCTATTGATAGCTAGCACAGAGTAGGTGCTCAGGTCACAGAATGTGAAGAGAATTTCAAGAAGGAGCAGTTGCAGAGATTAGGGGTATGAGATTGAAAAAAAGCCTTTGGGTTTAAGAGAAAGGAATGAGAAACAAATTACACCTACTCTCTGCCCGGCACTTTAACATGTATTCTCCCTATTAATTGTGAGAATAACCTTGTTATTATCTTCATTGTTCAGACAGGAAACTGGTGCAGTTAAGGCTATTTAAGTGGTGGACTAGGGATAAGTGGCCTTCAAGAGAATAATTTTGCTAGTGTTTGGAGCAAGGAGTGGAGAAACATAAGCCAGATAACTGGAGTCTGTAATAAAAAGTATGTATTTTCCCTTTTCCAGAAACGGCCTTTCAGTATTGTTTGCATTCTAAACTACTCATCTTTGAATAACCAGACTCAAGGTCTTTCTCCTCTTCTTTTGTATCCTGACCTATCTCTGCTCCCTTAGCAATTTGTACTTATCTTTGTTATAACATTTACCAATTTTAATAGATTTACCCACTGTCCTTATTTCCTGTGTTCTTCAGAGCCAGGCCTTATGTCTTCATCATCTTGGTAATTCCAGTAGAGTGCCTAGCATGTATTAAATCAGTGATTTTCAACTCTGGTTGCACATTAGAATCAACTGGAGAGTTTATAAACAAAATGAACGCGCAGGTTCCTCTTGTGGGTGAAGCCTGGAGTATCCGTAATTCCTTGTTTTTTTTTTTGTTTGTTTGTTTGTTTGTTTGTTTGTTTTGTTGTTGTTTTAAAGCTTCCGAGGTGATCTGAATGTGCAACTAGGGTTAAGTTTCACTGTATTAGGGGCTCAATAAATGTCGACTAAAGGATAAGTGGAGACAGTAAGTATAAATTATTCTTGAAAAAACATTGGTAGTGAAACAAAAGAGAAAAATATGTATTACTACTTTGTTTTTTCCTGCTATTTCATTTTAAGAAATACTTTTTTTGTAAGAGAACATTCTAGGGTGTACAAGGGAAATGATTCAGAAGGGAAAAGGAAATTGAAAACGTAAGATAAAAGAATAGTTTACATAACTTACTCTCTTTTAGTTGATGATAATGCCTACTTTGGATTCATGGGTTTCTTCATATTTTAAATAAATGGTAAAAACATATTTAAAGAAGAATCAATGTTGAGTTCTGTAGGTGACCCAGTTTTAGGTTAAGTGCTGTGGGCCCTGTTTTTAATTACCAATCAAAATGATAATTATAAAGGAAAAAAATTTTGAGAAAAACTTACTAAAACAAATTACCACTCTTAAGTTTACCCATATTAAAATAAATTCACCTGAAACACAGACATGCAATAGTGATCACTTGGTCATAAACTATTTAAATGTCATAGAGTTCAAAAAAGTAGGTTTTTTTCTCCTTTTTTACCTCTAATTCTCAAAAGACAGCCATTTTTTAGAGAGTTGTGGAAAACAACCTCAAATAATTCTTTTAGTTGAAGTGGAAAAGTACATAATAGCTCCTTTAATTTTACTACCAGTGTCTAAAGTAGTGACCCTTTTTGGTGTTTCATTTTCTTGAGAATCAAGTAAAACCTGTAATTCATTTTGCAAAGAGACTAGACGAGACAAATTTTACATCTAAAGGCCCTTATAGGACATGGGTGCGGTATCTGGTCACCCTTCAGAATCACCTGGAGAGATTTTCTAAAACATAGATTTCTAGGTCACCGTTCTCTGAAAATAGATTCACTGGGTCTAGAATAGAGGGTGGGAATCTGTGTTTTTTCCGAGCTTTCCAGGTGAGTCTGACCGCCATTCATATCTGAAAAATTCCTACCGTAATATCTCCTTCCTTGATCATGGTGGCCCATACCATGTGGAAATTATAGGGGCTGTAGGTAGGATTCTCAAATAAAATACTGATGCCTCAGTAAACTTGAATTTAAGCTAAACAGTGAGTCATTTTTAGTACAGGTATTTCCCAGAGTAGTGTACCTTTGGACTGCTGGAGAGTGCAGGGTCCTCTGCCTCTAAATTTAATGCCTCTAGATGGCTGTTTTGGGACTTTTTGTTGTTGGTGGGTTTTTTTGGTTTTCGTTTTTTGTTTTGGTGGTGTGTATTTGTGTACATGTATGTCTGTGTGCTCCCATGCACATTCATTGTCTGCTTTTTATACTTTCATCTTTATTTTTTCAGTTGCTTAAGGTTTAAAAACATTTTTTAAAATTTTTGTCAGTTTACCATTTTTATAGCTGCTTTGGTGAGGACTCCATTTCTTGTTAAGGAATTGTTTTCTTCAGACGGTTTTAAAATCTCCCGAAACTCAAGTTTTACCTTAGTGTTTGAAAACATGTTGCCAAATGTTCAGCAAAGGCAGTAGAACAATCTGGAGAATTCATGGACATAGGCAGCTGAAGTAACTTTAATTTTGCCATCTATTTCTGTAAATTGTGGTAATGAATGACAACCCACAGTAAATTCTCATGTTGTACCCTCATGTTCTAGGTGGTAATTATAAAACTGAAGTAGCACTACCAATTGCTTATGACTTTCAGTAATAAACACATCTTGAAGGGGCATCACAGGCTGAGGGAACCCAGTCACTTCCACCTGTGGCACTTCACCATGGAGCTTGTCTTTGCTTGAGAAAGGTACATTCTGTACCATTAATGCAAAGAGTGACACAGTCAAGGATTGCAAGGCAGAAAGATACATGTGAAGCTTGTGTTCATCCAGCCCTCCTTCCCTTTGTTCTCTTTCCCTGATAAGTTTTTCAGTCTTATTCAGCAGTGTAGGTGTAAGATTGTACATTTCCAAATTCCATATTCCAAGTATCATAGGCCATTAGAAGTACTAGATGTTTTTGCACTCACTACTTTTTCTGAGGTGTCACTCAAGGCCAAAGGCAACAATTCAAAAGCTGCTGATACTTGCCTGGTTCATCAAGGTATCCCGTAATGATACCAAGGCTTTTGATCACAGCTTCTCATACCCAGTATGCCTTACCTTCCATTTAAGGAGGACTAGGGAGTGAGGAACTTCTTGAGGAAAGTAAGGCACCACTACTCCATAAGATTTAGCTACAAGTAGTGTCCTTTCTGGGTCTTTGTGACTCACCTCTTCCCATCACTGTGGTAAATGTTCAGCTTCTGCATGTATTGGTCTGACATGATTTGTGAATGCCATAACACCAGTTGGTATCACTTGCCTTGGCTCTTTATCTGGCCTCTTGATCATACTAGAAAGAATGTGGAGAAGCTGATTTTTCTTTTTAGATTCAAGATGTAGGCATGTTGTATACAATCTGAGGGCATCAGCGTCTCTGTCTGCCAGCAGCACGTCAAGTACAATGTATGGCAAGCAATGTCCAAGCATCGGCACAAGGCGTTTTTCACTGCAGTCAGAGACACTTCTGATCCTAAGCGACATCTGCTGGCACTTGACAAAAAGAAAGTAGTGCATGGTGGAAAGCAGAAAACAGTTTACTGTGGGGTTTATCAAAATGAACTGTGCTTTACCTGATGGAGAAAATAGCATTCTTTCCTTTCTCTCCTAAGAGAAGGGAGTGGGGAATTCTCTTTAAGAATAGTGGAATCAGGCTGGGCATGGTGGCTCATGCCTGTAATCCCAGCACTTTGGGAGGCTGAGGTGGGTGGATCACTTGAGGTCAGGAGTTCAAGATCATCCTAGCCACCATGGAGAAACCCTGTCTCTACTAAAAATACAAAAATTAGCCGGTTATGGTGGTGCTCACCTGTAATCCCAGCTACTCAGGAGCCGAGGTGGGAGAATCACTTGAGTCCAGGAGGTGGAGGTTGCAGTGAGCGGGGATGGTGCCAGTATACTCCAGCCTGGGCAGTAGAGCAAGACCCCATTCCAAAAATAAAAAAAAAAAGTGGAATCAACAACAACTGGTTTTGAAAGATGAATATCCTTGTTTTTTTGTTTTTTTGTTTTTTCCTTGCCTGAACTGTTTACGACTGAATTCTGTTTGCTTTCTTCAGTCTTGTAGGGATTCCAAAGAAGGTTGAATGGAATCACAAACTACCAAATGGCAAAGTGTTCATTTTTGAGGATGGCAATTTTAGGTCTTCTAATTTGCTCCATCAAAGACCATTTGTCACTATGTAATAAATTAATTTTATCTTCCCTATTTGTATACTAACAAGGAGTTCTCTCCAGGTTGAAGAGTAGAACAAGTGAAAGAAGATTGCCTAAAATTGATGTAAGAGCTTCTAATTCATTCTCTTTCACTCTGCTAGCAGTATCCACAAAATCTTTCCCGGTTACTTGATCACTTCCAAAGTCTCAGTAGATTTGCAGTAAATTGGAAGGATTTTTTTTTGTTTTTGAGACAGGGTCTTGCTCTGTCATCCAGGCTGGAGTGTAGTGGCACAATCACAGCTCACTGTATCCTTGACTCCCAGGTTCAAGTGATTCTCCTATCTCAGGCTCCCAAGTTGCTGGGACCACAGGTGCTCACCACCATGCCTGGCTAATTTTTTTTTTTTTTTTCTCATTTTTTGTAGAGACAGGATCTTACCATGTTGACCAGGATGGCCTCAAGTGATCCTCCCATCCCAGCCTCCCAAAGTGTTGGGATTTTATAGGTGTGAGCCATGGCACCTGGCCAAATTGGAGGTTTTAAAATGTTTATTTTATCCTATAACTCAAAGTTCTGATCATTGTTTTCATCTGAGGTGTTTGTTGATGTAAATTTGCATTCTTCAATAAAAATTCAGTTACTTAGAAGTTTAAAGCACTCAAGAGGTTTGATTGGCTCCTGAATTTCAGGGCTCAGTTTGTAATGTTTTCGTTCCTCTGAAGGAACTTCGTTTTCTGCTGCCTTTGTCAGTTTGGCTCGAATCTTCCTTTGTTAAAATATTGTTGTATGTCAACCACTTCTCTACTCCCGTCACATCCATTGGCTGATAGGAAACTAAATAACCACACTTGTAAATTTATATCTGAAAAAAAATTAATATGATCTGTGGAGAATCTTGTGTTCTCTTCTAATGTTTAGACTATATGTCACCTTATTTGCTTGCTTGAAACATGTTTTTAAGTATCTGAATTCCTTGCTTCCTGTGTGCCTTGATAAGTCCCCAGTTACATATCTTAAATTCAGGCTTCACCGGTAAGTGAGATCTTGTTTTAATGGCCTCCTCTTCACTCCATTGGTGGAGGGGTTCTTGCCCTGGAATTGGGGGGTTGACAGAACATACAAAATCTGACACTGGACAGATAAGATTGACAGCAGTTTATTAATCACGAATACTCAGCAGCCCAAGAGAGAGGAGACAGCACACTACGCAGGCCCACATGGGAGTTGTGTTTGGGAACAGAGTGAAGAAGAGTCAGGGGCTGTAGGAGGCAGACTTTTAGTAAGTATCAAGAGGATGGAGTGATCCCTGGTTCTCAGGACGTGATCCATTCATTGTTTTGATAATTCCAAGGGCTGGCGGGGACCTGAAGCTTGCTACTCAGGGATAAGAAGGAACTGTGCCTGTTCCCTGTGATAAAAGATTGTTTGGCTAGGGGACCTTGTCTATGGGAGCAGAGTGAAGAGAACTTGCAGTTAGGCCATTCAAGGTTCTCCCTGTTTTCCCAAAGTGTCAAGGCACTGTAATATTGAGCCTTAATTTTAGGCCTTAAACCACAAGTCTCAATAGTGCTAGCTAGTTATCAAAGGTATTTGCTAATGATTGCTGTACTAAATAATGTATCAAGAAGTTTTTAATAGTATAATTTGATCTTAGAGTTTTCCTTTCTGTATGACCTTTTCTTCTGATACTTTGCAAAGTTTAAGATATTCTGCTGCTGTGTGCAGTTTCACCACAGTAGATAAAAGATGGCCACATCATGTATATGAAGTGATATGGTGACAGGAAAGACAAAAGTTCTTGTTTGAGAGACCTAATGGAGTGATAAGGCTCCAGTTCTGTGTATATGTGGGATGAGAAAGAATGGATAGGTTGTAGGAGCTAGAAAGTGGCAGAAAGATTACAAAGGTAATAGCTATTATTTGAGTGCTTACTCTGTGCCAAGCACTTTTCTAAGTGTATTATCTCATTTACTGCTAGTGAGGAAACTGAATTTAGTTTGCTTAAGGTCATGCAAGTAAGCAGTGGAACTGTAGTCTGAATCCCTGCTTAATGTTATTTAAGAGCTTATGCTGTTAACAGTTAATATTTTACAGCCCTAGAAGAGCCTTATATATCATGCTAAAGACTTTGAACTTAATCTTGTTGGCATTGGGGAACCATTGAGTGATCTTGACAGGGAGGAAACATCAGAATTTACATTGAAAAATACCAGTCTGGTGGCAAAGTGGAAAATGAATTTTGGAGAAAGATGAGGCCAGAGGCAGGACAGCTTTATAACAATCCAGGAACAAAGTGCCTGGGTCCGAATAAAATGGAATGGAATCAAATAAAAGGAATATGGACTTGAGACAGATACTTACTGATCATGTGACTGACTGTAGGAGAGAAGTGTGGAATGATTTCTAAGTAGTGGCAATAATTTTGTCGGGAACAGAAGGCAATACATTTGAATGAGAAGAGAAGTTCAAGGTATCTTTGAGGCATTTTGGTGGAGATACCTAATAGATAAATTATAGTTAGAAAAAGGGTAGGGTCTTTATCTTGAGTGAGGTTATGATAGGTGTGTAGATTTGAGAGTTACTGTGTGGTGATGATGGAAGCAATGATTTCCAAGGATTACCTAGAGATTTATTTCGTAACTCACAAAAGAATCGTCATAGAAGACTTTATGCTGTATTGGGAGGCAGCTATGTAAAAAGCTGAGGACTTCATCCAGAGACTTCATTCAGATCTTAATTCTGGATCTTTGTTTTCTCTTTCATAAATTAAGGGTAATGTCAGCTATATCAGAATAATCATAGATAATATTGTATTTTATTAGGGCCTGAGGTATAAGAGTTGAGAAATAATGATGCATGTCATCTCCCTTAGTTTTTACCTTTGAAAACTGAGGTTTACAGAAGTTAAAATAAAAACAAAATCTTGGCTACAGATCATTTGCCTTTACTTACGTAAAGCCCCACATCTTAACTGCACATTGCCACCGTCTTTCTCTCCTGTGTTGCTATTACTGGTGTTTGAGGTGAGCAGGGTCAAGTGGAGGGGGAAGGGTGACATCCCAAATAAGAAGAAAGGATGTTGATGTATGACAAGTGAACTCACTGCAGACAGCGCAGTAATACATGGGCATAAGCCACCCTTGAACATTGTAGGGCACGACGAAACTAACATATAATCACTTGAATATGTCTGTACTCCAGGTCTATATTTAAGACTATTGGCCAGGCGCAGTGGCTCACGCCTGTAATCCCAACACTTTGGGAGGCTGAGGCTGGTGGATCATGAGGTCAGGAGTTTGAGACCAGCCTGACCAACATGGTGAAACCCCATCTCTGCTAAAAATACAAAAATTAGCTGGGCGTGTGGCATGCACCTGTAATCCCGGCTACTCAGGAGGCTGAGGCAGGAGAATCATTTGAACCCAGGAGGCAGAGATTGCAGTGAGCAGAGATCGTGCCACTGCTCTCCAGCCTGGCGGCAGAGTGAAACTCCATCTCAAACCAAATAAAAGGAAAAGAATACTGGGACTATGCTAATGCAGGCATACTTCTTATCTACTGCTATTGCTGCTAATAATAATAGCTAATACTATTTATTCACCCAAGATCACATAGCGAATGACTAGTAGAGATTAGAAATCCAGCCTAGTCGGTCTGGCTCTAGAGACCATACTATAAACCATTACACCAAACTTGTCTCTTTTTATTAGGATACGTTTTTTGTGATTTTTGAACGTAAGTTATTTGAAAATTAACAATCTATCTACAGCAGCAGTCCCCAGCCTTTTTGGCACCAGGGACCCATTTCATGGAAGACAGTTTTTCCACGGAGGCTAGCGAGGTGGGGATGGATGGGGCAATGTTTCGGGATGAAACTCTTCCACCTCAGATCATCAGGCATTAATTAGATTCTCATAAGGAGCACAGAAACTAGATCCCTCGCATACACAGTTCACACTAAGGTGTGTGTTCCTATGAGAATCTCATGCTGCCACTGATCTGACAGGAAGCAGAGTGCAGGTGGTAATGCTTGCTTGCCCACTCCACCTCCTGCTGTGTGACCCGGTTCCTAGCAGGCCCCAGACTGGTACCTGTCTGTGGCCTGGGGGTTGGGGACCCCGATCTACAGAATTGCATTAGTGATAACTCTCAAAATGTTCATTTCATTGAAATACTACATTCTCTGACCATTTTGAATAAATGGGAATTTATTTGTGCTTATAGATTTATTCAGCCTGTAATCAGTAACTACTGATTACAGAGTATGGGCAGAGGAAACAGATTCTGCCTTGAGGGGAGGTTAAATGTTTGTTTATTCAGCTAATATTTGAGGGTCTGCTATTTGCCAGGCACCATTTTAAGCACTCAGATATGGCAGTATATAGGCAGTTTCTCCCGCTCTGATTTTTTTTTTTTCTTCCCAGACTAAATCAGTGCTAAACTGAGGATTTTGAAAGCAGAGGGCCTGGAAAGTTGGCCAATTTTTTAAAAGTAAATTAAGGTAAATATGTTTAACCATAGATGACATATCAAAAAAGTACTCATTTGTCTTGCTTTATTATAAAGTCTAAATTAGAGCAGTTTATTTTTGAGTTTCCAAAATCATGAGTTGGTTCAAATAATTGTAAACAAACAACAGTAGATATGATTACATTTTAATTAATCAGAACTCAAGTAATTAGAATCCTCTATTTAATCCAGAATTATTTAACTTGATTTTAAGGGGATGATGGCTCATTGTGAACTGCAGCAATGCCTACTAGAATTTTTTTTTTTTTTTTTTTTTTTGAGAGGGAGTCTCACTGTGTTGCCCAGGCTGGAGTGCAATAGTGCAATCTCAGCTCACTGCAACCTCTGCCTCCCGGGCTCAAGTAATTCTCCTGCCTCAGCCTCCCGAGTAGCTGGGATTACAGGCATCTGCCACAGTGCCCAGCTAATTTTTGTATTTTAGTAGAGATAGGGTTTCACCATGTTGGCCAGGCTGGTCTTGAACTCCTGACCTTAGGTGATCCACTCACCTCAGCCTCCCAAAGTGCTAGGATTATAGGCGTGAGCCACTGTACCCTGCCTTTTTTTTTTTTTTTTTTTTTTTTTGAGACCATCTTGCTCCGTCGCCCAGGCTGGAGTGCAGTGGTGCGATCTCGGCTCCCTTTATCCTCCCACGTTCAAGCGATTCTCCTGCCTCAGCCTCCCGAGTAGCTGGGATTACAGGTGCCCAGTACCACACCTGGCTAATTTTTGTATTTTTAGTAGAGACAGGGTTTCTCCCTGTTGACTAGGCTGGTCTCCAACCCCTGAGTTCAGGTGATCTGCCCACCTTGGCCTCCCAGAGTGCTGGAATTACAGGCGTGAGCCACCACGCTGGCCATGGAAAGTCTTTAAAGTCAGTTGGTGAGGAGGATTAGAAAATTAATTTGCTTTTACATTACTTACATTGATATTTTTGTAGTGTTAACCAAAGCCTCTATTAAACTCTAGAATAGCATCACTTCTTGCTGCCTGCTAATATTATTGAATATTTAGGACTTTCTTGAGGAAGTCACATTCTTACAATTACTAGTTGAATGATGACTGCTAACTTCTTTGGATACTTATCAGAAGGGTTGTTGGAATTTACTAAACTATAAGACGTATTTTTTTATATCTCTGACAAAGAAATAATTTATATTGTTTAAATAGAACTAAATATGTAAGATTTTTTTTTTTTTTTTGGTCCAGTGGGGAAAAGAAATATACTTTAGCAAATAGTTCTAGAATGTTGTATTTATCCATATAACAGTGTAATAAAAAAGAAATAGAGCCCCATCACACATAAGACACAAAAATCAATCCTGGGCAGATTGAAGAACTAAGTACAAAGAGCAGAACTTTAAAGTTAGAAAAAATATAGGAGAAACCACCCAACCTCAGAGTAGAGAAGGAATTTTTTCCACAGTCTTTAAATACTTGACTGTATTAAGGGCATTCTCTTACAAAACTACAGTACAGTTATCGGGCCGGGCGCAGTGGCTCACACCTGTAATCCCAACACTTTGGGAGGCCGAGGTGGGCACATCACAAGGTCAGGAGATCGAGACTATCCTGGCTAACATGGTGAAACCCAGTCTCTAATAAAAATACAAAAAATTAGATGAGCGTGGTGGCGGGCGCCTGTAGTCCCAGCTACTCCAGAGGCTGAGGCAGGAGAATGGCATGAACCTGGGAGGCGGAGCTTGCAGTGAGCTGAGCTCATACCACTGCACTCCAGCCTGGGCGACAGAGCGAGACTCCATCTCAAAAAAAAAAACAGATTACATCACTAAAGCACCTTCCCCTCCACCCCCCAGGTCCAGGATCTAAACCAGAATCACATTGAATTTTGTTGTAATGTCTCTGGTCTTGCTTAATTTGAAACAGTTTGTCAGCATTGTTTATTTTTCATGACCCTAACTCTTTTGAAGAGTACAGACTCGTTATTTTGTAGACTGTCCCTCAAGTTTAGTTTGTTTGTTTCCTGATAATTAGATTCAGCCTGTGAATTTTTAGCAAGAGTGTCACAGAAGTGGTGTGTTCTCAGTGTACATTCTCAGGGGGCACATGATGTCTGTTTTTCTTAGTACTGTTGATAACTTTGGTCATTTGATAAAGGTGGTGTATGGCAGGTTTCCTCAGTGTAAAATTACTATTCTTTAGTAATTAAGTGTCATCTGGAAAGATACTTACAAACCATGTAAATATCCTGTTGTTTTATTCTTCTGCCCACCAACTTTAGCCTTCCTTGATGATTTTTGCTTGCAAGAATTACTGTGGTGGTCACCCAAGGTGGTTTTCTAATTCAGTCCCTCCTTTTACATTTATTAATTGGAATTCTATGATGAAGGGCTTTTCATTTTTCCCCATTCGTTAGTTTATTTCTTTATGCCAGTATGGAGTCATAGATTCTCGTTTTATTCTATGGGTTACCATTCGTTACTACCATTATTATGTAATGGGTTGCTTGAAGAATTAGGTTTTTTTTTTTTTTTAAACACAATAAGCCCATAAGAAAAACAAAATATGAAAAAATAAAAAATAATGTTTGACAGTATTACTTTTGTATTGTCTCAGACAGTTGATGGGCAGAAATTGTTTTTTTCCCTCAGGGCTCACATGTATTTTGGATATTTGAACACACCACTTTTCTGTATAGATAGCTTTATAGTGACTAGTGGTGTGTGCTCTTCTACAAGAAACACAATAGAATGGAACATATTTTTTATGTTATATTTGTTACCTATGTGTATATTTTATACCACATAATGTTTGGAATCAAGAGAAAGAAAAAAATATAATTTCAGGATTTAACTCAGGTTATACTTGAAGCTCTATAGGTTAACTTTTCAAAACTACTCTATACTTCTTGATGTGATTGTTGTGAGGTATGCCTGTCTGCTGCCAGGGACTTTATCATGGAGGAATGCGGTTAATTTCCCACCTGTAGCCCCTGGTCCCCAACAAAACTATGCCCCCAAAATCCTGAATTAGATTAGAAATGCAATAAAAGTAATAACTCTTTCATGATTTTGACTCCAGTTTGTCCAGAATTGACTTTGAAGAATAACATGTGGAGGAAGATGGTGGATAAGGAAAAAAAAGATTTAGCAGTGGGCCTAGAAATGTATCTAATAATTCACTAGACTCTTTTTTAAAAGCTATAATTCCCAAGGGCAAATGGAATGTATTTACTTACCCTCCATGTTTGTTAAACTTTAAGGAAATACATTTGTAATTGTTTTCAGAAATTCTACTCTTGGGATCTCTTGTTAACTTGTATGATTTTTTTTTTTCTTTTTTGCATGTAGAAATGAGCTAGAATAAATAATTTTTAAAATTAAAATCAGCGAGGAGGAATGTTGAGTCTGTAGCAGTGGATAAAAAATACCTGGATGATTGAACGATACCTTCTTAGGAAGACAGTCAAACTTTTGCTTTGAGAGAGACACACTTTCTTTTGTCTGGGGCCTGAGAAATCCAAAGGTCAGATTCTTAACCTTTTGAAATTCAGAAAGAACCAGATTAAAGTATTTCAGGCACGGCTGGTTTAATCCACATTGTGTGTGGGGTTCTCAGCCAGTCTGCTCCCTTGACCTCCCAACCCTTTGTGGTACTTTTGACCCACCATTCACTTTGGATGTTGTGGAAGACAAGTAATACCTTTTGATTACTGTGTACATTTAGTGCAACAGCAAGGGCAAATAAGTTCATAGAATAAAAATGCAGTACAGATCATTTTTGCTTTCTTGGTGAAAATCCAAAATAGAGCTGACGAAAATTCTAAATGGTATATTGCCTTTTTTGGAAACAACTAAAATTTTTAAATCTCAACTAGTTAAATGCATTACTAAATATACTATATGTATACTGCTTGCTATCAGGAATTTAATTTAGCCAGTTTTATAGGTAGTGTTTGTATAAGTCATTAGGAGTGTTAATAATTACCTCAAAATTCTAAAAGTGTTTTGTTACCACATTTTTAATTTCTTGCCTGTGGTAGTGATCAAAAGACTTCAGTTTAAATACTTCCTAACAACTCCTTAGCTCAATAGGAAGGGGATGGGGCAGAAAGGGGATAAGAAAATGAAGATATTTACATAATCATAATAGGCTCCAGTGTATGTTTGGCATGCACAGTGGCCTATGCCCTACTCTATCCTTGCCTTTTTAAAATTGTTATGTATGTTTTACCTTTTAATAGTACTCTTAAATGTTTTAGAAGCAATATATTTTGAAAACACATAAAAAATTTTATTTTTTCAATTAGTATATAGTAAGTACTCTTGTTTGATGACTTTTAGCACATGTATAGATCAATGTAACTACCAAAATCTAGAATATACTAGTACAGTTCCATCAACCCCAGAACTCCATTTCTTTTCCCCCTCTCATTTCTCTGTTTGTAGTCACACTCTTCCCCTTCCCCATCCCTCAGCCTCTAGCAACCATCCATCTTTTCTTCATTGCTCCAATATTGTTTATTTGAGAATGTCATATATAGGGAATACTGTAGAGTTACTATGTTACCTTTTGAGATTGGCTTATTTTATTCAACATAATGCTTTTGAGGTTCATTCCAGTTGTCACATACATTAATGGTTTGTTCCTTTTAATTGCTGAGTCATATTTCATTGTGTAAATGTACCACTCTTTATTTGTCTGTTCACCCATTTATGGACATTTGGGTGGTAGATTGTTTCCAGTTTTGAGCAATTGTGAATAAGTTTTTATATGAACGTAAGTTTGCATTTCTAAAGGGTAGATACCTAGGAGTAGGATTGCTGTGTCCTATGGTGTGTGCTTGCTTAATTTTATAAGAAATGACCAAACTGTTTTCCATACTGGTTGAATGATTTTGCATTTCCACAGAAATGTATGAGCATTCCAGTTGTTCTGCATCCTCACTAGCACTGGGTGTTATGTCCTTTTTATTTTAGTCATACTATTAGGTATGTAGTAGTATTTCATGATTTCAATATTCATTTCTCTACTGACTAATGATATTAAGCATCTTTTTGTGCACTTACCTGTCTTATATATCCTCTTTGGTGGCGAAGTGTCAAGTCCTTTGCTTACTGTTTTCTTGCTGTTGGAGTCTTGAGGGTACTTTATATATTCTGAATAAAAATCCTTTGTTGAGTATGCAATTTGATGATATTTTCTCCACTTTGAAACTTGCCTTTTCATTCTTAACAGAAGTCTTCCACAGAGCAGGTTTTACATTTTGTTTAAGTCCAGCTTACCAGTTTTTTGTTTTGTTTTGTTGTTTTAATGGATCATGGTTTTGGTATCATGTCTGTGTGTGGACAAAACACCTATTTTTTTTTTTTTTTCTATTCTCCCACTCAGCACAACAGTCAACACAGAAGACTTCTGTGACCCAGTGTTTGGTGGGGAGAGGTAGGAGTCCCCCACCAAAAATCAAGCAATCAGTTTTGCAGTGGACACCGGCTGGGTGTCATCTAACTTAACTCCAATACCATCTACCTGGAGCTGCCTGGAGATAGTCAGATCCCACAGGTGGAGGGCTCAGTCCCCAAGGTTGCTCCTTCCCCCACTTCCGACACCAGTCGCAAGTCCAGGCATTTGGAACTTCTGACTGACCATCTATAGATCCAGATTCTCATGGCCTCCTTTTTGGGTTCAATAATTTGCTAGAGTGGCCCACAGAACTCTGGGAAATGCTTACTTACATTTACCAGTTTATTGTAAAGGATACAGATGAAGAGATGCATAGGGTGAGGTATGGAGGAGGGGAGCAGAGCTTCCATGCTCTCCCCAAGCACCCTACCCTCCAGAAGCCTCCCTGTGTTCAGTTCTTCCGAAGCTCTCCAAACCCTCTTTATGGGTTTTTATGGAGGCTTTATTACGTAGGCATGATTGATTAAACCACTGGCGATTGATAATAAATATAACCTTCAGCCCTTCTCCCCTCCCTGGAATGGAGGTTAGGAGGTGGGTCAGAAGTCCCAGCCCTCTAATCTTCCCTCATCTTTCAGTGACCAGCCCCACCCTGAAGTTATCAGTCAATAGTACTTTGGAACACTAAGAAGTTTGAAGCAGAATCTATGATTGTTGTCAGATACCAGATAGATAACAAAAAGATGATAAGGTGATAACAAAAATTGGTATTTAAATTAGGGCTTACCAAGTACTTGAGATCATTTACTCTTCCCAAAAATTCTATGAGCTAGTTACTATTTTATATGCACTTTTTAGGTGAGGTAACTAAACAGGAAGTTCCGTCTGATTCCAGAACCTAAAGTTCTATTAATTACAAAATGCTGCTTCTCAAGTTCAGAGCTACAAAAATTCCCTTTGTCTTAAATAGATGTTTTCTGACCTTTTGAAGGCCTTGTCATACATGTGTCCTCTAACTAGGAACATCTTCATTCTAGCCATCTATACCTTTTTTCCATGTTTCTCTCCTCTGAAAACTCTATCTGTACTTAGACACATATACATGCACACATAACACATATACAAACATACACAGCCGTTTCCTTTTCTTTCCATTATTTTTAGTTTCTACATCAAAGCAATGATATTGCTATCAAAGTGGTAGATATAAAAATAAATCAAGGCTTGTTTTTGCCAAGGATGGTCTCTTCATACAGTGAATACTTGAATGTGCATAAAAATCATCTGGAAATGTTTAAATGGTGTTTCCCAGGACCTGTCTCTGGAGATTCTGATTCAGTTAGTTGGTCTGGGGCCAATGAATTTGCATTTTTGACAAGGTGCTGCTGAGGCTGCTTACCTAAGGACTACACTTTCAGGGACACTACCTCAGCTTATTCAGAGGTACCATGTAGTGTGATTGGATGACTCCTATACATACTTAAGGTGCTTTCACTAAACTATTATGTTGGGCACATCATCTACTCTCTCAGATACATTTTCATTAGTGATTAATCTCTTTATCAAAATAGGCTTTATTCTCTTAAAATACGCCTGTTAGCACACCTGTTGATATTTAATCTCCTACTTGTCTTTGAACTAAGATTTCCTAAGATCTAGTCAGATCTCCTGTTAAACCTTTTGAACTTAGACTTTTCCTCTCTCCATTTTTTCTACATGTATTACTAATTTGTGACTTTTTAGTCGAATATGTATATCATTGTTCTTCATTTTATTTATACCTAAATGCATCTTGTCTTCACA
The DNA here is from genome assembly GCF_002776525.5 of Piliocolobus tephrosceles. Lineage (NCBI taxonomy): Eukaryota > Metazoa > Chordata > Mammalia > Primates > Cercopithecidae > Piliocolobus > Piliocolobus tephrosceles. The sequence goes on from NC_045441.1 coordinate 109,462,702, forward strand.
CATAGAAAATTTTGTGATTGATTTTTTTCACTTTAGTTAAGAAGAAATAAAATTGCTTATAAGAAATTGTTGGCCAGGCGTAGTGGCTCCCTCCTGTAAACCCAACACTTTGGGAGGCCGAGATGGGAGGATCCTTTGAGCTCAGGAGTTCAAGATCAGCCTCGGTAACATAGTGAGATCCCTTCTCTATCAAAAATACAAAAAATTATCCAGGTGTGGTGGCACATGCCTGTAGTCCCAGCTGCTTGGGAGGCAGAGGTGGGAGGATGGCTTGAGCCCAGGAGGCAGTGGTTGCAGTGAGCCAGGATCACGCCACTGCACTCCAGCCTGGTGACAGAGCAAGATCCTGCCTCCAAAAAATAAAATGAAATAAAATAGGCCAGATGCAGTGGCTCATGCCTGTAATCCCAGCACTTTGGGAGACTGAGGCAGGCGGATTATTTGAGGTCAGGAGTTCAAGACCAGCATGGCCAACATGATGAAACCTCATCTCTACTAAAAATACAAAAAATTAGCTGGGCATGGTAGCACATGCCTGTAGCCCCTGCTACTTGGGAGGCTAATGCAGGAGAATCACTTGAACCCAGGAGGCGGAAGTTGCAGTGAGCTGAGATTATGCCACTGCACTCCAGCCTAGGTAACAGAGTGAGACTCCATCTCAAAAAATAAAAAATTAAAGTTAAATAAAATAAGAAATTGTTTATCTGTAGTCAGCTTTGAATCTTTAACTGTATTGTATATTTTATCTGCATTCAGTCTGTATGTTGTGATTATATTAAATTGTTCAAACAGTAGTGATCTTAAGGTGACTGAGTGAAGAAGTGTCACTGTATTTAAAATCTTAAGCCATTTTCAGTAGAACTTTGAAATAGTATAGTTTTGCATGTTTTGTGCTTATTTTAGTGGAAACCTATGATATGGAACATTTATATCTTTCTTTCTATTTTAGGTGCGTATAGCAGCAAAATTCATCATTCATGCCCCTCCTGGAGAATTTAATGAGGTTTTTAACGGTGAGTGTTTGATTTATAACACTAGGCTTGATGTATCAAGCCCTCTTTTTAAAAGAGTACCAAAATAATCAAAATAAGCTAAGGAGAGTATGCAGAAAAATCTGTTTTCTGAATTACAATGAAAATATGTTAGCCTGGATTTTGTAATGGCTAGAATATAATGTATTTATATATGATAATTCTGTTAGCAAATTAACCCTTTTAAAGACTAAAATAAATTTTATTCATATCACTGACTAGAATATATCCTCATTATGGGAAAGGAGAGTCTTTTTGGTAAATTGTTTTATTTAAGTAAAACTATAAGCACATGTAGTAGATATTTCTTCAGTAGAGCTCTTAAATAGTTTAAAAAGACAACAGGGCAGGTGCAGTGACTCACTCCTATAATACCAGCACTTTGGGAAGACGAGGCAGGCAGATCACTTGAGACCAGAAGTTTGAGACCAGCGTGGGCAGTATAATGAAATCTTGTCTCTACCAAAAAAAAGAAAAAAATTAGCCAGGTGTGGTGGCATGCACCTGTAGTCCCAGCTACTTGAGAGGCTGAGTTGGGAGGATCACTTGAGCCGAGGAGGTTGCAGAGAGCCGAGATCACACCCGTTGTACTCCAGCCTGGGCAACAGAATGAGACCCTATCTCAAAAAAAAACAAAAAAACAAAAAAAAAAGACAACAGATGTTTCATCATGACCATATATTTTTTGGAATTGTGAAAAGAATTTTCATATTTCTTTTAAAGAAAATCCTATGAGATCAGTATGAACAGCCAAAAGAAAAAGGGAAAAAACATTTTCATACTGCATAGAGCCTGACAGCACATGTAAAAACAATTTGTTATTTAAATTATGTCTTGTAAATCACTTCACAGTAGGCCTTACCTTAAACTTCACTGGCAGACATTTTTATAATTATTCACCCATAGATCTGAAATTTAAACTGCTGTAAAGTCTCCTGGTTCCTATAGACTGTAACAATAGCTGCTCTTCAGCAGTAAGAACAACATACTTGAAAGAAAAATGGCCTGTAGTGATCTCTTTATAAAACTTCTTATGTTGTTAGAAGAATACATTACTTTCAAGTACTATCTGTAAATATGTTGTTGTTTCTTCTTCATATATATTTGAACTTTACCATGTCTTAAAAGTGAATTTACACAGAGCTCTTCAGTTTCAGTTTTTTAAACATTCTACATGGTAAACTAGTTAAATGTTTTTTAAGAAGTTTAATCATTTTTTTTCTTAGTATAAGATACAGAACTGGGCACTGTGGCTCACTTCTGTAATCCCAACACTTTGGGAGGCTGAGGCAGGAGGATTGCTTGAGGCCAGGTGTTTGCGACCAGCCTGGGCAACATAGTGAGACCCCCATCTCTACCAAAAAAAAAAAGATATAATGGAATCTTAGGAAAGATTAGTTTTGAAAGTCAGAAAGTGAGGCAAAAGTTGTATAAAGTTAAAATTATCCTAGAAGTCCCTGAGGTCATCCACAAACTACAATAATACATGATTTAGTGCTTACAATTACATATGGCAATTCTTACGCATTTTAAAATTTAACCACTGAGCTGTGCTTAGAAGGCAGAATGGAAAATTGACGTTGTAAAAAAATCTGGAAATTAAAATCTGCTGTTTAATATAACTACAAAATCTTATGTAGTGAACTGGGGAGTTGGAGAGAATTCAGAAGTACTTTTACTTCCTGTAAGATTTAACTTCTTTTTTAATATTCAACCTCTGTAACCTACATATACATTAATATATTTGATGATTGGGGGAGTAAAGAAGATAATCTCTTCCTCCTTAGGGTCAAAAAGTGGCATGTAACTTAAATTGATAATGGTGAGACTGCACTAAAGTCAGTAGCCTCCAAACTGTACAATTCACAGAGCCAGGAATAAATAGAATTTTAAGAAGAGTTTTCTACATACTTTTCTTACCTTGAGTTAAATGCCCTGCATATTTAATCAGGAAAGTCCTAAAAGAATGTATGCATCCTAGAAATTGCTTTCCTAAGTCTATTTGAAATTGACATTGAATTAATATATTCTCTGTTGAGTTGTAGTAAATGTGGGCATTCAATATGAGCCTTTATATTAAATAGGCCTGGGTAGAGAGTAAGCTATGGAATAGAAGTGGGGATATAGGATTTATCTAATAAATTTTAACCGAAAGAATATTTAAGAGTTAGACTGGGAGGCTGAGGCAGGAGAATGACGTAAACCCGGGAGGCGGAGCTTGCCGTGAGCTGAGATCCGGCCACTGCACTCCAGCCTGGGCGACAGAGTGAGACTCTGTCTCAAAAAAAAAAAAAAAAAAAAAAAGAGTTAGATAAAAGGGATAAAAGGGCGGGCACAGTGGCTCATGCCTGTAATGCCAGCACTTTGGGAGACCAGTTCCGGTGGATCACCTGAAGTCAGGAGTTCAAAACCAGCCTGGCCAACATGGTGAAACCCTGTCTCTACTTAAAAAAAAAAAAAAATTAGCCAGGTGTGGGTGGTGCATGCCTGTAATCCTAGCTACTCAGGAGGCTGAGACAGGAGAATTGCTCAAACCCTGGAGGTGGAGGTTGCATTGAGCTGAGATCGTGCCACTGCACTCCAGCCTGGGTGACAGAGTGAGACTCCGTCTAAAAAAAAAAAAAAGAGTTAGAAAAGAATTAAATTATTTGAAGGGAAATATCATATAAATGTGATTATTTTCTATTTTTATTGAAAACCACAGTGTCAGAATGATTCCGAGAACAGCCACAAAATTTTAGAATTACAAAGTTAATAAAACCTTAATAGTTAGATGGTTCCCAAAAGCTGCTTCCTAGGCTGACTCTGTTAGAATCACTGAAACATGGATCTCTGGTCTTCATTCTCAAACATGTAGTCATAGATCTGGACTAGGGTTCTGAAATCTATATTCCTTAAGTCTCCTGTCCTCCACCCTGTGGTTTATGTATTGCCTGGCTTGGAACCACAGCCTGATTTCTTCTTTAAGAGAGATATTTTATTCAAATTATCCTCTTTATTTCTTCTACTCTTCTTATGATAAAAGCATGAATTTATTATTTTTTCCCAAAGTAGAGCTAACTGATCAAATAAATCTTATTTTTCAATCATTTACTCATTTGGAACTGGAATAGGCATACTGTCCATGCATTACTGCTGTTCATTGTGTTTAAGCTATTGAAAATAAAATAATCATATTTATCAAATAGAACTTCCCACTTTGTGGGATAAAAATAACAGTAATTATAAATTTCTCATTTTTTAAAATAGTTTTTTAGGCAGAAGCATCCATTGTTTAAAATCAGTTAATTTCAAAATTTAAATAGTAGTATTTCAGTGGTTAGCAAAGGATATTGTTTTTTAAATAAGGACTTGTTGCTGAAAAGAGGTGAGGTATGTGAATAGGCAGTGGGTTTTTTTCTTTTGAAGTGACTTCATTGTAAAAATGATTCATAGTCATTCTAAACTTTCCAAAGTACAAAAAAGAATCTAAACATCACACAAAATTCTACCTTCTAGTTCCCCATTGTTCAAATGAATTACTTCAAACATCTCTCAACTAACAAGTATATTTAACAATACATAAATATGATAATATACATACTAAATTTTTCTCTTCCTGCCTATTATATTACAAATGTATATCCTTGTTGGTAAATATAAGTGTACATTATTTTTCATGGCTGCCTAGCTTCACACTCACATGTAAAAACTATAATCTTTTTACATTTAACCAGTTTTTTAATGTAAGGTATTTAGGTTGTGTTATTTTCATCTAGTGAAAAATTAGGATATATTGTATTATTTACTTTATAATTGCAACTAAGTGAAATAGCCAGGTGCTTGGGAAAAATAATGAAAGAAAATACACTAAGACTAGAAAAGAATTTGGTTTTTTGGTGAGAGCCGTATGTGACTTTTTTTCTTTTATGTTTTACAAAGTTCTTGGATTTTTTTCAATAAAAATATTATTTTTGAAGTCACCTTCAAAAATAAGAATAATCCTAAATCTTTTCTGCAGACTTTAACATACCATATTTCCAGTGTAGCTTATTTCCCCTTTAGTTCCTTGGAGATATATTACGTACAGCAGGGGTGTCCAATCTTCTGGACACATTGGAAGACGAAGAATTGTCTTGGGCTACATGTGAAATACACTAACACTAACAATAGCTGATGAGCTTAAAAAAAAAATCCCACGATGTTTTAGAGTTTACGAATTTGTGTTGGATCGCATTCATAGCTGTCTTAGGCTATGGATTGGACAAGCTTGGATTGTAGTCTGCCTGCATTGACTATTAAGGGTGTAAAGGAATATATATTTGTATTTCATTCCCCTTCATATTTACTAACCAAAACCTCTTTTTTTTTTTTTTTAATACTATGACGTGTGTTTGGTTATTTTGGTCATGGGTGATATTTTGATCTTGCTTGTGTTTGGGGTGGGAGGTGTTAATACATCACCAAAATAATCTGCATTCGTTACATTCTTGAAACATATAAAAATAATAATGTAGATAACACAATAATTGTTTTGCAGATGTTCGGTTACTGCTTAATAATGACAATCTTCTCAGGGAAGGAGCAGCCCAGTAAGTATTATTTGTTATACTAACCTAACTAAAATGACATGGGAAAATGAGAGATGTTTTTAAAGTGTGTGGGGTATTTTTGTGTTTTTGTTTTGTTTTGTTTTGTTTTGAGATGGAGTCTCACTCTGTCGCCCATGCTGGAGTTCAGTGGTGTGATCTCGGCTCACTGCAACCTCCGCCTCCCGGGTTCAAGCAATTCTCCTGCCTCAGCCTCCCAAGTAGCTGGGACTACAGGCACACACCACCACACCTGGCTGATTTTTGTATTTTTAGTAGAGATGGGGTTTTACCATATTGGCCAGGCTGATATCGAATTCCTGACCTTGTGATCCACCTGCCTCGGCCTCCCAAAGATCTGGGATGACAGGCATGAGCCACCACACCTGGCCTAAAAGTGTTTTTAAAGCACTAATCTCTGACATAGATATTTGCACATCAAGTTCAAGTGTGTATGATTTTATATATATCTACTAGGCAGGCTAGGAGAAAGATATTTTTTATCACAGAAGGACTTAGAGGTACAACTATGACATGAGATTATTCACTGTGTGTCTAGCGTGGCTTATACCCTCAGTTAATACTATATTTTGACATTTGCAAAGTTGGAAAAAATTATTTTGAAATTGTGGTTGCTACCATTTTTATGTAGATTTTGCATTTTATTTTATGTTTGACCCTAATAGCTTTTGAGAGCTTTTAAAGTTGGGAGTTTATTTACTCATAAATGCCTAACATAGTACCTGACACATACATGCACACTGAATTTTTGAGTGATTTAAGGAAGTAGGCAATTCTAAATCTTAATACATCATCTTTGGACCAGTGACCCCAGCCATGACTTTTCACATCTATCCCGCAATTTCAGAGAAATACTTGGTTTTCTCCCTACTTCTCCTCCCAAAATAAGGTCTAGAGACTTATTTTAGGCTTACTGATTCTACTACTCATTTGAAAATGACGAAATAGTGCATTCTTTCTTACAAAGAAAGTTTAGTATCCATCCAGTCAGCTACTTTCCATCCTAGTATAATACCCAATATGTAAAATCCTGACTAATGGCTGGGTACGGTGGCTCACGCCTGTAATCCCAGCACTTTGGGAGACCAAGGCAGGCAGATCACGAGGTCAAGAGATTGAGACCACCCTGACCAACATGGTGAAATCCCGTCTCTATTAAAAATACAAAAATTAGCTGGGCGCAATGGCACATGCCTGTAGTCCCAGCTACTCGGGAGGCTGAGGCAGGAGAATCACTTGAACCTGGGAGACGGAGGTTGCAGTGAGCCAAGATGGTGCCACTGCAATCCAACCTGGTGACAGAGCGAGACTCCGTCTCAAAAAAAAAAAAAAAAAAAAAAAGAAAAATCTGACTGATGGTGAAAATTTCTCTCATTTTATTGTTCGAACATTTGAAGTCTTTAAAAAATAAATAATATGGCCTTTATGAAGGTAGAGGTTCAACAGACTTGTAGGCATTTGCTTGTGATGAAAATTCCTGTTATTTGTACCAGTTTTTTAATTGTGGAAAAATACACATAAAACATACTATTTTACCCATTAAGTGTACAGATCAGTGGCTTTAATACATTTACATTGTTGTTTAATCATAGCCACCATCCATTTTCAGAACTTTTTTCATCTTTTCAAGCTGATAACTTGAAAACCCCTGGCAACCACCATTCAACTATCTATGAATTTGACAACTTAGGTACCTCTTAGGAGTGGAATAGTACGGTATTTGCCTTTTGTGACTGGCCTATTTTACTTAGCGTAATGTCTTCAAAGTTTATCCATGTTGTAGTGTGTGTCAATTTACTTCCTTTTTAGGCTGAATAATATTCCATTGTATGTGTACAGCACATTTTGTTTGTCCATTTATCTGCCAATGGACACTTGAGTTGCTTCCACCCGTTAATTATATTAAAGTGCTTCATAGGAATCAGTGTAGTTTATCCTTTTGATTTTAGTTACCAATTTATGAGTAAATGAGCGCTTGCTCCTAAATATTTTAAAGCTTATTGAAATTTTTTATCAATTAAAGTGAGATTAATTTTCTTTATAATTGTATAAAACATGTTGACAAAAGTCTTATGGATGCAAAGGAAACATACAGCGTTTATGAACAGTACTTTCAAAGTAAGCTTTTCCTTTGCGGTCTCTATGTTAAATAAGTTGTGGGTTGTTTCATGTTGGTGCAAAAATTAGTGGATTGTTTTTAAGTCAAGAAAATGAGAAACTTGGTAAGTTAGAGTACTATTCATAAATAGCATGAAATAGTTATACATTTGACTCAAGATAAGTGAAAGTATGGGACTTTTATTTGTCCAAAGAATTATCGATCTGTTAATGATTGTTAGATTTAATTTAAATAAATTGTATTTGTTGTAAGAGAAATGTGAAGATGAGCTACATTTCTCTTTTATTATAAACCAAATTTCTGGAACAGCTGTGGTCCACACTTCATGTACGTTGTAATAGGAAATGCACGATATTCTTTTAAGCAAATGAGCATTTGAGGACGTCGGTAATTGTGATAAAATATGATGCTTATAGTATGACCCTAGGAAAAAACTCATCAAGACCTTTACTAGAAACTTCAGATTTTCTTTGCATGTGGTTGTAATCTCAGCAAATGTTTGCCTACTAGTTAAAAAAAAAAAAAATTACTGAGTTTGATTGACTTCAGTAGTATGCAGTTTCTCAAAACTATCCATTTAAGTTCATGTTGTAGACATCTCTGGATGTCTGTGAAGTACAGAATATATACTGTAAGTCACTGATTGACTTGACTTTAGAATGCTATTACTGTGGTTCACAGTGTGCTCGCTATGAAATAATTTCTGAGCAAAAATAGTGTTACCCTGTTCTTCACCCCACTTAGTTCTGAAATTACTTTTGTCCTCAAAAGATAATAATTTGTTACCTATCATTGAGGCCGTCCAAAACTACATAACAAAAGCTCAGAAGACATTATAAAAGCATTTAGAATGTTTTCCAGTGGCAGTTTCACTAGAGTAAGTGTATAGCTATAGACTGTTTCTTTTTCACTTGCACTTTTTGATATTGAATTTCTTTTATACAAATACATCTTTCCCACATATATGTACGTTTCCTCCTTTCTTCTACCTTTGCCTTGTTGCTTTATCTCCTCTTTTTTTTTCTTTGCCCCTTACCTTTTTTGTAGGGAGGAAAACATGACAATTATTCTTTAGAGTGGTTGTAATGGGACATCTTTACAAAAAGGTACCAATTCAGTATGTTTCAGAGTAAAATTAGACATACTGAAGAGTTGGTATTGTCAAGTCAAGAACACTTTGAAATACCCAGAAATAGCTTCTTATTCAACAGACATTGCCAGACTTTGCTGTGATGATGAGATAAATAAGCCTCTTAGGGATTTTCCAATGGAGAATCAGACATGTTTAATATCAGACCAAGTGAAATGAAATACAATAGAGGCATATGAAAGGCCTTTATAACCCAAAGGAAGAAATTTTTAATTTCTATTTAAAGGTGATTTCTGAGATGTTTTAAATGAGCAGGATTTTAATAGTAAGAGAAACCATGTGGCTAAACTGAGGGAAGAGCATGGAGAAAAGTATAAGATACAACTTGGTGGAAAGGGTGTAAAAATCTAAATACAGTAACAGGTGACTTAGAAATTGATTGGGCCACAGAATTCTGCAAGAGCAGGGAGAACATTGTTTATACTCTGTCTAGTAGAATGCTTAGCTTATAATAATATGAGCTCAGTAAGTATTTGCATAGATGGAGGGGTGGATGAATGAATGATGAGTGGGTGCATAAAGTGAATTTTAGGAACTGAAGAGACTGGAATTTATCTGGTCCAAACTACTGTTTTTATATCTATACAGTAAGTGAGGTGGCCTGTACTGGTTAATGATAGGGTTGAAGCAGTATCTGGATAGTTTCACTCCTAGATGAGTACCTTTTCCACTATACTGTGTAATGTCACCATTTAACTTACTTTGAGCCTTTAAGATAAAATTTTAACCTATTTCGTATTATTTGTCTCCTTTTCAGATTTCCTATTCTTACTCTATCCCCTCCTCCCAAGTTAGAGGTGGATGGCGTTTTATATCATGGGCAATAAAAGGCTTTCATTCCAGCCTGGGCCCAAATTACTGTTTAAACTTATTTAAATATGACCTTATTGGAAAATGAATCCAAAATTTTAGCTAAGTGACTTAGTTTAAAACATACTTTTGGATAAATCATTTCAGGATTAATAATGCCCTGGCTGTATTGAGTTTATTCTTAGGAAAATTACAGTTTTCATGAATTAGGAAAATCAGAAGTGCATAGCTTCTTTTTCTTTCTGACCCTCGTACACTTCTGTATTCACTGTCATCTTTTTTGAGCATGCAGTATCAAGAATTTAACAGCTGATGCTTTAATTCTACTTTGCTGTTTTTACATTTACTAGTCTCCTATTAACTCATCAATAATGCTTTGTTTAACCAAGCTTTCCTTTCTCAGGGAGACTCAGGAGCTAATACCTGAAAATTCAGTGGATGCCTGGCCATCCCGAATAATCTGGAAAGTTTCCAAGAAGATTAAGTTTAGAGATGTATTTCTGAGATTGGAAATTCTCAATATCCTTTCTGTTAAGTGACAGTGATTTCCCAGATTGTAGATTTAATTTAAAAATATAATTTTTAGATAATATTTTATACTCTTGAGAATGTTTTCTACACAAATATGTGGTAATGTATTATTCTTTACTCCTATGAGAGTAGAGAGAGAGTAGCTTTATTCTTGGATCCATCTCGTCACCATTTCCTACTTCACATTCTGCGGTTTTTAACCTTAGCAACGGCCTAACTACTTTTTCTGGCTCTCGTTGCTCCACTGCCCAATTCATCATATATACACTGCTGCCAAATTAATCTTTAGAAGTACTTCTGTGTTCTCCTTTCTCAAAAGGCTTCTGTGACTCTGCTCTGTCTCCCAAATAAAGTAATTATTCCATCATTCAGAGCCTTTCAGTTCATTTCAGTAAATATAACTGAACACCTGCTGCATGCCAGGCATTGAGCTTGGTGCTTTCTGTGATGTTGTACCTAACTTATTTTCTCAGGCGTTGTGCTCATACGGTCCCTCTACTCTTTTCTGCTCATCCCTCCAATTTCCATAAACCAGAGCCTACCCAGTTTTTCAAGTCAGTTTTTCAGTATCACAGTTATTAAGAAATTACCCCAATTCTCTTCTCACTGTTGCCTCAACAGGAGGTAGTCTTTTTTTTTTTTTTAAACAAAAAGCATTCTTTGCAGTGCTTCATTGGTAATTCTCTTACTATGCTTTATACTTTGTGTTATGGTTATGTTTATCCATTATCTCTTATTCACCTGTAGGCCTCTTGATCAGAGAATATATCTAAGTATTCTTTGTGTCTCTCACAGCACCTAGTCTGTTTCCTGGTATAGTAAATATATACTTGAATAATTGGATGCATCTCTTATCAGTAACCTTTATTTTCAGGGTCTTGAATGAAAAGCCCAGTTATATTTGCTGATTTAATTTTGTTTTGCTAAACATTGAAAGCTGGATATCATTGTTCAGTTTTTAAAATAGCCATGTCGATATTTGTAGTTAGTACAAGTTCAGTAACGGAGAATTACAATTTTGTTTATTTTGCCGTGTGCAATATAGGAGGAGACTTTATTGATGGGTGAATTTTTTGACCATTGTTTTTAAAAACCATTAAATATATAATTTTAAGTAATTGCCATTTTCTTCTTTTTAGTGCATTTGCACAGTATAACTTGGACCAGTTTACTCCAGTAAAAATTGAAGGTTATGAAGATCAGGTATGTTTCATATAAACACAGTAGCTAGCTATTCTTTGTTTTGTTTGTAACCGTTAAGGTATCCTGCAAGAGCTGTGAAGTGGTATGCTTCAAGATAAAAAATTATTCATATTTTAATCATAACCACTTATGGGCAAGTAATTGAAGTTTTACTTTCTTTCGTTGATACCAATAATACTATTAGCAGAAAGTCCCTTTTAGAAATACTCAGATGTAATTCATTTAAGATTTTACTTTCTTATTTTTTTCTGAGAAGAAAATCCTATATTAATCCAAAGTCTAGAATATATGTTAGTAGATTTATATCCTAATTTGGTTGCTGTGGAATTCTACAGTTCTTCATGTGAGTAATTTAGCATTTAGTAATTTTTAAATCTCTTCTTTCCAAAATACAAGTTAGATTTGCTAAGCTAAGAAAAGCCACAAAAGATCACTAGCATTTTTTTTTTTTTTTTTTTTTTTTTGGTTTAGAGTTTCTAATAAATAGTGATTATTTGAATGCATTTCATGCTTGCATGAAGGACAGCTTATGTAAAACACTATGAAGAAGAACTGGTAGGTAGAACATAAGCGAAAGTGGTTAAGAAATAACATAAGAGAAAGTTCTTAGTGGCTAATCATGTCAAAGCTTTTATTTGGCATTATTCATTCTGTAATATGTAGTCATAGCTATGGGGACAAGCAAAGACTAGGCTAGAAGGTGACTTGTAACTGAAGGGAAATTTTAAGCTTATTTATAGATACGTGTGTGTATATACAAAGCTATGTAGAGTGTGATTGTATTAATCTGCAAAATTTATTTTATCTCTGGGAAGATTTGGGGTTTTTTTGCTTTTTCTTTACTACTATAAATAATGCTATATTAAACATCTTTGTACCTCTTATATTAACAATTATTTTTGGGCATAAATTGCTGTAAGAAAATTTGCTGTGTCTTTTAAAAATGTTAGATAGCCTCCAAAGTCACTTTATGAACCTGGCATAATTTTAATATTAAATATTTAAAACTAAAAAGATAAAAAAGGTAAATAATATACTAACTTCACATGGACTATAGATTTTAAAACTTTAAGTATGATACTAACGAATAGGATTTAGAAATATATCCAAAGAATAATATATCAAAACTAAATAGAATTTTTACAGAAATGCAAAAATGGTTCCATATAAGACAGATTGGTCTTACATATTAATAAATCAAAAAGAAAAATCTTATGATGTATCAGTAGACGGTGAAAAGGGATTTGAGAAATTCAGTAGCCATTTTCTCATTAAAAACAAAAATTCTAGTAAAATAGGGCATTGAAGAAAACCTCTTAAATATGAAAGACTTTAACCAAAGTTAATAGTAAATGTCATAAACGAAAACACTGAAACAATTTTAGTTAAAATGTGAATTAGCTAGGTATGCCTGCTTATCAGCATTATCATTTATCATAAATGGAGATGTAGCAAATAAGACAAAAACTTGAAAACTTGTAAAATTTGGAAAATAAAAGAAAACTTCTTTGTGACATGATTTATATATTTAGGAACACCAAGAGACACTAGTAATATCACTTCCAACCAAAAAAAAAAAAAGGTATTAGAACTAATAAAAGAATTTGGGGAGAAGTCTGAATTTAAGGTAAGGATACAAAACTCATTAGTTGTCCTTTATTACAGCAAGTAAGGACCTGAAACTAGAAATGGTGGGGGTCAGAGTGTGACAGGGAATTCAGTTTAAAATAATGGTAAAAATAATAGGAATAAGCTTCATCAAAAAAAGGCATAGGATTATGAAGAAAATAGTGATGGTCTTCTCAAGCAACAAAAGCAAAAACTAACACATAGGATCTAATTAAAGAACTTCTGCACAGCAAAGGATACTGTCAACAGGGTAAACAGACAGCCTACAGAATGGGAGACAAATTTTGCCAATTATGCCTCTGACGAAGGTTTAAATCCAGCATCTATAAAGAACTTACATTTAAAAGATAAAAACAACCCCATTAAAAAGTGGGCAAAGGATATGAACAGACACTTTTCCAAAGCAGACATACTTGAGGCCAAACAAGCATATGAAAAAAAAAGATCACCATCACTGATAATTAGAAAAATGCAAGTCAGAACCACAATGAGATACCATTTAAACCAGTCAGAATGGCTGTTATTAGAAAGTCAAAAAATAACAGATGCTGGTGAGGTTACGAAGCAAAAGGAATGTGTATACACTGTTGGTGGGAGTGTATATTCAACTATTGTGGAAGACAGTGTGGCAATTCCTCAGAGACCTAAAACAGACCTAAAACAGAGTTACCGTTTGACCCAGCCATCCCATTACTGATTATATACCCAAAGGATTATAAATCATTCTGTTATAAAGAAACATGCTCGCATATGTTCATTGCAGCACTATTCACAATAGCGAAGACATGGATCAATCTAAATATCAGTGATGATAGACTAGGTGAAGAAAATGTGGCATATATACACCATAGACTACTGTGCAGCCATGAAAAAGAACAAGCTTTATGTCCTTTGCAAGAACATGGATGGAGCTGAAGGCCATTATTATTCTTAGCAGACTAGCACGGTATCTTAGCAGAAAATCAAATATCACATGTTCTCACTTATTAGTGGGAGATAATGATGAGAACACATGACACGTAGAGGGGAACAAAACACTGGGGCCTATCAGAGGGTGGAGGGTGGGAGGAGGGAGAGGATCAGGAAAAATAACAAATGGGTACTAGGCTTTATACCTGGGTGATGAAATAATCTGTGCAACACGCACATGACACAAGTTTACCTGTGTAATAAACCTGCACATGTACCCCTGAACTTTAAAAAAGAAAATGTGATAGTCTTGAAACACATAAAACAGGATCTGACCAATGGAAAGGTGTTCTAAATTCCATTCTTAGATAAAAAATTAAATTATTTTAAAAGTAATATATGAATTTGATGAAATTTGAATTAGAATCCTGATCGGTTTTTTTTAATTGGTCAACATTTTCGTAAAGTTTATGTGGAAAAAAAACACATGCTTGAAATAACCAAGAAATACATACATATATATATATGTGAAAAAACCATTAAGCCTTACCAGGTAGTACAAGTTGTGAGGGAGAATTGCCTTACCAGATAGTACAAGTTGTTTTACAGCCAATGTTATGTCAATGTGGTGGTGTATAGAGCAGACAAAAAATCAGTAGAGCAGCATAGAGAACCAGAATTTAGTCTCAGAATATACGAAAAATTTTATACAGATATTGGCATAACTGGTTTCTATCAAGAAGAAAATTAAGTTGGACCTCTGTTACATACAGTATACAGAAACAGATTTCAGGTGGTTTAAAAATGTGAAAAATGACTAAAATTTTAGAAGAAAATCTGAGTCTACATGTGCAATACAGGGCTAGGGAGACCATCTTAAATAATACTGGATACCCAGGAAGTATAAAAGATGGACATTTTACTATATATTAATGTTTTTAACTGTAGAATGAAACTTATCTTAAAGAACTCTTATAAATTGATAAGAAAAAGACCCCAGATAAAAATATTTTAATATATTTGCTCACAGAAAAGCAAATGACCCACAAATGTGAAAAGCCATACTTAGTTCTATCAGTAGTCAGTGGAATTAAAATGATACATTTTGTACCCATCAGACTAAAAAAACCAGCTATAATGCCTATCATTGGTGGTAATATGGATGGAAACATGCTCTCATATATGTATAGAAATTTGGATTGTCACAGAAGTATATATTAAAAATTATAATACCTGCTGTCCCTACCACCACTGCTTGGGAATTTATTCAATAGAAATAAAAGTATCCAATGGAAATAGAAACATCCGTATGTTAAAATATATGTACAGCAGTACTCATTTCACCTTTTTTGTTGTTATTGTTGAGTCAGGGTCCTGCTCTGTCACCCAGGCTGGAGTGCAGTGACACAATCACAGCTCGTTGCAGCCTCAATTTCCTGGGCTGAGTAGCTGGGACTATGGGCGCATGCCACCACGACTGACTAATTTAAAAAATTTTTTTGTAGAGATGAGGTCTACTGTGTTGCCTGGGCTGGTCTCAACCTCCTGAGCTGAAGCCATCCTGCCCCCTCGGCCTACCAAAGCACTAGGATTACAGGCATGAGCTACTATGCCCAGTCTTATTTCACCATTTTTAATGTGTTCCTCCTTTCCCCCAAAAAGGAAACAGCCCAGAAATAAAGAGATGGCACATCAGTAGTGGATTGGCAGACTAAATTATGTTATAATCACATCATGGGACATTATGTAGCCATTTAAAAGAATGGTGAGAAATATATCAGTTGACTTTGAGGGATTTCCATAGGATGTTTATGTTGAAAGAAGCCAGATACAGAGAAGAGTGTGTGTTTGTGTGTGTGTGTATATGTAGACACACACATTTTCATCGCATTCTTATAATGACCAATCGCTTCTCGGCCTTTTGGCTAAGATCAAGTGCAGTAAAATAATGACCAAAAATTCTGTGTATGTGCAAATATAGACATGTGTATATCTTTATCTGTAAGATTTTATGACTATGAAAAAATTTAGAAAGGTGTATCCTGTGTTGTTAGCATGATATACATCAGAGGGATGGAAAAGTCCCGAGATAGCTAAGGAGTCAAAAGACTGGAAGAATTGCAAGGGAAGGAAAAGGGGAAATTTTTTAAATAAAGCACAGAATATCAGGTAATACATTATGCACTGTGGATGTATAATTTAAATTTATGTAAATGATTATGTTTTTAAATATTTGGAAATCAATTAAAATCAGTTGTCAATGTGGTTTTTAAGAAGCAAGAAGCAGATACTTCAAGTAAGTAAGACTGTGGGCCCAGAGGCGAGGTGGGGAATACACCGAAGAGGATTTGCACCAGACCAAAACCATTCAGGTAACCAACCTGATTGGAGGTTCTCACAAGTTCTGTAGTTTTGAGGAACTGGAGTCTGATATCAGACATTGTAACCTGTTAGAGTTCTCAAAGCAGAAAACCCACCAAACCCGCTTGAACAGTGTTTTTAGAGGTTGCATTTTTTTTCACCAGTAGTTGGAAGTTAGTTATATTGGGAGAAAATCTGATCTGCACTGGATGAGAGTAACCTCATTGTCTGGATAGTCAACTCGTTTGAAGTATTAATAGCCATACCATATGGTTAAAATGTATGCCTGGAATAGGATTGTTTTATAGTTTTAAGGAAGAAGCTTAAATGAGTGTAATTATGATGTATTAGTACTGAAATGCTGCTTTTTTCCTTTTTTTTTTTTCTAAATTCATTCCATCATCAAAGGTATTGATAACAGAACATGGCGACTTGGGAAATGGAAAGTTTTTGGATCCAAAGAACAGAATCTGTTTTAAATTTGATCACTTAAGAAAGGAGGCAACTGATCCAAGACCCTGTGAAGTAGAAAATGCAGTTGAATCGTGGAGAACTTCAGTAGAAACTGCTCTGAGAGCTTATGTAAAAGAACATTACCCGAATGGAGTCTGCACTGTAAGTCATCAGTAGCAGCTTTGTGTGTGTGTTTTGTGTAAATGAGAGTCTTTAGTGTCTCCTAAAATTTACAGTAACTTACAGAATTGACATTGTATAATTTGTCATTTTTTTCCTTAAATATTTCTAAGAATGTTTACTATTTTTTCAAGAAATTCTGGATAATAAATAGATACATTAGGATGGCTTAAAATAGAGAAATGGTTGTACCTTGATTTAAATCCATGTGGAAATTCTAATACGTTGATTAAGGGAGCATGATATGGTGAGATTCTGTAATCTTATGTTCATGACTCGTCTCAGTTTAGATCAAATTTATTTTTATTAAGTTACAGAAATCTGAGAACAAATAAAATTACTTGGAAGTAAAATTATATGTTTATGTATTTTATAGTTACATTTCTTGTGTTTTTTTGTGTGGTTGTTTCATAGGTTCAGCCTGTTTTTATATTTTCAAGAAATACATGGCTGGGCACAGTGGCTCACGCCTGTAATCCCAGAACTTTGGGAGAGGCCAAGGCAGGTGGATCACCTGAGGTCAGGAGTTCGAGACCAGCCTGGCCAACATGGTGAAACTATCTCTACTTTAAAAGAATACGATTAGCTGGGCTTGGTGGCACATGCCTGTAGTCCCAGCTACTCGGGAGGCCGAGGCAGGAGAATTGCTTGAACCCAGGAGGCAGAGGTTGCAGTGAGCCAAGATCATGCCACTCCACTCCAGCCCGGGCGACAGAGTGAGACTCTGTCTCAAAAAAAAAAAAAAAAAAAAAAGAAAAAGAAAAAGGAAATACAAAATATGGTAGTAGGAATACATTTCTTTTTTAAAAATTTCATAATATTGTTTGTATCCTGACAGGCTTTTTTAGCACCCCCAGTTTGTGCTTCAGTGACCTTTTCCATTGCCAAAGTGATCTTTTGAAATGTAAATCAGGTTATCAAAATTCCCTGCTTGAAATCCTTCAGAGATTTCCCATTGCACTTAGAGTCCAGGCTTTTGAAGGTGGCTTAAAGGCCCTGTGGATGGCGTGGCCTCTGCTTACCCCACCAACCTAACTCTATCATATATCCCAGTTTATACCTGCTTTCTCAACGTAATTATTAATATCACCAGTAGCATACCCCATTTCTTTCTTGGAAGTTTCCTGGTTAGGACAAAAATTCATGTGCTCTGCTTAAGTATCTAGCTCTCTAATTATTTGAGAAATATTGCAACATAACTTCAAATATCCGTTACTTGAATTATAACTTGTTCATCAGAATTATTTTGGAGAAATAACGAGAGTAAGGGAGTAAAGTCCTCATTTGTTCTAGAGGATTGAAAGGCAGAAATTAATTATTACTTTTAAAGCAGTAGGCAAGACGTGAAATAACATTGTGATACATCACAGACATTCTCTTAACAACCTTTCTCACTTACAAGTAAGTTAATTTATTCCAATACTTTTAAATGACTAGAGAAGTAGCAGCTCCTAAGATTGTGAAGCGAATGAAGGTGATAACCACAAGCTAGGTCCAGTTTTCACTTGCATGGAAAAAGCTAGATTAGCATCTGTATATTTAAAATAAATTATCTACTTATGAAAGTAGATTATCTAGAATGTTCGTGAATATTTCAGAGTACAATTAATTTTAATAAATTTTATTTAGTGTCCCCTTTTGTGGTCCACTAATAATTTGATTAGGCATAAATATTTGAGAACACGTTTTTCTAGCTACTATATTGGAATGATGGCCTACTTTGTATTTTATGTGTTCTTGTCAAAGTACTGTGCAATTTGCAGTATTTTATAGATTTTTAAAGTTGGACATTCCATGACCCTAAATTTATTCTTATGCTTATTTTCTTTGCCAACAAGGTGTATGGCAAAAAAATAGATGGACAGCAAACCATTATTGCATGCATAGAAAGCCATCAGTTCCAAGCAAAAAACTTTTGGTAAGTTAAAATCTTGGGTATTGGGGAGTTTTGGCATTGTTTTAAGTCTCTGTAGTTCTCGCTTTAGTGATTTGGGCAACACCTTGTTTGTTTATGATTAAGAACAACCTAGACATGATACAAAATTTTAGCCTTTTGATATAAGGAAGGTAAATTTGCTCAACAGCCTAATCATTAAAGGTAGTGGTAAATCCATCGACATTCAGTGAAAAGAGAATGGGACTAGCAAACAGCATCCTGAGGGAGCATGTGTGCCTGCAAGAACACCAGTTGGCAATCCATATGCTCATTCTGTGAAGGGGCTGTTCCTGAATGAAACTAATGTGGAGGAGAACAGAGGTAATTATAAAGCAAAAAATGATGCTGCTTTTGTGAACTTTGTGGCTCTGAAGTAGAGGATTGCTTTGTACTTGGTTAGCCAATGTGAGGAAGTAA
Source organism: Piliocolobus tephrosceles (assembly GCF_002776525.5). Taxonomy (NCBI): domain Eukaryota; kingdom Metazoa; phylum Chordata; class Mammalia; order Primates; family Cercopithecidae; genus Piliocolobus; species Piliocolobus tephrosceles. The sequence continues at coordinate 109,482,020 of NC_045441.1, forward strand.
TGACATGTTTTATACAATGAGGCAGATTACAATCATGCCTTGTAATTTTGTGTACAGATCATTCCATTATTCCTTAGAAACATCAAGCCCTCAGGAGCACTGATTGACCCTACTGATCTTGGACCTTTGACAAGTTGTTGGTCCTTTTTATTCTTAGACAAGACTATTTCTGAGCACCTGTTATAAAATTCTGAGATTCTTTAAGACCTTACAAGTCCATAATTAAATGAAATCTTTACATTTATCCCTGTTTTACATGCTGAGGTCACCAGAATAAGTATGGTCATAATATTTACCTTTTAGTATATTAGGCTTTGACTCACTAGCCAAGTTGGTTGGTGGTGCTATTAAAGGTAAAGTAACAGGTAACCCCTTTGGGCCAGTTGGGTTCATGGCCCAAGGTTGCTCCACTACTTCGCCATCTCAGAAATAAATGCAAGGTTGCAAGGTTAACCAAGAATATTTGGAGGAATGCAGATCCATCATCACTGAAGGAAAACCAATGCCATAAGTAAACATATGCCTTAATGACTAGCCGCAGTTCCCTAAAGGTTCTGGCATATAGAGTTACTTTTATGGACTTAATATAAGTGTAGTTTCTCTATGTTGGGTCTAAAATCTTGTAGCATTAATCTACTGGAATCCTGAAGCAATCAATATTTATAAAATTCTTACTAATTGATGTTATGTATGCCAGGAAATACATAATAAAATCAATCTTGTTGAGATGGAACTACTATTAGAAGAAAATTCTTTTTACTAAGGTTTTCTTTATAATATTGGAGATGTTATAATAAGTTTACTAATTCATTTTAAAATCTAATTCCTTTCAGCTTTAACATATATGAAATGAAGAAAATGTCTGTCCTTGAGTTTTATTTTCTTTTTAGAAACAGAGTCTTGGTGTGTTGCCCAGGCTGGCCTCAAATTCCTGGGCTCAAGTGATCCTCCTGCCTCAGCCTCTCAAGTAGCTGGAACTACAGGTTCACACTGTGCCCGACTTGTCATTGAGTTTTCTATTCTCACTATTTCACTTTACAAGGGTAATTTTTCCTAAACCATCACTATGAGCATTGTATCACTTAAGTTAATGGCTTTCACTTTCTGGAAAAAAAAAGGTATTTTATATGCTTTGATAAGATTTTTCCAAAGTGATAATATCATGGCACAATAGTCTCAGTAAAATCTAAATAGTTAATACAAAGAACTATACTTCAAGCCAGGCATCTATAATCCCAGCATTTTTGGAGACCAAGGCAGGAGGATGGTCAGAGGCCAGGAGTTCAAGAAACCTGGACAACATAGTACAACCCCATCTCTAGAAAAAAAAAAAATTAGCCAGGCATGGTGGTGCATACCTGTAGTCCTAGCTACTTGGGAGGCTGAGGCAAGAGGATATCTTGAGCCCAAGAGTTCAAGCCTGAGTGAGCTGTAATCACGCCACAGCACTTCAGTCTGGGTGACAAAGCAAGACCCTGTCTCTAGAAGAAGAAAAAAAAAGAAATATACTTCAGTTCATCTAAAATATAGGTAGAGTAAAAATCAGAAGCAACTAGTCTTAGATGTTTCTTAGGTTTCAGTAGATACCTTCTCTTCTTAGTCTTTACCATTTCTCCAGGGTCTAGCAGTATTAGGGGCTTAATGTAAATATTTGTTGAGTGAATACATACTTTTAATTAAAGAGTTAATATAAGACAGGGGCAGAATAGAATTAAAGGCTAGGACATATTGGCCATTTACTCCACTAATGAAAGAGTTCTATCTACTCAGTGTCATTTACTGTTACTGTAGTAATTAATGCCTTTGGAAGAATCTTTTGAAATAGTTCTCAAATTGGTAACACTACTTGGTTTGGAATTTTTTTTTTTTTTTTTTTTTTTTTTTTGCTTTTCGTAATCAATGGTTATATAAATGTATATTGTCCTAGTCAGTATTGTATATGCTAAGGACTCACTAGTTGACTTGGCACTAATACCTCAATAAAAGGAATATTTCTTCTGGAATCATGAAACAAAAGTTATTTTTTCAACCTCAATAAAAGGAATACTTTATTTTGGAATCAAGAAACAAAAGTTATTTTTCCAACCAAGCTTCTTTGAAAAATCTTGAATGAGTCACTCAAATCAAGACATGTTTTAATTATCTGTTATTTTGTAAAACATATACATTGTTCTAATAATAATTTCCAAATATTCAGTGTAACTGTAAGTATGAGCATACAGGTTGAATATCTCTTATCCAAAATGTTTGGGACCAGAAGTCTTTTGGATTTCAAATTTTTAAATATTTACATCATACTTACCGGTTTAACATCCCTAATTCAAAAATTCAAAATTCAAAATGCACTATTAATCGTTTCCTTTGAGCATCGTGTCAGTGCTCAAAAAGTTGCAGGTTTTGAAGCATTTCAGATTTTTGAATTAGGAAGACTCAACTTGTACTATCATTCTGTAGACTTTATGATTGGGTAGACTGCATGAATATTGAACCCAGAAATCATTGTCTAGCAAAAGCCAGTATAGTGATTCATTACCCTGTGACTATTATATACTGTTCAAAAAAGCTAACATATCAGAATTTCCTTAGCTTGCAAAGAGCAAACAGAGACAAAAAGAAAAGTTACCATGAAAAGTTTGTCAGCAAAATAGAGTATCAGAAGCTATACTACTCATCCAGAATTTTGTTCAAAAAGAAAGATAAAATTTACTGGTAGACAAAAAGTAATAACATACTAGTTTGTAATTTCTCAGTTTTGAACCATGAGTATGTATTTGTATACCAAAAATCATTTCAGGAGCAGAGAAATGCCTTTTATATGGCGACTTTAAACATAAAATTGGAATATTTTTAAAAACCTCATGTTAATAACTATAGTCCTGTATTTCCAGTTATCAAAACCTCCTTAAGAGTGTTGTATAACATTTACTAGCCATTCTTTTTAAATTATATGGTACTTTGTATCATTCAGTAGATGTTAAACTACACTGAGTGTATTTATAAAATCCCCTGATAATCTAAACATTTATTCCATTTATTTTGGAAATATAAGTGATACAATTGAAGAAGTAGCTTAAAATTTTTCTCCACAGTAGCCTATGACTTAGTTTTGTATTGGTTTTTGTTTTGTTTTGTTTTTTTAAGGCTAGTCAAGTGGAGATGGAACAAAGAAACCTGTAACTAATTGTGATCAATTAGTGGCAAACAGCACTGCACACACACCAGCCTGAATTGTATTTTAAGCCTTAGCTTTAGAATTCTGGCATTAAATCCATTATGTAAGTTTTTTCTTATCAGTAGGGTGAAGATTAAATTAAATATGTATCATAACTGGACTTAACCTTTTGATTGTTTTTGACTGTTTCGGTGATTGAAAATTTAATGTCCAGTGTTCATCCCCCACACACTCTCATACTGTAGCATGAAATATAATCTGAAACTTAAAATTGATTCAAATTATTTTCCCTACCTTATTTACAGCTGCTGTTTTTATTTTTAAGGAATGGTCGTTGGAGGTCAGAATGGAAGTTTACAATCACTCCTTCAACCACTCAGGTGGTTGGCATCTTGAAAATTCAGGTATGAAATAAAAAGAATTTGTTTACTGATCTTTAAGAAGATTCTGAACAGAGAAACAACTAATTCCTAAGTTTACATTTTCATAGTACATTTTATATAGTTCTTTTTCAGGTCTTTGTTTTGGGGTAATGGGAAAAACAATAGTGCTGTTTTAAATATTTTAAATAACCTGGCAGTTCATTCCCTAGTCGTCAAAAATCTGCAAGGATAGCTAACAGATTATAAAACACAGCTAAAATTAGATGCTGCCATTTGGTCTGCTCTTCAGATACAATTTGTTCATCTTCTGAGTTTGAGTTGTGTACTTCTCTCCTCTGAATTGGGTGGAGTGTGGTGAAGTATAATATTAATATATGCATGTGTGTAGTTGTATAACTATATTATATGCATGTATTAACATGTGTATGTATTGGCCAGGCACGGTGGCTCATGCCTGTAATCCCAACACTTTGGGAGGCCAAGGCGGGCGGATCACAAGGTCAGGAGATCAAGACCATCCTGGCTAACACAGTGAAACCCCACCTCTACTAAAAATACAAAAAATTAGCCAGGTGTGGTGACATGTGCCTGTAATCCCAGCTACTTGGGAGGCTGAGGCAGGAGAATCGCTTGAATCCAGGAGGCAGAGGTTGCAGTGAGCCGAGACTGCGCCACTGCACTCCAGCCTGGGCAACAGAGTGAGACTCCATCTCAAAAAAAAAAAAAAAGCATACATGATTGTTGGAAGATTTAGTTAATATGGCTAAAAGGGTTAGAACAGAGACAGACACCGAGTACTTGATGAATGGTAGTCATTATTGTCAGCATTATTATTCCTTCACTTAGGCCTCGGTGGCGCTTACCTGGATAATTACAGCAATTTCTAAAATAGTGCCTCTTGTAGGACCAAAGCTTATTGAGAGCAAGGATTGTCTGGTTTACAGTACAATCTTCAGCATTTGGCATATGATTGTTATTTTGTTGAATTGCTGGACTCTTTGGCATTCACACTGCCATCAAAAAGATAATTTTTTAAATTTAAATGTGGATATGTTACTTGACTATGTAAGACCATTTAGTGGTACACTCTTATTTACTAGATAGTCCAGACATATTTGCATGACATACAAGGCCCGGAGTTGACTGGTTTGCTACCTGTATATATTTCTCCAGCTATTGCTCTCCCCAACTTCATATACCTCTAGTCCTCTCTGAAATAATGCTGAAGTCCTTTTTTAACCCACAAAAAGAATCTGGAGTACTGCTAACATACTTTATACATACCTTTGCCATGTTGTGCTGAAATATGAGATCAGGGACTGTGTCTTTCTAACCCGTATACCCTCAGAACCTTACGTAGTAGCAGTATATTTATTGCACTCACTCAATGTTTGTTGAATAAATTCATGTCTGAGTTTGGGGAATTAAGTGGTTGGTGGAAATACACAAAAGAGGAGCAGGGTTGGGAGGGAATATTGTGAGCTCAGATTTGGACATCTTGGTTTTAGGTACCAGTAGAATGAATGATTGTGAGGCAAAAATGTGCAACAGTCAGGTCAATAGAAGGCTTGCCTGAATAACTACAGGGGTGTCTCTAACTAGTCTCCTCACTCAGCTGAGGGAAGGGAGAGTCTTGCTGGAGTTCACAAGTTCTGGAGCTCAGCAGAGAAGTCTAGACTAGAGCTGAAATATGTAATCCATCTGCATTGATATGCTTGTTGAAGCAATGAGGAGCTTGATGATTCCTGTAATGTGGTTTCTGTAATTTCTTTTTCTAATAGGTTCATTATTATGAAGATGGTAATGTTCAGCTAGTGAGTCATAAAGATATACAAGATTCCCTAACAGTGTCTGTAAGTAATTAATTCCACAATAAAATTTAACCTAATACTTCTTTAAAAACAGAACAGTTTTGGAATGAACATTTTAAGTAATATTTCTGCTTCAGATTAAAGTGTTTTCTGATAGATTAAAGATAAGTAATTGCAAACCTGTACCTAACTTTTTTGCAGCTTTATTGAGATATAGTTTGTATACCATTCAGTTCACTCATTTAAAGTATAAGCTTCAAATTTTTTTTGTATATTACTAAAGGGTTGGACAGCAGTCACCATAATCTAATTTCAGAACATTTTTGTGCTCCTTAAAAGAAACCCTGTACCATTAGCAATCATTCTCCATTCTACCCAGCCCTTCCGCCAGAACCCTCCCAGCCTTAGGCAGTGGCTAATCTACTTTCTAGCTCTGTGGATTTGCTTGTGCTGGACATTTTATATAAATGTAATCATAATATATAGTCTTTTATGACTGGCTTTTTTCATTTAACATGTTCAACATTCATCCTTTTGGAGCATGTATTAGTGCTTTTTTCCTTTTTATTGCCAAATAATACTGTGTAGTGTGGACATACCGCATTTTATCAATTCTTCAGTTAATGGACATTTCTGTTTTCTACTTTTGGTGCTGTGAACATTTGTGTACTATTTTTTGTGTAGATATTTTAATTTCTTTTTGGTATAGACATAGGAGTGGAATTGCTGGGTCATTTGGTAACTATGTTTAACCTTTTGAAGAACTGCCAGACTGTTTTCCATTTTGTAGTTTCACCAGCAGTGTATAAGAGTTTCAGTTTTTCTGTATCTTTTTCCAAAATATGTCCTTTTGATGATAACCATCCTAGTCAGTTTGAAGTAGTATCTTATTGTGGTTTTTATTTACATTTTCTTGATGCTTATGATTTTGAGCATCTTTTCATGTGCTTTGATCATTTGTATATCTTTTGGGGGGAAATACCTATTCAGATCCTTTGCTCATTTCCTAATTATTGAGTTGTAATTGTTCATATATTCTGGATATAAGTCCAGTGTATCACATATATGACTTCAGATATTTTCATCCTTCTGTGTGTTGTCTTTTCACTTTCTTGATGATATTGTTTGCAAAACAGAAGATTTTGGTTTTGATTTTTTTCTTTTGTCATTTGAGATTTGAAATATTAATAGAAACCATTGCCTACCCAAGGTCATAAAGATCTACTCCAGTGTTTTCTTCTAAAAGTGTTACATAGTTTTAGCTCTTACATTTAGGTCTATGATCTTCAACCTAACTTTTAAACTGTATTGTATCTTTTCATTGTGTAGCTATTTGGATCATGATTTAATGAAGTTTTTCTTTTAAGTTCATCTTTCAAATTTAAGAGTTTTTGAACTTGGTTTTATTTCTCCACAGAATTCTTTCACACATTCTTTCCCTTGCATATGCAACTGTTTCCTTGTTGATTTTTTTTTTCTTTTTTTCTTTTTTTTTTTTTTTTTTGAGACAAGACCTGGCTCTGTCACCCAGGCTGGCATGATCTCAGCTCACTGCAACTTGTGCCTCCAGGGCTCAAGCCATTCTCCCATCTGAGTCTCCTGAGTAGCTGGTACTACAGGCACGTGCCACTACACTCAGCTTTTTTTTTTTTTTTCTGGTAGACATGGGGTTTCACCGTGTTGCCCAGCTAGTCTTGAACTCCTGGACTCATGCAGTTTACCCACCTTGGCCTCCAAAAGTTTGGCTTTTGGTTTTCTTACCCCATGGATATTGACAGTATAACATTAACAGTGACGTTTTCTCATTTGTTTGTGTCATATACCTAAAAGTATCTGTGTATTATAAACATCCACTGCTTATATACAATTTACAAATATTAAAGAAAACTTTATTTTTAACTCAAGAAAGCATTTAACTTTAAGAAACATGTATAAATGTGTTAAGCCAGATGCTACCTAAGAAGATAAGCTATATATTTACATATACATATATATATATATATGTGTGTGTGTGTGTGTGTGTGTGTATTTTTTTGAGACAAGGTGTCACTGTATTGCCCAGGCTGGAGTGCAGTGGTGTGAATACAGCTCACTGCAGCCTCGACATCCTGGGCTCAAGTGATCCTCCTGCCTCAGCCTTTCTAGTAGCTGGGACTACAGGCATGTGCCACCATGCACAGCTAATTTATTTTTTGTAGAGATGGGGTCTCACCATATTGCCCAGGCTGGTCTCAAACCCCGGCCACAAGCAACCCTTCTGCCTTGGCCTCCCAAAGTGCTGTTATTACAGGCATGAGCTACCACACCCAGCCACTGAAGCTATCTTTTAAAAAACTTTTTATTAGCACTTAGGTGATTTCTGCTCTGACCTAATTGGTACTGTCCTTGCAAAATTTGCCAGTGAAAAAAACTTACTAATGTCTGATTTTCTATGAGATGTTCTACTCCATATAGTTATATATCATATGTAATTAGTACATTCAATATTATTCACATAAGGGTATGGTGCCATCTTGTTTGGGGGAGGGAGTTTGACATTGAACAAAGATGCCTCCTGGCTGGGTGCGGTGGCTCACATCTGTTATCCTATCACTTTGGGAAGCTGAGGTCGGTGGATCACTTGAGGTCAGGAGTGTGAGACCAGCCTGGCCAATATGGCAAAACCTCATCTCTACTAAAAATACAAAAACCCTGTCTCTACTAAAGATAACAAAAATTAGATGGGTATGGTGGCACATGCCTATAGTCCCAGCTATTTGGGTGGCTGAAGCACGAAAATTGCTTGAACTTGGGAGGTGGAGATTATAGTGAGCCGAGATCACACCCCTGCACTCCAGCCTGTGCTACAGGCTGAGACCCTGTCTCAAAAAAAAAGAAAACAAAAAAACAGATACTTCCTAAGAGAAATTTGTCCACAGAATTACAGAGTGTGGGGTTTTGAGAGATGGTCATAGTAATTAAACTTGACTGATATGCCAGCCTGAGCTCATGTTTTCTAGGAATGACCATTTTTACTCTATCTTAGGAGGTTTTCATTGTTTTATATTTTTACACCATATATATAAAGTATAAGGTATTAGAGAATTTTACATTAACACTGTTTTATTTTTTAAATCCAGATTCTGTTAACTTTACTATTAGGAAAAAGCAAACAAACCCATCTATTGGCATGTTAAAAAAAATTTCCAGAAAAATACGTTCTTCCTGATTAGTGATTTTTTTTTTTTTTTTTTTGGTATCACTGTTCTGTACATAATGTTCAGTAAATATTTAACAATATTTAGATAAAGAGTCATCAATTAGAAATCTTTACCAAACTTCTTACCCATAAAGGTTGTCTGTTGGAATGCATGTCCAGTGTTTAAAATTGAACTTTTCATCAATGTGTATATCATTGAGATTTCACTTTCCTTAACCAGCTAAACATTGAGACTGGCTTATTCTGTAGACTTTTAAAATAATTTTACCTATTTCCCCCTTAGACTTAGAATAATTGATCTTACAATATTTGTTCTTTGTCATAATTTCCTTCTATGTTATTTATTGTAACATTAAATTAACCATACATATATTTTAAAGTAATAGTGGTTTAGTTTTAAATTACAATTTTTATTTTGTTGTTTTTTTTTTTATTCAGAATGAAGTGCAAACAGCAAAAGAATTTATAAAGATTGTAGAAGCTGCAGAAAATGAATACCAGGTATGATTTTTTAAATATTATATAAGCTACACTCACGTATGAATTAATGGCACTGAAATTTGAATTTCAGCCAAAGGCTGAATTTTTCCATTGCATCAGTTAGAGTCTTTTTGTTGTGTGTCTACTTTTAACATAAGGGCAGACTTATTGAAGTGTAGGCAAAAAGAGTGGCAAGTAAATTGAATTCCATTAATATCTTGTATTTTAAAAATACTAAGACTAGGCCGAACACGGTGGCTCATGCTGCGATGTTGAGGCAGGTGGATCACGAGGTCAAGAGATCAAGACCATCCTGGCCAACATGGTGAAACCCCGTCTGTATACAAAAATCAGCTGAGCGTGGTGGCATGTGCCTGTAGTGGCGGGTTCTACTCAGGAGGCTGAGGCAGGAGAATCACTGGAACCCGGGAGGCAGAGGTTGCAGTGAGCCGAGATCATGCCACTGCCCTCTAGCCTGGCAACAGAGCGAGACTCCGTCTCAAAAAAAAAAGACTAGGTTTTAGCCAACTGTAATTTCTGAGTGCAGATTGAGTATCGCTGATCTGAGTTGCGTGGGACCAAAAGTGTTTTAGATTTCAGATTTATTTTGGATTTTGGAATATTTATTATATGTTTACCACTCAAGCTTCCGTATTCTGAAAATTAGAAATCTGCATCAATGCTCCAGTGAGCATTGCCTTTGAGCGTCATGTTGATGCTCAAAAAGTTTCAAGTTTTGAAAACTTCGGATTTTTCAGTTAGGGGTGCTCAATCTGTATCAGTCAAAATATGCCAGACTTTAAGTGGCTATTTTTTTTCTGGTTGGAAATTTTAATTCAGGCTGTCTTACCATTTGGATTATGTGCAATCTGCTTAGATCACATTTCATTTTGTGCTTTACTTTTTATGTTATTTATCAGCTTCTAAACTACACTCTTGAATTTAAGCATTTAATTTGTGAATTGGACAAGTTTCTACTCCTTAAAAATAATAATCCATAAATTGTTTTGACATACTAAAATAAATTCAAAACGACACAAATATTAAATCTAATTTATAATTTTCATTAAGTTTAATTATTCAAAATTATTATAGGCTTTTTCTTCTAGCTGCCTTTAAACAACTTTTAAAACAATGTTGGGATTTTTTTATTTGACTGTTTAAAAACAGTGAAATGGGCTGCTTAAATAAAACTTATTCTGAAAACATCTATATGCTTTATAAATTGTTCTGTTCTTTTGCTTTACTTTAAACTTCTAACTATTGTTTTTCATAGACTGCCATCAGTGAGAATTATCAGACAATGTCGGACACTACTTTCAAAGCCTTACGTCGACAGTTGCCAGTTACACGCACTAAGATTGATTGGAACAAGATCCTTAGCTACAAGATTGGCAAAGAGATGCAGAATGCATAAGATGAACATTGCATGACCGGATCATTTTAGTGTCTTTGCGTTAAAAAATCATTGCAAAAGTATTCTGAACTGTCAAGCTGCCCAGTCAGATGGGCTGTTGCCATTTAAAATCACTGTAATTAATTAGTTTGATTAGAGCACAAAGCTTAGCTAATCAACCATTATTTTTCATTTTGTTCTAAGAGGATTGAAATTCAGTTTAGTTTAAATGTCTTTCTGTTAGGACTTTCTTTCTTAACAATGAAGAAGAGATGATTCTTCTAGTTTATGGTTAAAAGCTTTTGAAGTGTCTCAAAAATATTTTACTAATTGTAACCCTAAAATTGTTGTCTTTTGGTTTATGAAATGGGTAATTTTTGATATTTCCCCAGTTCTTTTTAATGGGGTCAATAATGGACATTCTAGTTTAAGGTGGTTGATGGATTTAGCCATATATGCTGCTAAAGAAATTGTCTACCTTCTCTTCCTCAGCTGTTCCATTTCTGTAAGGTTGAGATTAGAGGAAAAGCATTTTCTATATCAATTGTGTTTAAACCTTTCAAGAAGGTTATTTAGCTAGCTTAGTGTTGAACTAAATTTTTTTTAAACAAGGCAAGGTCTAATGCTGTTTTGAGATTCTGAAATTAAATGAAAATACTTATTTCAGAAATGCATTTAATGCTTTTTTTTCTTGTGACAGTTACGCAAATCAGCTTGAATTCCATATGTCCCTGAGTTATTTTTATCATAAAGCCACAAATGTATTATAACAAGGCAAATTGTAATATATATAATCCTTAACTCATAACCATGTCTCGGTTTTTTTTTTTTTTTCTTGGATTGAAAAGTACTGAAATTCAATGTGACATTAAAATGCAAATTTTCCTATTTATTTGAGTAGAAAATCACTTACCAGTGAGCATATATATTTTAAAATACTTTCTTTGGATATTGTAATTCTTAACTGGTTGTAAATTAGAAAAGCTGGGATTACATATGGTGTGTGGTTACAGTCTAAATTTTTTCATCCTCCTGTGCATCATAAGCATGTTTGTAATATTTTAAAAAATAGTTCTTCTGATGCTACAGGAATTTCAAGCCTGTGGCGAATGTTAGTATTTACCATAGGGAGTGAAGTGGAGTCATGGTTTCATTCAATAGAGTATTGCTTATTATACTTGAGTGGAACCCTTTCCTCACGTACTCCTACAGACATCTGGGCCTGGAAATTTTTTTTTTTTTTAGAAAAACACCACTTTTATTATGTACAATAAAATATTTCGTTAGCTTGAATTGTATAGATTTTTAAAAATTCAATGAAAGCATGTTGTTTAATTTCTTTTTAAAATCACTGTTGGGCTTTGAAAGCATTGAGAATATAATATGAAAATATGACATTTTGGCTAAATCATCTTTTCTTTTAGTTTTAAAACACAAGTTTTGACACATTGGGATTCCTAAAGAAAATGAATTGGTAACATTAATTATCTGTTCCTTTTTAAAATATATACATTTGAAAGTTTGATGATGGTGAACTAAATACTAGATCTAATTGACAAACTTAGTTCTCTCAGGCCATCATGAGTTTCTGTCCCATGAAAGTCATCAGTTTCCTGCCTCTCTTCTAGTCTGGAATGCATTGCTGAAAATGTATGCAACTGTTTGTAAGGTGATTTGCTTGTGAGATGGAAGATTTATCAAAAATAATTTAGAACAGTCTGAAATAATGATTGCACAGAATAGACTAGTCTTTCATTGTGTAAGAATGGCAGCCGGGCGTGGTGGCTCACGCCTGTAACCCCAGCACGCTGGGAGGCTGAGTCAGGTGGATCACGAGGTCAGGAGCTCGAGACCACAGTGAAACCCCATCTCCACTAAAAATACAAAAATTAACCAGGCGCAGTGGTGGGCGTCTGTAGTCCCAGCTAACTCGGGAGGCTGAGGCAGGAGAATGGCTTGAACCCGGGAGGCGGAGCTTGCAGTGAGCCGAGATTGCGCCACTGCACTCCAGCCTGGACAACAGAGTGAGACTCTGTCTCAAAAAAAATAAAAATAAAAAGTGGCATTTATTGGGCCGGGTGCGGTGGCTCACGCCTGTAATCCCAGCACTTTGGGAGGCTGGGGCAGGTGGATCACAAGGTCAGGAGTTCAAGACCAGCCTGAACAACATGCTGAAACCCTGTCTCCACTAAAAACAACAACAACAAAATTAGCCGGTTATGGTGGTGCGCGCCTGTAATCCCAGCTACTCAGGAGGCTGAGACAGGAGAATCATTTTAACCCGGGAGGTGGAGGTTGCAGTGAGCAGAGATGGAGCCACTGCACTCCAACCTGGGTGACACAGGGAGACCCCGTCTCAAAATAATAAAAGAATGGCATTTATTAAAGTGAAAGAAGAATGGAAACCCAGAGTATCCTATAGCTCAGGGATGTAATTTTAGTAGGAGCCATTGTGGCTGCTTTGCTGAGTAGGTTGAAGTGTGGTGGCAAAGGCACAATCAGGGAGAACAGCTAGGAGACTACTGCAGTAATCTAATTGAGAGCATGCTGGCTTGGACTGAGGCGGTTGCTGTAGAGGTGGTATAAAGCAGTGAGGTCTAGATACATCCTAAAGGTAAAATCAGCAAGACTTGGGGAGAGTTTGGTCGTGGAGTGTGAGATAAAGAGAACCATCAAGGATGTTTGGGGCTGGAGATTGAGGAAGATTCTTGTAGGAGGAGGTTGGTTTCGGAAAGGAGGCTGGTCAGGAGTTCAGTTTTCTATTCAAAGGAGAAATATCTCATGTAGCAGTTAGATACAGGAGACAGGAACTAGAGGAAAGCTCTGGGCTAGAATAATGGGAAAGTGAATGAACCTGGGAAACAATTTTATAGGCAGACAGGATGAAGGACCTCAAGGTTAGTGATAATGAATTTAAAGTAAATGAGACCAATGATGAGCATGGCTGTATGTTTTTCTTCAAACGTGTAAAGCTGTATGGGTGCAGGCATGGAGTAGATGAAATAAATTTCACCAAGGCTGTGGTTTTGCCCAGAGTGAATGACCACATGAATAGGGTCAAGGTATAATGATGGTCTGTGGAATTTCAGCTGGGTAAGCAGGGAAGTGAGGGCTTGAGACGGGAGGGATAGTGAAAATGTAGTACAACCAATGGATTATAGGTATGTTAAAGTAGGGGGACTATAAAGAATGACCTAGAAATGTAAGAAGTGGGCTGGGTGCGGTGGCTCATGCCTGTAATCCCAGCACTTTGAAAAGCCGAGGCAGGTGGATCATGAGGTCAAGAGATCGAGACCATCCTGGCAATTATGGTGAAACCCCCGTCTCTGCAGTGAGCCGAGATCGCGCCACTCGCTGCAGGCTGCCGATAGAGCGAGACTCTCTCAAAACAAAAAGTGGTGGGCTGGGCACAGTGGCTCACGCCTATAATCCCAGCACTTTGGGAAGCCACGGCAGGTGGATCACTTAAGGTCAGGAGTTCAAGACCAGTCTGGTCAATATAGTGAAACGCCGTCTGTATTAAAAATACAAATATTAGCCAGGCATGGTGGCACATGCCTGTAGTCCCAGCTACTCAGGACGCTGAGGCAGGAGAATCTTTGAACCCAGGAGGTGGCGGTTACAATGAGCTGAGATTGCGACACTGCACTCCAGCCTGGGTGACAGAGTGAGAGTCCATCTCAAAATAAGAAAAAAGAAATGTAAGAAGTGGTGATTAGAGAATGGTATGCTTAACTAAAATTGAGATTTTGAGTAGTTATTAGTAATGACAAATATGACCAAGGGAGTGACTGGCTGAGAGGAGAGAGGAGAGGAGTTAAGCAACTGTGCCACCCAGGGTTGAAAAGGTCACCTCTGTGACATTAAAATCAAGAATTCTGATAGAAGTAAGAGTTCTGGCATGAGTGCTGCTTTTCCAGAGTACATTTGGTTATACGATTACATTTTAATAAGTTAATAAGTTATATAAATATACAGATATTCATGTGGCTTTTCCTCATTTGGGATTTTGGAAACTAAAACAGTAGTAAAACCATTAAAAGAAAGATGTCCTGGAAGTTCTCGTTCATTGCAAATGTTCTTGAAATGTGAAATTCTTGAAAAAGTAATCAAGGACAACTATTGACAGTTGTATGACATTTGGGTAGCCCTTTCTATAGTTGAAGTCATTTTGACTTTTAGTAACCACACTGAAACCTTTGGAATAATGAAAGACCCTTTCAAAAGATCTTCCATACTGATCATCAGTTTGCACCTTTGCCCTCTATGGAGTATGAAATATAAAGGCACATTTAGCCAGGAGTTAACACAGGTGTTTTGTAATGCGTGCATTATGAAACATCCCAAAAAAGATGTGTATTTCTGTTCACTTCTCTAAAGTGCAATATATAAAAGAATCATAGTGTACTTGCTAGTCTTAAAGTGTAGGTTTTGGGCCAGGAACAGTGACTTATGCCTGTAATCCCAGCACTTTGGGAGGCTGAGGCTGGTGCATCACCTGAGGTCAGGAGTTCGAGACCAGCCTGACCAACATGGTGAAACCCCATCTCTACTAAAAAAATACAAAATTAGCCGGGTGTGGTAGTGCACGCCTGTATTCCCAGCTACTTGTGAGGCTGAGACAGAATTGCTTGGGCCCAGGAGGCAGAAGTTGCAGTGAGCCAAGATCACGCCGTTTCTCTCCAAAGAGTGAAACTCCGTCTCTGAATGAATGAAAGAATGATTGAATAAATGAATAGTGTAGATTTGGGGGCTTGAAACAGAGAACTTCTTAAAAGCAGACACTGTATAGGCATGTCCAAATTTGACATTCTGAGTATTATGCAAAAGCTTTATTGTAAGTTTGGCCAGTAGTGCTAGCTTTTGGAGAATATGTAAAATAGTCACAGATTAAGATTAAAATAGCCAATTAAACCTTTAAGGTCTAGTTGGCATTAGAAATTAATGTCAGGTCATTCACATTTAAGCAGATGTATTCAGAGAACTGTTCTAGGCATTGTGGAGTTCAGAAAATATAAAACCGTTTATAAAGAAATCTACAGACTAGTCATGGAACAACAGTGTTTTCCAACATTTGTCACATCCCAACATATATAGAAAATATTTGTGGCCGGGCATGGTAGCTCACACCTCTAATCCCAGCACTTCAGGAGGCCGAGGCAGGTGGACTCCTTTCAGTCTACGAGTTCAAGACCAGCCTAGGCCACATGGCGAAACTCTGTCTCTACTAAAAATACGAAGGTGTGGCACACGCCTGTAGTCCCAGCTACTCAAGAGCTGAGCCAGGAAGATCACCTGAACCTGGGGAGGCTGAGGCTGCAGTCAGCTGTGATCACGCCACTGCACTCTAATCTAGGTGACAGAGTAAGAACCTGTCTCAAAATATATAAATAAATAAGGCACACTGCAGGAAATGGACAAGGCTGCCTGCCAGTTGTTGTAAGGGTTAAGAAGATCAGTATCTTGGCACACCTTAAACCCATTTAGGAAGATGTGCCATGGACAACACAGGTTGTTTTTAAGATAAACTTCAAACCTTACCTAAGATAACTTTTAAAGAGATGTCAAGCCAAGGGAGGTTTTCTGGAAAGGATGAGTTTGAAACTGCTTTGGCAAGTATGCATGCCACTGATAGCAGGAAATCCTCTTGTATCTCAAGCATTAATATGCAGGTAATAGGTTTCTGCTAAAGAAATGTCATGGATCAGAATGTCACCCAGTTCAAAACTAAATCTGACTTTTTAAAACAGCACAGCACAAAATGAAATTATAACACAGTAAAGTTAAAAATTAGTGTTCTTATAAACTGTAGTATGGCCAATAAGATACTTTATCTCTAGTTTTTGTATAACTAGTACACAAAAAGTGTACTAGTTAACATCAATTTCCATTTTTGCAGTGTGACTGTATCAGAAAACAGATTTTTTTCACACAAACTCGCTAGAAAACACATCACAGGCCCGGCGCAGTGGCTCACGCCTGTAATTCCAGCACTTTGGGAGGCTGAGGCAGGTGCATCACGAGGTCAAGAGATCGAGGCCATCCTGGCCAACATGGTGAAACTCCGTCTCTACTAAAAATACAAAAATTAGCTGGGCATGGTGGTGCGTACCTGTAATCCCAGCTACTCAGGAGGCTGAGGCAAGAGAATTGCTTGAACCCAGCAGGCAGAGGTTGCAGTGAGCCAAGATCATGCCACTGCACTCCAGCATGGGCGACAGAGCAAGACTCTGTCTCCAAAAAAAAAAAAAAAAACACACACACACATCACGAATACCAAATCAGCCACTGACTCTCATAACATGAGCTGTGGGACAATCTGCAGTTAAAGCACTCTGATTAATAGAAGACTGTTAAGGAAGCCCAGTTGGCATATCTTAGAAGATTGATGACTTCTGGGAAAATTTGTGAAATGCCCAGCTCTTTAACAAAATAAATTTTCAAGGAATTTTTTTACTGCAAGGATATCCCTAAAGTCTTGCTGACTAAACAGTGCAAAGTGTCACCTTCCTTTGGGCTGCTAACTTGCTAGCCTCTCAGCGTCTGAATACCTGATCTGGATCTCTTCCATCCCAGACTTTGAGCTGAAAATGAAGGCTTGCCTCCTATTTCCCAAAAGAATACTAAACAGAAATAGCCGGGAGCAATAACTCTCTTAAGTATAAATTAAGGACCTAGGGAAGACTTTAGTTCTTTGAGAAAGGAGAACAAAATATAGGAGATCAGTGTTCCAGGACACTGAAAGCATCTGCAGTGAGGAAAAGGCAAGGTAAAGAAAAGCCTGCCCACATGCACTCATTTGCCCCTACTTTGGGGCTTTACAGAGGAGAAAGAGAAATTTTTAAAGGAAATAAATTTCATTCCAGAGACTTGAAAAGGCAAAACCATAAGTCAACCTAAATATCCACCCACAGCGAATGAGTACAGATACTGTGGTTTGTTAACACTGGGAAAGCATACAACTTTTAAAAACTTGTGAGTCAGAGGTTGTATTAACATACTATAAAAATTCCTGTTGAGAGAAAAAAGCAAGTTGCAAAAACGTATGCTAAAGTTTTAAAATACATAATACAAATGTTTTATTTTATATGTAGTCAGTGTATAAACATACAACGGATTAAAACACCAAATCAGGCCAGACGTGTGGCTCACGCCTGTAATCCAGGCATTTTGAAAGGCCCAGGCATTCCAAGATCAGCCTGGACAATATATCAAGATCCCATTTCTAGAAAAATGTTTAAATTAGCTGGGCATAGTGATGTGTGTGTATGGTCCAAACTACTCGGGAGGTTGAGGCAAGAGGATCACTTGAGCCCAGGAGTTCAAATTACAGTGAGCTTTGATCATGCCACTGCACTCCATCCTGGGTAGCCAAGTCAGACCCTATCTCTCAAAAAAATTGGGATATTATATGTGTGAGGAGGAACATAAGGGAATAGGATTAGGGAACAGTATAAAGGAATTGTAACTTTTTAAAAATTGGATAATAGGTGTTCATTACAACAATCTCAAATTTTAAATGTCTGTTTTGTTATTTAAAAAATTATACAACTTATGCTGACATATAACTCTACATGAGAGGAAATACAAAGATTGACTCAGGCAAAAGTAGAAAAATGACAGGTCATAACCATAGGATGAATTGAATAGAAAGTTTCCTAATACCCCTTTATAAAGTCATTAGACTTATTGTTTTACAGAGAATTTTATCCAACTTAACACATACATATGATTTTCTATGGTACAGAAATTATTTTAGTTGGTAGCAAAAGATAGACATCTAATTTATGAGAATGATTTGTAAGCTTAAATAAGAATAGCACCAAAACCAGAAAACTGATTAAACTTCCCTGTACAGTCAAAAGTAAAATTCCTTAATACATTCATAAAGAATCCTACATTATGATCAAGTATGGTTTATTACTGGAATTCAATGATTGTTCCCTGTTAGGAAATCTAGTAGTGTAGCCTCCTACATTAGCATATTAAGAGAAGAAGAGCACATATAGTGCTCTGAGAAAATAACATTAAACCATTTGATAAAGTTTAGTCCCTAATTCTGACTTTAAGGGCAGCCTCTCAAATCAGTGGGACAACAGATGAATGATGCGGAGACAACAGAGTAGCCAACTGGGGGAGAAAAGTTGGATCTATACGTCATACCTTACACCAAGTTAAAATTGGACCAAAGATTTAATGATATAAAATAATATGAGCCAGGCGCAGTGGCTTACGCCTGTAATCCCAGCACTTTGGGAGGCTGAGGCAGGCAGATCACTTGAGGTCAGGAGTTCGAGACCACCCTGGGCAACAGGGTGAAACCCTGTCTCTACCAAAAGTACAAAAATTAGCCGGGTGTGGTGGCAGGTTCCTGTAATCCCGGCTACGGAGGTTGCAGTCAGCTGAGATTGTGCCACCGCACTCCAGCCTGGGTGACAGAGCGAGCCTCCATCTCAAAAAAACAAAAAAGATATTATAAATGTTCTTTAAGAAATGATATTTTTAAAGTAATAGCAATATCAGAATAATTTTAGAAAAAACCCTTAGAATCCATTCAATAAAAATGTATTTGGCTGGGTGCAGTGGCTCACGCCTGTAATCCCAGCATTTTGGAAAGCCAAGGTGGGTAGATCACTTGAGCCCAGGAGTCTGAGACCAGCCTGGCCAACATGATGAAACCCTGTCTTTACTAAAAAATACAAAAATTAGTCGGGTATGGTGGTGAGTGCCTGTAATCCCAGCTACTTGGGAGACTGAGGCAGAAGAATCATGTGAACCCGGGAGGCGGAGGTTGCAGTGAGCCAAAATGGTGCCACTGCACTCCAGCGTGGACAACAGAGTGAGACTCCATCTCAAGAAAAACAAACAAACAAACAAAAAAATGTACTTGACTTCATAAAAATTAAGATTTTCTACATGGCTTAAAATGCTCTAAACAAAGTCAGTCAGAAGACATCATTCACAAGGGAAAACATTTGCAACTTACTTAACAGATGGATACCTTTTCAAAAATCTAATGCGTACCTACAGCACAATACCATAAGAGTCCAGGAGAAAATTGAAAAGCACAGGCTAGGCATGGTAGCTTACACCTGTGATCCCAGCACTTTGGGAGACTGAGGTGGGAGGATCACTTGAGCCCAGGAGTTCATAGTCAGCCTGGGCAACACTGTGAAACTCTCTGTCTCTACAAAAAAAAAAAAAGAAGAAGAAAGAAAATTGAAAAGCAGTGCCTGCGGCACCTGAACCCCTGACATTATGGAGAGCCTTACAAAACTTCAACTTCCTCACTGGACCTTTATTGAGAAATAACCATATTTAAGCCACCGCTGTTTGGGATTTGTTTTATTTCTTATCACCCCTGCCACCCCTGCGTCTCACCCTATACAGCATTTAGTACCAGAAACAGGATCCTACAAGTATCCAAATCTGAAGTGTGGCATTGCTTAGGGGCAATGTAAGTCAACAGGGGTTCTGCTGGCATCCAAGTCCACTACAATGTGCAAGACTGTTCTCCTGTACCCCTAGACACTAAATGCCAATGACACCTCCTAATCCTTGTGACAGTCAAAAATAATGCCCTAGAGGAAGGGAATATTATGCCAGTGACTAGGGGGATTTAGTAGGCTAAATCTAGGCTAGATATCCAGGCTAGATATTGCAGGCTGGAAAGCTGGTGAGCCTTGTTAGGCCGTGATAAAACATTGAAATTATTGCCTTGAGTAAGTAGATTGGCATGACAATAGGCAAGATGGCAGGGAAGACTCGGAATGGAAGAAAGGAGTTAGCAGCCGTACTGAATTCCTCCTCTCTTGTCTGGGTTATTTGAGGAGACATTTGAGCCCAGCAGAACTTCTTGCAACTCCAAATCTTGCAAGGATTGCCCTTCTGGATGCAGCGGCTCACACCTGTAATCCCAGCACTTTGGGAGGCCAAGGCAGGCAGATTACTGAGGTCAGGAGTTTAAGACCAGCCTGACAAACATGGCGAAACTCCATCTCTAATAAAACACAAAAAAATTAGCCAGGCGTGGTGGCGCGCACCGGTAATCCCATCTACTCAGGAGGCTGAGGGAGGAGAATTGCTTGAACCAGGAGGTGGAGGTTAAGTGAGCAGAGTTAGTTACACTCCAGCCTGGGCAACAGAGCAAGACTCCATCTCAAAAAAATAAATAAATAAAAATGTTCCCAAGTCCACTGAACCAGACTGTCAAGATCCTTCTTTCTCTCGCTTGTAATTTGTGGACTGTAGGTCCAAAGTGATAACATTAACCAGGACAAGGTCATAAGGCAGAGATGAGAATAAGTATATTGCCCTTTCCCCAAGCCCGTTGTCTTAGAAAATATCTTCGTTTTCTATTGCTGTGTAACAAGTGGTCACAAAGTTAGGTCTTAAAACAATCCAACCTTATTATCTCACAGTTCTCACAGGTTCAGGCACATGTCAGCTGGGTCCTCTGTTCATAGTTCCATGAGGCTGAAATCAAGGTGATGTCTGAGGCTGCAATCTCATCTGAGGCTTGGATTCCTCTTTGAAGCTTAGGTGGTTGTTGGCAGTTCCTTGTGAATTGAATTTTGGTATAGAGCAATTATGTAAATTGTTGGCCAAGCTACAATATTTTTGAGAGAAAGGAGAGCTCTTAATTATTACATTGAACTAACAGGTGTAAATAGGAACTATTCTGGACACACTGCTATGTGTGGTCACAATCAACAACAGGGAACTCTGAAAGCTATGCAGCCCCAGTTGGAGCCAGGAAAGATAATAGACAATAAAGAACCTTCCTGGGAAAGATGGACAAGGAGTTTTCCCCAGAGAGCAGAATCAGGGGCTTCCTCGTGAACTAAGCAATAAAACCACGACCAGAGCAGGGAGACCTTGTTTCATTTCTGAATTGCAATTGTTCTGTTCCTACGTTGTATATTAAGAGTGTTGGGGCACTTAGCATCTTCTAATTTACAGTTTGCTGGATGACGAGATACACGTGTTTTTGGTGATGAGAATTGTGTATTCACCCTGCTCTCTTGGACTTGGAGCTAACTGTAGTGAGGGATGGGTCTTGGGGAGGAGGTAAATATACTACTCTGTGTGTAATAAGAAGAATGTGTTCACATAAATCAAAGGGGGTAATCTGTGGTGGAAATTGGTAGTTGCCCCTTCAATATTTATTTTTAGTTATGTGACTAAGTTCTGGCTAACGGGATAAACGAAAGTGTTGTAGGGCAACTCCTGGGATTTGCCCTCAGGGTCAGAACCTGTGTACTCCCGTTTTATTCTCTCTTCCTCCATCCTGCTCTTTGAAACTCTGATGCCACTGTCTTGAGCCATCAGGTCTAGGCACAAATGGAACTGAACACTCTCCCTCACGCTTTGAAACACAATACCGGCTCAAATCATGTACCTGGCTTTTTACCTGAGAAACTTCTATCTTGTTTAAGTCTCTGCTATTTTGTTTGTTGTCATCTGCAGCTTAACCTAGTCTTAAAACTTAGATCCTCAGCCAGAAGAGGTGGCTCATGCCTGTAATTCCAGTACTTTGGGAGGCCGAGGTGGCGGATCATGAGATCAGGAGTTCGAGACCAGCCTGGCCTGGCCAGCATAGTGAAACCACATCTCTACTAAAAATACAAAAAAATTAGCCAAGCATGGTGGCAGGCGCCTGTAATCCCAGCTACTTGGGAGGCTGAGGCAAGGAGAATTGCTTGAACCTAGGAGTGAGCTTGAACCTGGGAGGTTGCAGTGAGCCGAGATTGCACCACTGCACTCCAGCCCAGGCGACAGTGCGAGACGCCATCTCAAAGAAAAAAAAAAAATCATATGGGCTTGAAGATCTGGTCAAACCAAATAGTGAACATTTTGGAACTAATAATCTTGAGTTACAGAAAAACCTTCCTATAAAGTCAACAAATAAAGGAAAAGATTGACAGATTTTTTCCTCCCACAGAATATGTTAAATATTCTACAGAAGAATATTCATGGGAGAGCCCCTTAGAAATGGTTGCACACTTTTATTCTCTCTCCATCTGCTCGCACTCTCTCTCTCTCTCTGGAATCTTGCTTTGTTGCCAGGTTGGAGTGCAGTGGCACAATCACAGCTCACTGCAGCCTCAAATTCCTGGGCTCAAGTGATCCTCCTGCCTCAGCCTCCTGAGTAGCTAGGACTACAGACTTGCGCCATCACACCCGGCTATTTTTATTTTTCGTAGAAACGGGGTCTCGCCATGTTGCCCAGGCTGGTCTCAAACCCCTGGGTTCAAGCAATCCTCCCGCCCTGGCCTCCCAAAGTGCTGGGATTACAGGTGTGAGCCGTTGCCAGGCCTGCCTTTTGTCTTTTAATTTTGTGTTTGGCATCTTTCGTGTTCAGAGATGTTATCACTACGTGTCTCACTTAGTGTTTAAAAATTCTGCTTGAAAGGGAAAATGGTTTGTGTTTCTGAGCATGTATTTGAGTGGGATGAGATCCTGCTTCTGTAATTAACGACAGGAATGGACAAGACTGCAGTTTCCAAGAGGTGCCAGCAGGGGGCACTGTTTCCATTTCTAGCTAATCGCAGTATAGGCAGATGCCGCGCGGAGAAACGAGGCCAGGATATCCTGTGTCCCATCCCTTGGAGCATCTCTGGGCTCAGGGTTCGGCTGTTACTCAGCAGAAGGGCACTGCTCGTCTGGAAAAGAAACTTTAGGATGTGGAAATAGTGATAAGTTATGGTATTCATTGCCCGCTAACACCTGTAGAAAAGTTTGAGTATGTTCAAGCCAAGAATACAAGGATTCTTGACTGTCTTTGAAGTTAGGGACTCATCTTAAATGTGAAGCGAGCTATGATCTCTTTTCTCAGAAAAGTGCATTCGTGTCTGCACATTGCCATTTTTATCTCTGTCTTCTCTCACAACACGCACTCTTCATACAATTAGAGTTCATGGCTTCTATAATCCAGTATCTCTTGACCTGAATAATGTTCACAGATTTCACAGAAAAAAATGTTGCAGACCTCCACTGTTGAATTATTTTCAACACAATTTGTCTTTTAACAAACTTTCCTGCAACTCTTCCTGGTTGCAGACACTATTCTAGGTACTTGGTAAACACGGCAGTGAATTAGTAAAAAGGGCCTTAGTCACTAGACCAGAGAGAGAGAGAGAGACGTTACGTAAGTCAACAAGAACAAAAAATGCCAGATAGTGATAAAGTTATAAAGAAAATAGGGGAAAGGCTTCTGTAAAGAGATGGGGCATGAAAACCAAGATGAGAAGGAAGCAGTAGTCAGAAAACGTGGGGGACAGTATTGCCCGCAAGGAACCAGCTTCTGCAAAGGCCGAGGCGGCAGTGGGCTTGGCTGAATCAGCCGGAGTCCTTGGCATTTCTCTCAATTCCTTTCTTTCTTTCACTAACCACATTCAATTGACAGCAAGTTCTGTCCATTTTACTTCCAAAATACATCTCAAGTAAGTCCACTTCTCTCTATTCTTAGTGCTATCACCCTAATACAAACTGCCTAGACTGGGAATAATCTAACTTTTTTGTTCATTTGTTTTTGTTCGGCATCTACTCTCATTTCCCTGCAATCCATTTCCTATCCAGCCACAGAGGAGTGATTTTTATTTTTATTTTATTATTTTGTTTCTTTTTCTTTTTTTTTTTTTCTTCAGGCAGAATCTTGCTCTGTCACCCAGGCTGGAGTGCAGTGGCGCGATCTCAGCTCACTGCAACCTCCGCCTCACGAGTTCAAGCGAGTCTCCTGCCTCAGCCTCCGGAGTAGCTGGGACTACCTCCATGCACCACCACGCCCGGCTAATTTTTACAAAATGGAGATGAGATTTTGCCATGTTGGCCAGGCTGGTCTCAAACTCCTGGCCTGAAGTGATCCACCCACCTCGGCCTCCCAAAGTGCTGGGATTACAGGCCTGAGCCACCGCTCTGGCCTAGGAGTATCTTTTTATAATGCGAGTCCTGTCATTTTCCTTTCCTGCTTAAAACCCCTCACATTCCTTGCTAATGAGGTCTCTAAATGGCCTTCTCAGGGTAAAGGTAGAAAGAATGGCAGATAAAACAAGAGAGCTGGCTGTTGTGGAGGGTCCTGCCCCTTCCCCCTTACTCTTGTACACTCAGTCACACTTTCGGCGACAGTCACCTACTGACAGTGGCTTAAACCAGGGTCTGCAATCTATGTATGGCCCATGGGCCAAATTCACAAAGATTCTCACCTTGACCAAACTCTCTAGTTAGACTTTTTCGAGCTCGCTTTCTTTCTTTCTTTCTTTCTTTCTTTCTTTCTTTCTTTCTTTCTTTCTTTCTTTCTTTCTTTCTTTCTTTCTTTCCTTCTTTCCTTCTTTCCTTTCTTTCTTTCCTTCTTTCTTTCCTTCTCTTTCTTTCTTTCTTTTTTTTTCTTTGAGACTCTGTTGCTTAGGCATGAGTGCAGTGGCGCCATCTCAGCTCACTGCAGCCTCCACCTGCTGGGTTCAAGCAATTCTTCTGCCTCAGTCTCCCGAACAGCTGGGATTACAGGCATGCACAACTGCACCCAGCTAAGTTTTGTACTTTAGTAGAGATGGGGTTTCACCATGTTGGCCAGACTGGTCTCAAACTTGGTGATCCACCTGCCTTGACCCCACAGAGTGCTGGGATTACAGGTGTGAGCCACTGCACCTGGCCTGAGCTCTTTTTCAACTAGGCTTCAACCTTTGGACTCCCACGTTTATCTCTGTATTGTCCAATTTTAGCAAGAATTCTGCCAAGTCAGTTTAGCCAGAATCCTTTACCTCTGATGTTTCCTCTTGTTAATTTTTCCATCTGATCCGCATCCTGCTCCTTGGCTAAAAGTTTCCACTTGTCTTTGTTGTATTCAAAGTTGAGCTCAATGTCTCTCCCGCACCGCAAAACCCCATTTCAGTGGCCCCTACAACTATCCCAATGGTAAATCTATCTTACCTTCTTTAACAAGTGTCGTGAATGACTTTTAACAAAATCCAGCCTATTGCCTGTTTTCATATAGCTGGAAAGCTAAGAAGGATTTTTACATCACTAAATGGTTGAAGGAATAAAAAGATGAATAACACCTAATAAAGTGCATTAAAGTATGCCATTCACTACTCTAAAATTTTGCACTTGTTAGATCTTTTTATCATTATAATTCTGTGAAGTAGGTATTATTACTTATTTTATAGACGAACTTTGAAACTGATGCTCCAAAAATTGACTGGGCACGGTGGCTCACGCCTGTAATCCTAGCACTTTGGGAGGCTGAGGTGGGTGGATTACCCGAGCTCAGGAGTTCAAGGCCAGCCTGGCAAACATAGTGAAACTCCATCTCTACTAAAAATACAAAAAATTAGCCAGGCGTGGTGGGGCATGCCTGTAATCCCAGCTAGTCGGGAGGCTGAGGCATGAGAATTGCTTGAACCCAGGAGGCAGACATTGCAGTGAGCTGAGATGGCGCCATTGCACTGCAGCCTGGGTGACAAGCAAGACTTTGTCTCCAAAAAAAAAAAAAGTGAAGTAGTAGTTCAGCTGGAATTCAAACTCAATGAGCCTTGGTTTCAAGCCTATTCTCCCCACATGAAAAGGTATCCAGCACTATGAAGACAGGTATGTAAGTGGCAAAAGAGAGATATGGGCAGCAGACGGTGGTGAGTTCCCAGGAAGGAAGATCACTGTGTCTCGGAGAAGCAAGGGAAAGCTGTGTCGGCAAATGAGGCCATGTTTCCACCATGATTGGAGGGAGCACTAGCCCCAGTGAAGTGAGTGTTCTATATCTCTCCCCACTGTCTCAGGAGTAAGCCTGTATTGTACTTGGCTCACTGCAGCCTCGACCTCCCAGGATCACATGATTCTCCCACCTCAGCCTCCCGAGTAGCTGGGACTACAGGCGTGTGCCACCACGCCTGTTTAATTTTTGTGTTTTTTGTAGAGACAGGGTTTCGCCATTTTGCCCAGCCTGGTCTTAAACTCCTGTACTCAAGCAATCTGCCCACCTCAGTCTCCGAGAGTGTTGGGAATACATGCATGAGCCCCTGTGCCTGGCCAGAGCCTGGGCTTTGAGCAATTGCATGAGCCCTGGACTCTGAGCTGTTTGTTCTGTCAGGAAAAAGAAACCTGTTTGATTAAACCACTATTATTTAGGTTTTCTGTTACATCAGCTGAACACAATCTTAAGAAATACAAGTTTCAATCTCCCGTTCCTAAAATGGTGTCACCATAGAAGGCTCTTGATAGTCATGTGTAGAATGAATGAATGAAATGCAAAGGCAGCACTAAAACTTAGTGACAGTAGACAGTTTAAGATGGTAACAAGATGCAGCACCACAGAACTACATGATCCCGGAGAGCCCTCCGCACTGCAGTCTGCACTCATGGAGCATGAATGAACAGAATGTGGACACTGCCCCAGGAATTCTGCCATATAGGGCACCTTCTCCATCATCCCAAATGCATATGTGTCCGTTTTTCATGATTATCACCTAAACAAAAAAAAAAAAAAAACACATTTGGAAAGTTCTTGTAAAAGCTCTTAGAATACTCACAGATACCCAAGGATATCCCACTGTGAGATATAATGTCCGGAAGTGCAATGTTGCCCTGGGATTTGAGATCACTAAGAAGTGCTCACAGAACTCATGGATGGTGGGTGTTTCCTTTGAACAGTTTATTGGTAGCCATGGGCACTATTTGCTACAACCTAGTTGTGTGACTTTAAGAGACAGAAAAATAAAATCTACTAAATGTTCAGCATTCCAAGTTTGAAGCCGGCACAGTTTAGTGTCCAGAGTGGAATTTCACATTCTTCTTTCAACCATAAGGTACCTACCAATTAGCCCAACCTACCCATTTGCTCATAAAGCCCCATTCATCCGCAGCATAACATAAAGCTGCTTTTGATGGGGAAACAGCAAAATTTCAGCCTTTAGAATTAACGCCACTTCTAAACATAGACTTGAGAATGTACATTTTTATTAACTACCCATTTAAAACAACTCTTTCAGTCCCCACATGGCACCACAGAACTACAAGATCCCAGAAACCCCTTCACAACAGGGTCTCCCCTATACAAGAAACAGGTTGATATATAAGTCACTCAGCAAATTAAACTATTTGCCTTATGCACTTAAGATAAAGGTATTTTCTCTTAAGGAAGGATTTTCTTTGAAAACAATGAAGGTGGTTGGGCACAGTGGCTCACGCCTGTAATCCCAGCACTGTGGGAGGCTGAGGTGGGTGGATCACCTCAGGTCAGGAGTTTGAGACCAGCCTGACCAATATGGTGAAGCCCCGTCTCTAATAAAAATACAAAAATTAGCCAGGCGTGGTGGCGGGCGCCTGTAGTTCCAGCTACTCAGGAGGCTGAAGCAGGAGAACTGCATGAACCCAAGTGGCAGAGGTTGAAGTGAGCTGAGATCACGCTACTGTACTCCAGTCTAGGCAACAGAGCCAGAGTCTGTCTCAAAAAAAAAAAAAGAGAGAGAGAGAGAGAGAGAGAAAGAAAGAAAAGAAAGAGCAGCCTGCAAAATCAAACTTATAGATTGAATAAAATAATGTTAAAACTATGCTGGAAAAATACTAAAACACTCACTAACAGTAGATACTTAGGGTCATTGTTCTTCATTATATGTATATAATGTTTTCTATTTTCCAAATGTTATTGTGATTATTTTGACTCCAGATATGAACAGGCCAAAGCCAATTGTTGGTGGGTAATCACTGGCTTTTTGAAATTTGTGGTTGGTATCAATAGCTATACATACAACTTGACCCTTGCACACCCCAGGCTTAAACTGTGCAGATCCACTTATACGTGGATTTTCTTCTGCCTCTGCCACCCCTGAGACAGGAACACCAAGCCCTCTCTTCCTCTTCCTCAGCCTGCTCAGTGTGAAGACAAGAGGATGAAGACTTATGATGATTCTCTTTCACTTAAGGAATGGTAAATCTATTTTCTCTTCCTTATGATTTTCTTAATAACATTTTTCTTTTCTTTAGCTTAACTTATTATGAGAATATAGTATATAATGCATATACAAAATATATGTTAATCAACTGTGTTTGTTATTGGCAAAGCTTTCAGTCAAGAGTAGGCTGTTAGTAGTTACGTTTTGGGGCAGTATGTACAAAGGTTATACATACCAACCTGTGCAAGATGGTGAGACCCTGTCTCTACCAAAAAAAAAAAAAAATTAGCTGGGCATGGTGGTATGTGTCAGTGGTCCCAGCTACTCAGGAGGCTGAGGTGGGAGGATTGCTTAAGCCCAGGAGTTCAAGGATATAGTGAGCTAGGATCATGCCATTGCAGTCCAGCCTAGGTGACAGACAGACGCTGTGTCTATTAAAAGAAAAAAAAAGTCATACATGGATTTTTGACTGTGTGGAAGTTGGTGCTCCTAAGGTCAACTACAGTTACATGGAACTGAGAGAGCTATAGGCTTTTTCCCCTCTCCTTTCTCTACAGCTTGAACATCCTTGCTACCAGGTAACATGTTAAAATGAATGGAAGCCTCAGACCAAATTCTGACAAGTGCTCAGGCACTTGTTAGAAACAGATCCTGAAAGCGTTTATATAACTTGTCCTGTAAGCTGGATGAATTCCCCACTTTCGGAAATTGTAGGTGCTTTGCCACCTTTGCGTCAAAGAAGCTGCGTGAACGAATCAGGACTCAGTTATCCATACAGTTGGCAGGAGGAAATTGGAAAATTTCCAATTATCAACTAGTCCCAGGAATGTTTAGGAATCATGCTTTTTGTACTATCCTCCTGCCCACCTCCTTTTTTTTCTTTTTGGTACACTGGACAGGGTATCTTTAAAGTATTTTAGCCAATCTCGTATCTTGACTTCCACTAATATTATAAATGAAAACTCATTTTTTTTTAACATTTTTTTTTTTTTTTGAGACGGAGTCTCGCTCTGTGGCCCAGGCTGGAGTGCAGTGGCCGGATCTCAGCTCACTGCAAGCTCCGCCTCCCGGGTTTACGCCATTCTCCTGCCTCAGCCTCCCGAGTAGCTGGGACTACAGGCGCCCACCACCTTGCCCAGGTAATTTTTTGTATTTTTAGTAGAGACCGGGTTTCACTGTGTTAGCCAGGATAGTCTCGATCTCCTGACCTCATGATCCGCCCGTCTCGGCCTCCCAAAGTGCTGGGATTACAGGCTTGAGCCAGAAAACTCATCTTTAATACTCTTGCTCTGCCTAGCAGAGGAAAAGGTAAACCCTCTCTGGTAGAAGATATCATCATCTGTAGACTCTACCATTTTTCAAGTAAACAATGTTCAGCATTCATTCAAAAATGCTTAGAAGTATCAGGCTGGGCACCGTGGCTCACATCGGTAATCCCAGCACTTTGGGAGGCTGAGGCGGGTGGATTACCTGAGGTCAGGAGTCCGAGAGCAGCCTGGTCAACATGGTGAAACTCCATCTTTACTAAAAATACAAAAATTGCCGGGCGCGGTGGCTCAAGCCTGTAATCCCAGCACTTTGGGAGGCCGAGACGGGCGGATCACGATGTCAGGAGATCAAGACCATCCTGGCTAACACTGTGAAACCCCGTCTCTACTAAAAAATACAAAAAACTAGCTGGGCGAGGTGGTGGGCGCCTGTAGTCCCAGCTACTCGGGAGGCTGAGGCAGGAGAATGGCGTAAACCCGGGAGGCGGAGCTTGCAGTGAGCTGAGATCCGGCCACTGCACTCCAGCCTGGGCCACAGAGCGAGACTCTGTCTCAAAACAAAAAAAAAAAAAAAAAAAAAAAATACAAAAATTAGCTGGGCATGGTGGCGGATGCCTGTAATCCCAGTTACTCAGGAGGCTGAGGCAGGAGAATTTGGCAGGCGGAGTTTGCAGTGAGTCGAGATGGTGCCACTGCACTCCAGCCTGGGTGACAGAGCGAGACTCTGTCTCAAAACAAAAAAAAGTTCTCAGAAATATCAAAAATTAGCTGGGCATGGTGGCGAATGCCTGTAATCCCAGCTACTCGGGAGGCTGAGAGAGGAGAATCGTTTGAACCTGGGAGGCGGATGTTGCGGTGAGCCGAGATCATGCCATTGCACTCCAGCCTGGGCAACAGAAGTGAAACTTCGTCTCAAAAAAAAAAAAAAAAAAAAAAAAAAAAAAAAAAAAAAAAAAAAAAAATCAAAAAAAGCCAAGAGGGGAAAAAACCCAAATAAACAATAGCAATAGGTCCACAGGTGATCGTGATGTTGAAGTTAACAGATAATGTGGTTTAAAGTAACTATGATTAATAAAAATAAATAGGCAAGGTGCAGTGGCTCACGCCTGTAATCCTAGCACTTTGGGAGGCCCAGGCAGGTGGATCACGAGGTCAGGAGATCAAGACCATCCTGGCTAACATCGTGAAACTCCATCTCTACTAAAAATACAAAAATTAGCTGGGTGTGGTGGTGCTCGCCTGTAATCTCAGCTACTCCAGACGCTGAGGCAGGAGAATCACTTGAACCTGGGAGGCGGAGATTGCAGTAAGCCGAGATCCCGCCACTGCACTCCAGCCTGGCAACATAGTAAGACTCTGTCTCAAAAAAATAAAAATAAATAAATAAGTAAATAAATAAAAAGGGATAGCAGACAAAAAGATGGAGAATTTCTTACCCTTTAAAGAACTGAAATCTAAAAAAGAATGAAGTTGAAATTCTGAAGCCAATGTACATTACCATTATAACAGTATTACATTTTTAGAAAGTTCTTGCTGAGGTGAGCTGAGACAACATATGTGTACTTTTGTGAGGTAACAATCTTGCTACTCCTTAGCTAGGAGCTAAGGAGGCCCCTAAATGCCTACAGCCACTGTGGAGGTTCAGACCCAAGCAGTCACATACTGATGAACTGAAGCCATTGCAAGGAAGCTGTGAGGGTTACATGACATCCTCAGAGTGCATAGATGAGCCAGCAAAATGAGGTCTGCTTCCAAACTTGGGATTTGGCTACCATAGGCAGCAATGTTGTTATCTAATTTAAGGGAACTTGGCAATAAATGAAATAACAGTTAATCTCTAATTTCTCCAAATCACTGATCCTTAAAGTAGGGTTCAGGCAGACCAGAGTATGTAGACATTCTCCTAGGTTTTAGGGAGGAAATGCTAAAACTTATGTTTATGTTTAACTCATGTTTGAAATGCCTTTATATTTATTTTACACCATGTACTTAGTATGTTGGTATTGTAGAATATATTAACTTACAAATAAATAGATATACATCTTTTGGAAGTAAGTTTAAATTTTTTTTTAATTGCTGGCCAAAGTTTGGAGACTTTTTTTTTTTTTTTTTTTTTTTTTTTGAGGCGGAGTCTCGCTCTGTCCTCCAGGCTGGAGTGCAGAGGAATGATCTCTCACCGCAAGCTCCGCCTCCTGGGTTCACGCCATTCTCCTGCCTCAGCCTCCCGAGTAGCTAGGATTACAGGTGCCCGTCACTACGACCGGCTAATTTTTTGTGTTTTTTAGTAAAGACGGGGTTTCACCGTGTTAGCCAGGATGGTATTGATCTCCTGACCTCGTGATCCGCCCGACTCGGCCTCCCAAAGTGCTGGGATTACAGGCGTGAGCCACTGCGCCCGGCCCCTAGATCATTTTTTTCTAAACCTACATATTTATTTACTAAATTCCATGTTGCATCTACTAAATCATGAATAAAATCTTACCACAGTTGGTTAATATCTGAATTTGGAGTTGCATTTGTTTCCTCAGTTTTCTTCATCTATAAATCCTCGGCACTAAGCTGTTTTGTGAACTAGGCTAAAATGGCAATCTCATTTGCAGACAATAAAATAGTTTTCTCAAAGTTAAGTTATTTCCCATAAATTTTTATTCAATCTTTGATTATTGTTATTATTTGTTTTATAGTGCATTAGTAACAATGAAACAGATGAATAAGTAGAGAATTGGTAATAAAATAAACATCAAGGTATAGTTTTTTCTATAGCTTGTCTGCTTTTTGTTTCAGATACGTGCTCCTAAAATAGTTTTTTCAAAGTTATTTCCCATACATTTTTATTAAATCTTTGCTTATTGCTATTATTTGTTTTCTAATGTGTTAGTAACAACAAAACAGATGAATAAGTAGATAATTAGTAATAAAAGAAATATCAAGGTATAGTTTTTTTAATAGCTTGTCTTTTTTTTTAACAGATACATGCTCTTGTGATTTTTTTATTGCAGATGTATAATATATTTATTATAATATATTTATTCTTACCTTTTTTGATGGAATTACATTTATCAGGTAAAGGTTTGGTAAGGTCACTCTGACCCCCAAGATATGCTGATGCCTGGAAAAACTTGTGAAGATTATTTTATTTTATGGCTCTGTTATCTGGTATCTGTTAATAGCACTTGGAAGAATAACAAATTATTTATGCACAAGCAAACTGATAGTTGTAAAAGCAGATTCTGAGAGTAGATAAGGGAAGGAAGTAAAGGCCTGAGACAGCTAAAGAAGTGAGAAAGTCCATTGAAAGGTACAGAAAATAAACTTCCTCCTACCTCCCAAGTTCGCCGGAGGCAGACCCTGCAACTGAGAGTCTTAAAGAGTTGGAAGAAAACTCAGCAGTCATTTAGCCCCACTGTGACTGAAGGGATTCTGAAAACATGGGACTTACAGTATTAAAGCCGGGAAAGGCCCAGCAAGCCAGGATGAGTTGGTCATGCCTCCTAACTTCTGCGAGAATAGCTTTTGACATGATCACATATGCTATTATTGTTCCCAATTTACAGATGAGGTTGGGTGGTCAGCCAAGCCTCTGTTAGAATATTCTCAGTGATGGAAAACTAGATAGTGTAGATAGTGGTTCTACTAGATGCTTCTGCCTCAAAATGAACTATTTTTACCTCTCATTTACATGCATTGGTCCTTT
This sequence comes from Piliocolobus tephrosceles, assembly GCF_002776525.5. NCBI lineage: Eukaryota > Metazoa > Chordata > Mammalia > Primates > Cercopithecidae > Piliocolobus > Piliocolobus tephrosceles. The sequence continues at coordinate 109,515,305 of NC_045441.1, forward strand.
TTATATGAAAATCACATAGGACTTCTATTTGGTAAATCTAGAAAATCAACTTGCTGAAAGGTCCAAAAAATAAATAAATAAATAAATAAATGAATCAAACAACCATCATACCCCTTCTTCCCTCCAACTCAAGTATATTCGTTTCCCATCCAAGTACTAACTAGGCCTGACGCTGTTGAGTTTCCAAGATCAGATAAGATCAGGTGTGTTCAGGGTGATATGGCCATAGACTTCATATTCATTTTAATTTAGCCCGGCACACAGTACTTGTGCTAGGCCCAGGAAGGGATCTGAAAAAGAGCATGGACAAATGAACAAATCTAGAAAGACTATTTGATAAATGTGTCTAAACGTGGTAGCCCAAAATAGTGCCTCTTTGGGAATGAAAGTGAATATGCAATGCATACAAGAAATAGAGGTATGGATAACTAAATCCAGACTGTAGCAAGCTATTTGCTATAGTCTGCTGTAAGTTGCTATAGTTTGTCCAATCAGTCATACTTGACAAGTTAATTCAAATTGGCTTGATTATGTGGACATCTTCAGCTCAAAGGGTAAATGACAAATTTATTCAAAGAGACAAAATTGTACTGTAAAAATAGTATTACAATGATAGTTTTGAAGATCGGACATGGTGGCTTTCACCTGTAATCCCAGCACTTTGGGAGGCTGAGGTGGGTGGATCCCTTGAGCCCAGGAGTTCAAGACCAGTCTGGGCAACATAGCGAAACCTTCTCTCCACTAAAAATACGAAAAATTAGCCAGGCATGATGGCATGCACCTGTGGTCCCAGCTATGTGGGAGGTTGAGGTGAGAGAATCACTGGCACCTGGGAAGTCAAGGCTGCAGTGAGCCGTGATCACAGCACTGTACTCCACCCTCGGTGATAGGAGTGAGATTCTGTCTCATTAAAGAAAAAAAAAAAAAAAGATAATATTGAGGGGGAGGAAGGAAAAAATCAAGGGAAGCCACAGCTGCCATTACAATTAGAATCCATATTCACTATCATTACTAACAAGGATACAAAACCAATTATGGTTAAATGTGCTTAAGGTGCTAAATTTAGCAGGTGTGCAATGACATTGCAATGTAGAATAAAACAGAAACCTGGAGTGATTTTTGCAATGCAAAGTAAAGAAGAGAGACTACAGTTAATATTAAAAATACAATTAATTTAGGTTGGAGTGGGCAATCGCTTTACTTAGTATTAGCCTGAAATGTACTTTTAGATAAAAATAATCTGACTCTTCTTTCTTTCCTTTTTTTGGATTAGGTTTCTGCAGAGGCCAAATATACCAGATGACTGTGAAATGTTGACTTTAATTTGCATGCCTAAGTATAGTCTTGGGTATTAGAAATGAGAAAAAATGAAATGTAACTGATCAAGTGTAAGGGAATACATCCTGATTAAGAGAATAGAATCAATTTTCGGAAATCTAGGAGTAAATGCTCTGTGTCAATAGAAACAAATTTAAGCTTACATCATCATGGCCAGCAGATTTTGAAAATTTCTACTGATAATTCTATAACATAAGTTTAACCTGCTTTCTGACTTTTTTAATGCAAAAGGTTGTTTAATTGACTTGTCTAAATCTGTCAGGTATTTTGGAGGTTCATATGCATGAACTTGAAATTAAAAGCCAAAACCAGAAAACAGCATGCTATGCACATGAGAAGTAAATAGATAGAATATAATTTATGAATTTGGCTTGGAAGCATTTAAAGTGATGGTTATCACTAGTGCCAGGTATTTTTGATATCATGTAATTTTTCAAAGTGATATCTAGATGTGGCTCTTGTTCCTGAAATCTTAGCCAGTTATGGACAAAAAATGCAGTTTTTAAATAAAGTAATAAAATTGGCATAGTTTTTCTTGTTTTTGTTTTTGTTTTTGTTTTTGAGGTGGAGTTTCGCTCTGTCCCCCAGGCTGGAGTGCAGTGGCGCAATCTCGGCTCACTGCAAGCTTTGCCTCCCAGGTTCACGCTATTCTCCTGCCTCAGTCTCCCAGGTAGCTGGGACTACAGGTGCCTGCCACCATGCCCGGCTAATTTTTTATATTTGTAGTAGAGACGGGGTTTCACAGTGTTAGCCAGGTTGGTCTTGATCTCCTGACCTCATGATCTGCCCGCCTCGGCCTCTCAAAGTGTTGGGATTACAGGCGTGAGCCACTGCAACCAGTTGATATTTTACATATACAGAATATTTTAGACAATGGATTTTTATTTTGATTAAAAGTGCTATAGATATAAAAAATAAGAATAAAACCTCTTGGGTTTGAGTGTCAAGAAATTAAAAAATGCATACCATTACATTTCCACACTATTTAAAGTGCAACTGACAAACTGCCCCATCTTAGAGTATCTTCCCAAGAGTAAAGAGGGTGAGTACCAGAGTAAAGAATAAATAGAGTAATTAAAGGAAGTGGGTAATATTGTTACTTTTCATGATTAGTTAGCCTAAGAAGCAAGAGACCTGGCCGAACTTTAGAAGGTTCCTTAAAATAAATTTCTGGTCTTTTTGTTGAACACATCTGGATCTCTCTGTTGTCGCTAAGATTTTTTTTTTTTTTTTTTTTTTTTTTTTTTGAGGCGGAGTCTGGCTCTGTCGCCCGGACTGGAGTGCAGTGGCCGGATCTCAGCTCACTGCAAGCTCTGCCTCCCGGGTTTATGCCATTCTCCTGCCTCAGCCTCCGGAGTAGCTGGGACTACAGGCGCCCGCCACCTCGCCCGGCTAGTTTTTGTATTTTTAGTAGAGACGGGGTTTCACCATGTTAGCCAGGATGGTCTCGATCCCCTGACCTCGTGATCCGCCCGTCTCAGCCTCCCAAAGTGCTGGGATTACAGGCTTGAGCCACCGCGCCCGGCGATTTTTTTTTTTTTTTTAAATCTCATCCATCTTCCTCTGGTCTTGTCTCCTGATTGTATTTTAGCAGTGTAGAGGAGACGCCATGTTCACTTCTCTACTTCTTTCCAAAGAAATTTTCTTTTTTCTTTTTCTTTGAAAATAAGAAAACATCTTTCATTGGCTGGGGCAGGTTTTTAGGGTGGAGATAGCACTAGGTTGCTTTCAGATTTTTTATATTATTATTATTATTTTGGAGACAGATTCTCGCTCTGTCGCCCAGACTGGAGTGCAGTGGCATGATCTTGGCTCACTGCAACCCCCGCCTCCGGATTTAAGTGATTCTCCTGCCTCAGCCTCTGGAGTTGCTGGGCTTACAAGCATGTGCCATCATGCCTGACTAATTTTTGTATTTTTAGTAGAGACAGGGTTTCACCATGTTGGCCAGGGTGGTCTCCTATTCCTGACTTCAGGTGATCCATCTGCCTTAGCCTCCCAGAGTGCTGGGATTACAGGAGTGAGCCACCACGCCCCACCTGATTGTTTTATTTTGTATTCTTGCTATTAGAATTAGTCCATATATCAACACAGCTGGTCTTATTACAGTAATTTTGATATTTTAAACAAATCAGTGATGCTAAGGAACATCACTGAATGTTGACATGTCTGTGAAAGCCTTTATATAGAAACTAAGGTATCTTTGTTAGGAATGGGGAAACAAAAGGTAAATGTGATAATAATGTATCATAATGTCTGAACTTAGTCATTGTGAATCTCTGTCAGGTTAGGATGTATGTGCAGTATATGTTAATTATGGAAATGCATTCTGCCTTATACATGCAGAATTATATCTTAGAGAACCTCTCCCCAAGCTTTTTGCTAACCAAATCATCTTTTCAACTATATACAGGTAGTTGAAATTCCATCTCTTCAATATTTTATGAGAGAGTGCGTTGACTTGAAGAAGTTAGAAATGGCAAATTCCCTTCCAAACCTGGTTTTCTGCTCTTACTATATCTCTAAACTAAACACATTGGATTTGCACTTATTCGGGTCTAGGTAAGTCACTAAATAAGGATAACCAGTTTTGTAGGATGTTATTCATGAGTATAGGATATTGACCAATTCAAAAACCAACCAGTGAACGTGGATGAGATTTTTAAAATAAAAACCAACCAGTTAGAACAGTTATTTCTTGTGTTTAAATTTCAGATGAACTCTCAAAATTGTTTACAAAAGTAGATTCTTTTTTTTTGTTTGTTTTTTTGAGACAGAGTCTCACTCTGTCGTCCAGGCTGGAGTGCGGTGGCCGGATCTCAGCTCACTGCAAGCTCCGCCTCCCGGGTTCACGCCATTCTCCTGCCTCAGCCTCCCGAGTAGCTGGGACTACAGGCGCTCGCCACCTCGCCCGGCTATTTTTTTTGTATTTTTTTAAGTAGAGACGGGGTTTCACAGTGTTAGCCAGGATGGTCTCGGTCTCCTGACCTCGTGATCCGCCCGTCTCAGCCTCCCAAAGTGCTGGGATTACAGGCTTGAGCCACCGCGCCCGGCCCAAAAGTAGATTCTTAAATGTATAACAAACTATAAAACTAAAGACTATGACAGCCAATATAAGCATATATCCCTTCCAAATATCACAAACAAGAAACAAAAATAAATACTTTTAAAGAAATTTTAAAGTTCTTCGCTGATATACTGGTTTCTTATTCAGCTCAGATATTTTATCAGACTAAGATATATACTTTAACCAAATATATAAACCAATTTAAGAGGAATTTAGGAGCATATTGCTTTTGACATAGTTATTATAATTTAATGGTCATTTCACTACTATTATCCGTTCCAAAGGTAGATACACCTTTAGAAATAAACTTTCTTTTCTTTTCTTTTCTTTTTTTTTTTGAGACGGAGTCTTATCTGCTCTGTCACCCAGGCTGGAGTGCAGTGTCACGATCTCGGCTCGCTGCAACCTCCGCCTGTCAGGTTCAAGCAATTCTCCTGCCTCAGCCTCCTGAGTAGCTGGGACTGCAGGCGCGTGCCACCACACCCGGCTAATTTTTTGTATTTTTAGTAGAGACAGGGTTTCACCGTGTGAGCCAGGATGGTGTTGATCTCTTGACCTTGTGATCTGTCCGCCTTGGCCTCCCAAAGTGCTGGGATTATAGGCGTGAACCACCATGCCCCGCCAGAAACAAACTTTCAAGGAAGCTCATCATGTGGTGGTGGCCAAATCTTAACTCTTGCCCCTGAGTTAAATCTTAGCCTTCTTTGTGTCTGTGTTTGTAAAATGTAAGATTTGGAATTTTCTTTTCATGTAACTGATTTTTCATTCCTTTATACAACACTCAATATTCACGAGCATGTACTATGTGCCAAACACAGCACAATTTGTACTAGATTAAAATTCAGAGGACTAAAATTAACCACAACAATAACAAATTACTTAACATTAAAGGCCTCCATTTAATAGCAGAGAGGAAAGATATGGACAAGGTGTTCTGCTCAACATTTTTGGTATGCATATCACTCAATCTTCACAACAACCATATGTAAAAGGTATAAGTGTAACCCATTGTACAGATGAAGTAACTTAATAATTTGCCAAAGAGCACTCAGTTAGTGAAAGGCAGGATCAGAAATACGGTCCAGCACTGTCTACTCTAAACCTGGTTTTTAATGACCTTCTTGGTGCTGCATCTCACAGGGAAGAGACAGTGAGCTCAATGGAGGGAGCTGGTGTCACCAAGGAGGTGGTATTTCAAGTGGTTCTCTAAATACCCTGTTATCAGGCAGTTGAAGCAGGAAAGAATGTTGGTCAGGGAAGTGGAGCACAGAGAAGTGTATTATAGGCAGGTTGTGTGGAGCAGGTCCAAAAGTGTGACAGAGAATAGTAAGTTTGCCAAAATGCTGGTGCTATGAAGGTAGGCAGAAGTGCCCTTGCAGAAGGCCTGGATGCCATCTAAATTTCATCCTTTCGTTAGACACTGGGATAAAAGTAGGAGTGCAGTAGGGGTGGGGCCTTAAATAATTTTAAGCAAGGAGCGAGTTATTGGATTTGTGCTATAAAAGGTAACTGGTAGAGAAGTGTGGAAAGTGGATGGAAGGAGGCAGTGGTGGTGCTGGCCGTGGTGCAGCTAGAGGCAGGGAGCCCACTGCCTTGTTCTCCATGAATGATAATCAGGCTATCACCAAAGGCTGAGAGAAGTGGCGGTCTGAGTCTTAATGCACAGTTGAATGTAGAGAGGAAAGGAGGTACATGATGCTCAGATTTCTGAATTAGGGAACTGGAAGGATGCTGCCCATTCCTTGATGGAACTCTAAAAGGAACAGGTGAGGGTGAAGAGGTAATGCATTCCATTCTGCATGTGATGAGCTTGGTGACTGTGTGCCATTCCATTGGGAGATTGTCAAGAAGTAGTTAGGCATATCTGGGGTGTCATTATTTCATTAACAGTCCCACTCAAGAACCCCCCCTTTATCTTTGCTCTGCCTGTCTTTTTTTTTTTTTTTTTTGAGGTAGAGTCTCACTGCCACACCCAGGCTGGAGTGCAATGGCATGATATCGACTCACTGCAACCTCTGCCTCCTAGGTTCAAGCGGTTCTCCTACCCCAGCCACCCAAGTAGCTGGGACTACAGGTGTGTGCCACCATGCCTGGCTGATTTTTGTATTTTTAGTAGAGACAGGGTTTCACCATATTGGCCAGGCTGGTCTCAAACTCCTGACCTCAAGTGATCCGCCTGCCTTGGCCTCCCAAAGTGCTGGGATTACAGGCGTAAGTCATCGCACCAGGCCTGCCCTGCCTGTCTTATCAGTCACCAAGACCTGTCACTTCTGCCTCCCCTCCCTCTCTCTCCCTCCCTCCCTTCCTCCCTCCCTTCCTTCCTTCCTTCCTTGTTTCCTTTTCTTCCTTCCTTCTCTCCTTCCTTCCCTTTATTTTTCTCTCTCTGCTTGTCTCTCTCTTCCCTTCTTCCCCTTCTCCACCCTCTCTCCTTTTTTCCCTCCCTCCCTCTCCCCCTCTTTCTCTCTCTCTTTCTTCCTTCCTTTTTCTTTCTTTCTTTCTTTATCCTTCCTTTCTTTCTCTCCCCTTCCCTTCCCCTTTTCCTTTTCTTTCTTCCT
>NC_045441.1:109522274-109539124 GCF_002776525.5 Piliocolobus tephrosceles
CCTTTCTTTCTCTATCCTTTCTTTCTTTCTCTCCCCTTCCCTTCCCCCTTTCCTTCCTTCCTTCCTTCTTCCCTCCCTGCCTCCCTTCCTTCCTCTCTCTTTCGACAAGGTCTCACCCTGGAGTGACTGGCACAATCACAGCTCACTAAAGCCTCAACCTCTCAGGCTCTAGTGACCCTCCAACCTCAGCCTCCTGAGTAGCTGGTACTACAGGTGCACACTGCCACACCCAGCTAATTAAAACATTTGTTTTGTACAGACAAGATCTCTCTATGTTGCCTGTGCTGTTCTCAAACTCCTAGACTCAAGTGATTCTCCCACCTCGGCCTCCCAAAGTTTTGGGATTACAGGCATGAGTCATCTACTTCCTTAATGTTTCTTAAATCTCCACTTAAATAAATCTTTGAGTTGGTCATTTGGATTGGTGTGTGCAATGCCCCGCCCCATAGCTATGAACACCTTAGTGTTTCTACTAGGCCCTTCAAAATCAGACTCAGGCCTGTATCTTTAGCTTTGTCTCTAGCCACACCACTCTGCAGAGCCTGCACTCCAGCTATACTGAAGCAGCCACAGTTTGCAAGAGATTATGCTTACTTCTGTTTTGAAGCACAAAGACATGTGTACAGTCCCCACCACATGCCAGGATGCACACCAGGAGAGGCAATGATGATTAATATAGGGCTGACTTCCCAGGAGCGCCTAGTAGAGAATTAGAAGATTGTGACTCAGCAGAGTCATACTCATGTCCATTCATTGAGGTTCATTGACAGCAAAAAGCCAGGCCTCTGGATGTTCATTTAAATTAAGTAGTCAATATCCTAATTTAGTGACTCGCAGAGGATCTGGTGGGTTATTTAATCATCACATAAAATAGGTGGTTCATACACTCATATTGAGGCAGGAGAACAGGGTCTGGAGGCATGGAAACTAAGGACTGCCTTGAACTAAATTGAAAGGAAAACCCTAACTTTCCACGCCTAAGTAACAAAAGGACCAGAGGCTACCTTTGACCTTTTCAGCCTAGCAGATGGGAAATTGGCTGTCTGCAACAGATCAGACTGATTGCGGGTGCAGTCTTCATTTGCAACTTTGTAACTTCACTCCAGCCTCTGAATGGTTGTTGTCCACAACTAATCAAACTGCGGCAAGTCTTCATTTGCATAGAAGTATAACTTTGTATCTTCATCCCAACCTCTGATTGGTTGCTTTTTGCAACCAATCAGATGTTTGCACAGGAGTGTTACCTTTATATCTTCATTTCAGCCTCTGGTTGGCTGCTTTCTGCAACCAATCAGACAGATTGCGGGCCACCACTTCATTTACCTGAAGTGGGCATGAAGTTGCCAGTGGGAAACTTCTTGGGGATATTTGGACCCAAGAGGATTCTGTATCTGGGCCCTTGAGCCGCTCCTCCGCCCGCTCCCCCGCCCGCTGCCGTAATGTGGAGTGTACTATCGTTTTCAATAAATTCTTGCTTTCGTTCTTTTGTTGCTTCGCTGGGGTTTTGTTCAATTCTTTGTTCAAAACGCCGAGAACCTGGACAACTTGCAGTCACGATCCTCTACTAGTGACAATATTGTTTTATTTTACTGAGATTCCATGTATCAGTGTTAGACACAAAAATCATTTGGTCATGTGCTGCCATAAATAACTACAAAGAAAGTCTATGTGTGCCAATTTCACTTACCCTGGCCTGGATCTCACCGTAGTAGATAAAATGTGAGGAAGAAACAGTAGCAGAGAGAGGCTGGAATTAGTAACAATTTAAGAGTAATTCCATCCATTATGTATGCCATAATAGGCCCTATATGTGAAAAGTTAAAGGAGCTTATTTAATTATGGAAGAAACTATTATACAAGCAAGCAAAAACAATTTATAATAAAATATTCTTTATGCTCAGAATTTAAAAAATAACTGTAGACTGGAAAACCTGCAATTGCCTCGTTACCATCGAATACATAGAAAGTCAAATCACTTATGGACAGAAACAGACTTGAAAATTTCAGCTGAGAAAACATTTTATAAGAAAATAAACATTTTATTCAGCACAGACAAAACAAAACAAAAAAATCTTTAAAATGGACTTTTTGTTAAAGGTAGCCGTTTCACAGTCAAAATTACCCCAGAGAACTGTTTATGTTAAAAACAGGCTGAGAATAGTTTGACCTCTGATCACCAAAAAACCTGGAGGATAAACATTCATCTTGTCAAGATATCTCTGGAAAATCTCTGCGCTGCTTCAAAGAGACAGAACAAAGGTAAATAGCATCTGCCATCCAAATCTTGCTGAATAGAGTGATTTATCTTCAGGCCTGCTAGCCGGCGACAGGAGCGCACCTCCTCCCTTCTCCTAGCTGTCCCGGGTTTATTCATTCCCTGAGCCTGAATCCTGATAAGGGAGCAGAGTGTAGGGTTTAAGACCTCGGGCTCCAGAATACACCACTACAATTGAATTTTGGTTCCACCTTAAGGTAAACTACGCAGCTGCTGTGAGCCTCAGTTTCCCTACCTATAGAAAGAGGATCGTAGTGGGGATTGTTGCAGGGGTTAAATGAGATTGTACGGAGCGTGGAGCAGTGCCTGGCGTGTGGTAAACGTTCAACTTATGCGGGTTGTAACTGCCTGAGGAGTTTCCTTCGACGCGCCACTTGGCCTTGTCTTTCTAAATATTAGCATAATAAATATAAATGGACCTAGAACGCGAGGGGGCAGGGGCCACGTGATCGCTCCACGAAAGCCACTTGTTAGCAATAAGGCTGGAGAAGGAAAAGCCGGCGCGCCCGCGGCCCGCGCGATTTCCCGCCGCTCCTGCGTCCCCGGCGGCGGGCGGGCTCCGGGGGCGCCCGGGCCGCGGCGGCGGCGGCGGCGGCGGCGGCGCGAGCTGCGCCTCCGGGCCGGTGAATCATCCCGGCAGACACCGAGAGCCGCGGCAGCAGAGAGCAGCGCTGAAACATGGCTGAAGCGGCCACGGGCTTTCTGGAGCAGCTCAAGTCCTGCATAGTTTGGTCTTGGACGTATCTGTGGACCGTGTGGTTCTTCATCGTGCTATTCCTGGTCTACATCCTGCGGGTGCCTTTGAAAATCAACGACAATTTGAGCACAGGTAAGGCCGGGGAGCCGGGCCCGCGGCGCCCGCCCCTCCCCCGCCCCGGAAAGTTAGTGTAACTCGCGCGGGGCCGCGGTCGGCTGGGCGCGCGGTCGGCTGGGCGCGCGCTCGGGGACGCGCCAGGGCCCGCGCACCGGACTCCCGCGGCCACCCGCCAGCTACGCGGCGGCTTAGGCGGCGGGGCCGGGCGGCTGCGGGCGCGGGGGCGGCCGGCGGCCTTTACGGCCCCGCGGAGGAAGCGCTGCGACGCGCACAGACCGCAACGCGGGCCCGGCTGGCTGCCGCCCTGCAGCGTCGCTGGTGGTCTGGAGACGAAGCAGAACGGATGTAGCGGGCGAGGGAGTTCCCGGGATACCCCCTCGGGTGTCTGCGCCGGAACTCCGAGGGTTCCCCGGAGTTAGACCGAGTCCTTCCTCACGCCCTCCCGGCTGTGGGTGCCGAGCGACCGAAGAGGTAGTCAGGGAGGCGCCCTCCCGGCCGGCCGCGGAGGCCCGAGGGCGGCTGCCGTTGGGTGCTCGGCGGCGAAGCCCCCCGACCCAGCCGGGCTGTCCGGGCGGCGCCCTCCGCGGCCCGGAGTTGCGCCTCGCCGGGCGTGGGGCTGTCTCTCTGGTTGGGTAGTGGGGAGAGGGGTTCCCAAAGGCACTCTTGGCAGTGTATGGATGACGTGTCAGGTCACCAAATGGATTGTCGAAGGGACCAGAGGGAAGAGAGGAAAGCTGGAATTTCTGAGGGTTTCTGTTGCAGTTTTCAGTGATCTTTGCTCGTCTCCTTTCCCTCTAAAGCTACATAGGCTAAGCAAGTGCCGCGTGCCTCCCATCCTTGGTGGTAAATGCAGGAGGTAATTAGAACAGGATCTTAACAAACTTGGAGCCAGCCCACTGAGTCGTTAAAAAAACACCCGCAAAGAAAACACACGAGCCCTAACACTACAGAGAGTTCCGAAACACAAAGTATGTTTTGAGCTAAGAATTACAATCCTTGAAATCTGGAAATTTCAAGGTAGAGTGTTTTTGTTTTTGTTTTAGATTTCGATTTCACAATACTGGGAAATTCTTACAGTCCTGAATGTAGATACATATGTACACATATATATTTTCCGTTGTTAATCTCCATACTCTGGGAGTGCAGATCTGGAAATGCATTTTCCTCAGGTGTTTAGCTGCATTGAAACGTTTTTTAAAACGCTAGAGATAATGTACTCATTTTGTTAGGAAACTTGTACCTTTCAGATACTAACTTAAGTATTTTGATTACTAACTTGAACTCATGTTTGTATTTACATTTGTTTTGTAATATCCCTCGGGATAGTGTCCCTGGGAGGCGGATAGGATTCAGCACTCTAGAATCGTTTCGCTATTTGAATAGGTGCTGCTCAGCCCTTTGGCATCTGTCATCGGAAAGACCATGGCTTTCTGGCTTTTCATCTTTTTGGATGGCTGCTTTTTGGACAATATTGTGATCCAAAAAATTGGATCACAATATTGTCTTCTTCGCTTTAGACAAATATTTCTCCAGGATACCTTCTGGTCCCAAAGTTCTATACCTTTAAGAAGTTGTTTGAATATATGTTGTAAAGGAATTATGTATTTGTTGGTAACAGTCTCAGTCTGTTTTGTGCCGCTGTAACGATACCACAGATTGGGTAATTTTTAAAGAATAGGTTTTTTTTCTTGTAGTTCAGGAGTCAGGGAAGTCTGAGATCAAGGGACTGGCATCCGGGGAGGTCCTTCTTGCTGTCATCCCTTGGTGGAAGGTGAAAGGGCAAGAGAACATGAGAAAACAAGAGGGGGCCCAGTTTCACTTTTATAACAAACCTACTCCTTCAATAACAAAATTAATTCATTCTTGAAGGCAGAGCCCTCACGACCTCGTTACCACTCACAGGTCCCACTTTTCAACACTTTTGCACTTCGGATTAAGTTTCAAACACACTAGTTTTAAAAATATTAGTGTTTCTCCTTATTACACACTTAAAATTTTATTTCATAATATGCATTTGTATATCATATTTTCATCAGTTAGGTTAAATAATTATGCATGTATATATGTGTAAGTGTCACATCCAGTGCTCTGTGCAGATCGGGCAAGAAGCAAAATACCTACTGGGAAAATGTGTACTTGTTAAGGAAGGGCATTGTTAGGTCTTCTCCTAGCAATTTAAGTCTAGCATTTCTCAGAGATGCCTTTGTTAATTTGTGTAGGGACAGTTCTAAGAGATAGAGAAAATATGAAGATGAACGTGCCATCCAGGCTGTACCTTGCTGGACACATGATAGAAGACCTGGTGATGCTGGACTTTTCAGTTTGGTTTCATGCTCATTTCAGTCATAAAGGAAGATAAAAGGGGAAGCACACAGGGAGCACTCATCTCTGCTGTTTTTATGAGAATGTAACAGGATCTGGGGTGGGAGGAGGACTTTGGCATTAATTTTGAGACATGAAATTACAGCAACAAACCACTCCAGAATAGTTTAGGTTTTTCAAAAGACAATTGCAGACATTAGAGGCCTGTTTTCTTCCCTTTTAAGTAACAGTGAGAAGTTATAGTAGGAAAACTGCCAGAAGGTTGTTGTCAACTTAATTCCCTCCTTCCTTGCCAATTCCCCTCCCCTTTGGGAAAAAGTTTCTGTACTGAAGTTATTGGCAAGGCAGGCCTAGGGAGAAAGAAGTCATTAGCCAGCACCCCTGAGAGGGGAGGCAGGAGCTAGCCTGGTCTAACTTGTCCTTGCAGGGAGGTCTAAAAGAGTTCTAATGGGACTAATTTGGCTGTTCTTCAGCCCTGTGGTGCTTACTCTTCCGGTGATGAAGACAAGTGTGTTCCTGAAGAGGTTACTGAATCCGGAGCTGCTTTTAGGGAGTTGCAGATGGTGCAGGCCTCCCTCCCTCCTCAAGGAAGCCCAGGACACCATCACAATCAGGCAGCCAGGAGCCAGGGCTTCCAAAGGCCCAACTGTGCACTTGTAGGGGTAAGGAATCTGGTAAAAGTATGCTGGAGTCGTTCTTGGATATCTGCTCAGTATCTTCTCAGTATCTTGACCATCTGTGATAATTTTAATCCTCATTTGATCATATTTTATGGTAAATGAGCTTAACTCGATTTTTTTTTTTAAATTTAGATATCTCCTAATGTACTATAACAGGTACTATAAGAAAGATGAACGAGTTTGTAACACCCAGGGTAAATAAAGTTTACAACAAGAACACAACTTGGCATATGCAAGATGGGGCTGGGCAAGACTGTGAGAGCTTCCCTTGAATTGAGCGTGAGAGGATGAGGAGAATTCCATGGTTGAGAACTCGGAGGTGGACCTCCCAAACAAAGGCACAAAGCTGTGAAAGTGCAGGTCAGATTCAGAGAACTGTGAATCATGTGGAATTTAATTTAAAATAATAAAAGAAAAGGACTTTGATGAATAACCATACTGTTTCTAGCTCTTATATCGTGTAGTTTTCCAAGTAAAAATGGTTTGAATGCTATTTTTTTTTTTTTTTTTTTGAGACGGAGTCTCGCTCTGTCGCCCGGGCTGGAGTGCAGTGGCCGGATCTCAGCTCACTGCAAGCTCCGCCTCCCGGGTTCACGCCATTCTCCTGCCTCAGCCTCCCGAGTAGCTGGGACTACAGGCGCCCGCCACCTCGCCCGGCTAGTTTTCTGCATTTTTAGTAGAGACGGGGTTTCACCGTGTTAGCCAGGATGGTCTCGATCTCCTGACCTCATGATCCGCCCGTCTCGGCCTCCCAAAGTGCTGGGATTACAGGCTTGAGCCACCGCGCCCAGCCTGAATGCTATTTTTGAGGTATACTACTTCCCTACTCCCACCAGCTTGGCTTGTGTGATCTTGGTTACATTGAGCCAGTGCCATTTAGGGTAGGGATATAGTTCAAAGAATTCCACAGTATTCTCTTAGACCATGCAGAGAAACTCACATAGGCAACCACATCTTGTAATGAAAATGAAATTTAAAAAAGAAAGGGGAGAAATGGACATAATAGGAATAGTACATAATGGTTAGCTTTGATAATAGTTTTTTTGTTTGTTTGTTTGTTTTTTAAGAGAGTCTTAGTATGTTACCTAGGTTGAGCTTAAACTCCTGGGCTTAAGGGATCCTCCCACCTCAGCCTCCCTGATAGCTAGTATTACAGGTGTGTGCCACCATGCCCAGCTGCTGATAACTGATTTTTGAGGCTCTGCTCTTGATTTGGATACAAGAGTATTAAAATAGTTTTATGATTTACTGAAAATAGAATGAACTTTTAACAAGGTTTTTAAAAGACCCCAAATAATATTACTTGTCAGTTTTCAAGTGAATTAATATCATAAAGCAATACTTTTCCAAAGGGCAGAAAATTAATTGTAGATTGGAGCGGTCATGCAGGATATTATTGAAATAGGTGAGTCTTAAAAAATAGCACCATAACTTACTTTAAACAGTGATGTTGATGGCACTTTCTCATCTACCTTATGTTATAAAGTTTTTTGCTGCTAAATTTAAACACCTTTTCCTAAAATGGACAACTTTGCCATTTTTGCAAAAAGCATCATAAGTGATTTTCCAATTCTTTTTCTATTTGCTGAAAAGCAAGTTTTCAAATCTCTCTGAAATCCGTTTTCATTCTTTTTGGAAAACAAATGTAATAGCCTGACCTAGGCTTAAAGTTATTTATTTACTTATGTTTGAGACAAGGTTTCACTCCGTCACCCAGGCTGGAGTGCAGTGGTGCAATTACAGCTCACTGCAGCCTCAACTTCCAGGGTCAAGCAATCCTCCTGTCTCAGCCTGCCACCTCACTCTTAGTAGCTGAGACTACAGGTGCACACCACAATGCATGGCTAATTTTTTTTTGTAGAGAGAGGGTCCCCTTTGTTCTTGAACTCCTGGGCTCAAGAAGTCCTCCTGCCTCCACCTCCCAAAGTTCTGGGATTGCAGGTGTGAGCCACCGTGCCTCGTCAAGTTATTTAGAAGACATTTTTTTTTGTGTTAATTAAGCTCATAAATACAGATGTAAAACTCTTACATTGTTGACATGATATATAAGTTAGGCTGCAGCTCAGTTTTGGCATTTTTTCATGTTGAGAATTTTTGCTCTAAATTTACTTAACATTTAGATTTTAATTTACTTAAAACTTAAAATTGGGTTTTCCTTCTAGGGGGTCTGGTTGCAGTTTACATAGGTCTTTTGCCCCTGTTGTGCCTGTTGTCTAAAATGTTCTTCCCTATCTGTAAATCCCACCAGTCCGTCAGGGACCAGCTGGCATGCTGCCTTCTGATCCTTTCAGCTGCAGAAAAGACAGGCTTACATTGGAGACACTGCGAGTTTGGTTCCAGGCCACCGCAATAAAGTGAGTCCCATGAAAGTTTTGGTTTCCTAGTGCATATAAAAGTTATAGTTACACTATATTGTATTCTATTAAGAGTGCAGTAGCATTATATCTAAAAGATCAATGTTTATATCTTAATTTAAAAATACTTTCTTGCTAAAAAAAAAAAAGTGCTATCTGAGCCTCAGGAAGTCATAATCTTTTTGCTGGTAGAGAGTCTTGATGTTTATGGCTGCTGACTGATCAGGGTGGTGGTTGCTAAAGGTTGGGGTAGCTGTGGCAGTTTCTTCAAATAAGACAGCCATAAAGTTTGTCGCATGGATTGGCTTTCCTTTCCAGAGACAGATTTCTCTGTATCATGTGATGCCGTTTGATAGCATTTTACCCACGATAGAACTTCTTTCAGAATTGGAGTCAATTTTGCCACCCTGCCACTGCTTCATCAACGAAGTTTATGTAATATTCTAAATCCTTTGTTGTCATTTCAGCAATGTTCACAGCATCTTCACCGGGAGTAGATTCCATCTCAACACACTTTCTTTGCTCATCAAAAGAAACAGCTCTTTATCTGTTCAAGTTTTACAAGGAATTCCAACAATTCAGTCACATCTTAAAGCTTCAGTTCTAATTCTAGTTATTTTGCTGTTTATGCCATGTCTGCAGTTACTTTACCTTACATGAATTATGGTATATGTGTGTAATATATGTGGGTCAGTGTTTGTGTATATATGCATCTTTTTTTGTGTGTGTATGTTTTATCACTTCTTCTACATTCTAGTTCTTCATCTTCCAGTGTAATTCCTTGTACAGAGTAGATCCTTATTCACTGGATGAATGAATATCCAAGTTATGGTGTATTTAGTGAGCTGGGATTGGAACAGTACAATTGATCAAATGCATTGCTGAGTATATGCCCCATCTAAGTTTGCAGCTTTAGATTGTGGTCAGAGACTGTTACAAAATCTTCTGTGTTCTATGATGGGTCATATGCATCTAAAGCATGGTGGTTCAGTTTATGAATATATAAAAGGGCAATTTTTTGATTAATGTCAGCTTTGAGTTTAGAATGTATCCCAGACATCTTAGTTGCCCTTAATTATTTTTGGAGATATTTTTCTCAGCCATTAATAAAGCAATCCGAATGATGCATGTTTCTCTGGCCTTGAGTTTTTGTATATGTAAAATAATGGTTTTACATTCATTAAGTTTCCTTCTAGCTCTGGGATTCTGTGTCTTACGATGAATTAATCGAGTGCAAAGCATATTATCAAGAAAATACGTGGACTTAATGAGTATACATGTTTTTTACAGTTTGGACTCTTAATTCTTAGTGAATACAAGTCCAGAATACAAGTCATATGACTTTCTGCAGTGGCTTCCATTGCACTGAAAATACAATCTAAGTATATTACCTTCATTTACAAAGTCTGATGCTATGACTCTTTCTTACCCCTCAAATCTGAACTTCCACCTCTCTTTTTCTACATCACCACCCTCCAAATATGCTGGGATTCTTTTTTTTTTTTTTTGAGACGGAGTCTTGCTCTGTCGCCCAGGCTGGAGTGCAGTGGCACTATCTCAGCTCACTGCAAGCTCCGCCTCCCGGGTTCACGCCATTCTCCTGCCTCAGCCTCCCGAGTAGCTGGGACTACAGGCGCCCGCCACCTCGCCCGGCTAGTTTTTTGTATTTTTTTAGTGGAGATGGGGTTTCACCGTGTTAGCCAGGATGGTCTCGATCTCCTGACCTCGTGATCCGCCCATCTCGGCCTCCCAAAGTGCTGGGATTACAGGCTTGAGCCACTGCGCCCGGCCTTTTTTTTTTTTTTTAAAGACAGAATCTCGCTGTGTCACCCAGGCTGGAGTGCAGGGATGAGATCTCAGCTGACTGCAACCTCCACTTCCCAGGTTCAAGTGATTCTAATGCCTCACCCTCCCAAGTAACTGGGATTACAGGTGCACGCCATCATGCCCAGCTAATTTTTGTATTTTTTGTAGAGACAGGGTTCACCATCTTATCCAGACTGGTCTCAAACTTCTGGCCTCTGGTGATCTGCCCCCCTCGGCCTCCCAAAGTACTGGAATTGTAGGCGTGAGCCACTGCAAACACATAAAGTTGTGCTGAAGTATTTCTAATCACTTTTGAGTTACAGTTCTGTCTGTTAAGTTTCATTTTGCCTGCCGATATTATTTTGAAAAATTTCCCAACCAAGTCTTTCTTGTACTACTATATCATTGCTCACAGACAATTTTTTTCCACATTGGTAGAACCCTGAACTCCATTCATACAGATAATATGAGGTACTTGACATTGGTTTAAGTTCCTTATTGATGCTGGATATTAGATCTTTGTCAGATGCGTAGTTTCCAAAAATTGTCTCCGTTCTGTAGGTTTTCTGTTCACTCTGTTGCTAGTTTCTGTTGCTGTGCAGAGGCTCTTTAATTTAGATTTTATTTGTCAATTTTTGCTTTTATTGCAGTTGCCTTTGGTGTCTTCGTAATGAAATCCTTACCCGTTCCTATGTCCTGAATGGTATTGTGTAGGTTGTCTTTCAGGGTTTTTATAGTTTTTGGTTTTACACTTAAGTCTCTAATCCATCTTGAGTTAACTTGTGTATGGTGTAAAGAAGGGGTCCACGTTCAGTCTTTTGCATATGGCTAGTCATATATCCCAGCACCATTTATTGAATAGGCAATCCTTCTCCCATTGCTTGTTTTGTCAGATTTGTCGAAGATCAGATAGTTGTAGGTGTGCAGCATTATTTCTGGGTTCTTTATTCTATTCCATTGGTCTATGTGTCTGGTTTTGTACCAGTATCATGCTGTTCTGGTTACTGTAGCCCTGTAGTATAGTTTGAAGATGAGTAGCAAGTAGCATGATGCCTCCAGCTTTGTTCTTTTTGCTTAGGATTGCCTTGACTGTTTGGGCTCTTTTTTGGTTCCATATGAATTTTGAAACAGTTTTTTCTAGTTCTGTGATGAATGTCAATGGTAGTTTAATAGGAATATCATTGAATCTGTAAATTGCTTTGGACAGTATGAGCATTTTAATGATATTGACTCTTCCTATCCATGAGCATGGAATGTTTTTCCATTTGCTTGTGTCATCTCTGATCTCTTTGAGCAGTGTTTTGTAGTTCTTCATGTAGTGATCTTTCACCTCCATGGTTAGCTGTATTCCTACGTTTTTGTGTGTGTATGTGGTGGGTGGGGGGGGCAATTGTGAATATGTTTGCATTCTTGATTGGCTCTTGGTCTGACTGTTGTTGGTGTGTAGGAATGTTAGTGATTTTTGCATATTGATTTTATATCCTGAGGCTTTGCTAAAGTTGTTTATTAGCTTAAGGAGCTTTTGGGCTGAGACTATGGAATTTTCTTTCTTTCTTTCTTTTTAATTTTACTTTAAGTTCTGGGATGCAAGTGCAGAATGTGTAGGTTTGTTATGTAGGTGTACGTGTGTCATGGTGGTTTGCTGCACCTATCAACCCGTCATCTAGGCTTTAACCCCTGCATGCATTAGCTGTTTGTCCTGATGCTCTCCCTCCCCTCACCCCCCACCCCCTGACTGCCCCTGGTGTGTGTGGTTCCTCTGCCTGTGTTCATGTGTTCTCATTGTTCAACTCCCACTTATGAGTGAGAACATGCAGTGTTTGGTTTTCTGTTCCTGTGTTAGTTTGCTGAGGATGGTGGCTTACAGCTTCATCCATGTCCCTGCAAAGGAGATGCTCTCATTCCTTTTTTTATGGCTGCATAGTATTCCATGGTGTATGTGTACCACATTTTCTTTATCCAGTCTATCATTGATGGACATTTGAGTTGGTTCCATGTCTTTGCTATTGTAAATAGTGCTGCAGTAAACATACGTGTAAGTGTGTCTTTATAGTAGAATGACTTATATTCTTTGGGTATACACCTAGTAATGGGATTGCTGGGTTAAATGGTATTATTTCTGGTTCTAGATCCTTGAGGAATTGCCACACTGTCTTCCACAAAGGTTGAACTAATTTACATCCCACCAACAGTGCAAAGGCATTCCTATTTCTCCACAGCCTCATCAGCATCTGTGGTTTCCTGACTTTTTAATAATCACCATTTTGACTGGCGTGAGATGGTATCTCATTGTGGTTTTGATTTGCATTTCTGTAGTGATCAGTGATGGTGAGCATTTTTCTATATTCATTGGCCACATACATGTCTTCTTTTGAGAAATGTCTGTTCATATCCTTTGCCTACTTTTTAATGGGGCTGTTTGATTTTTTTCTTGTAAATTTGTTTAAGTTCCTTGTAGATTCTGGATATTAGACTTTGTCAAATGGGTAGATTGCAAAAATTTTCTCCCATTCTGTAGTTTGCCTGTTCATTCAGATGATAGTTTCTTTTACTGTGCAGAAGCTCTTTAATTAGGTGACTAGGGTTTTGTAGATATAGGATCACGTCATCTGCAAACAGGGATAATTGACTTCCTCTCTTCCTATTTGGAAGCCTGGGCGTTCTATGAATATTTGTGTGGTTGAGATAGTTACTGAGTTTTGCCTTCCAGCTTGATGATAGACTTGGTCCCTTTACTAGAATGCAACCCTCATATGAGATTGTAAAATGAATAAGAAAGTGCTTTGTAGACTGTAAAATACTATTTAAATCCGAGGCATTGTAGTAGGTTTTTTCCTCAGAAGGCTATATTCTATATTCTATAGGCTTGGCTCTCACAGTGAAATGACAGGTTAAACTATATAATATAATCTTTTTTATCGTTGAATATTCTTTCTAAAACTGCACCAAGCAAGATAATGGGTTATTGGGTTGTTTGAAACCACACTACTGAGTGTCTGTTTGTTGTAAATGTGGAATAATATCTCTCAACATCACTATTGTATTTGAGATGTTGTTGTAAATGTATCTATAAAGGGCTTTGTATTTTCCAGAAGAGAGAACTTGTAATGAAACTCATTTTTCTTGTTACAGTGGAGCAAGACAGTTGCTGATGTGTTACTATTACCCATCATTTAAAAGTAGCAGGCATTCCTGTACTACCTACTGTGCTAAAAAAAGGAACTGACAGGCCCAGTTAGTTAGCTGTAGCAGTATCTTATGTTGCTGTGGCTGTGGTGTCACCGTTTAATTGCAGTTACCAAATTTCTCAACAAAGTAAGGCAACATTTATCTGAGAAAGCATTTTTTTCCCTTCTGAATTTTAGCAAACTGAAAGTGTACTGGTTACACTTATACTCAGTGGAGAACCCTAACTTTGGTTCTGTTTTTTTTTTTTTTTTTTTTGAGACGGAGTCTCACTCTGTCTCCCAACCTGGAGTGCAGTGGTGCGATCTCGGCTCACTGTAACCTCTGCCTCCCGGGTTCAAGCGATTTTTCTGCCTCAGCCTCCTAAGTAGCTGGGACTACAGGTGTGCGCCACCACACCTGGCTAATTTTTGTATTTTTGGTAGAGACGGGGTTTCACCATATTGGCCAGGCTGGTCTCAAACTCCTGACCTCGTGATCTGCCCGCCTCGGCCTCCTAAAGTGCTGGGACTTTGGTTCTTAAGTTGACCTCCACATCTAATAAAAGATTGTGTTTAAATATCAGTCTTTCAGAAATTTTAAGCAAGGTTGTAGAGCGTAAAAGGACCTTAAAGGAATCTCTCAGGTCAGTGAGGAAGGACTATTTGTTTTATTATTTTAAAAAATTAACACTTAAAAACCACAAACAGTAGAAACACTCTGAGGTATAAAATCGTCTTAAAAAAGGAAGTAGTTTTGACACGTAAGCAGCTCATATCTGGAGTTATTGTGTGACCTAGATTTAGAGTTTTGTCTTGTTTTGGTCAGTTGTTAATACCATTCTGAAGTATTATTTTATTAGTGATAGGTAATAGTAGAATGCTTACAGTTCTTCTGTCTGTTAAGCTTTTCCAGTTTCTGGACGCTGTCTTTGGAATGAGAATGAAATTTACTTCCCTACAAATTGGGTCTTTTCATTTATTTGATAGACCCTGTTTATTGAACATTCCTAATAGTGCTAATAAAATAATGCTCTTGTGGTGTTTTGCAGTTTATTACACCTGCTCCACTCAATTGATTCTCTTTCTGTGACATGTGTTTAGATTTGTAGAGTGCTACATAATAAGAGCTAGTGTGATCTAGTTTGCACTTTTCCCTGGGTCTTGGGTTGGGGAGCGTGTGTATTATGTTGTTTGTGTAGAATTCCTATCCTCTATCATTCGTATCTTTTATTTAAAGCGAAATAAAACAAATTATACTTTTCTCAGTTCAGGCTCAGAGTTGGCATCGTTTAGAGAGGAATTTTTGTCTTAGCTTATTTATGTTGCAGAAATATAATATTTGGCTGTTTTCATAAGACTTTTTAAGAAAGTATTTTAAATTGTACCCTTACATTTGAGAGATGAAGCATGAGAGGCTAAACTACAATTCTGAAATATTAGAAATTTGCTGCCCAATCGTTCTTTCCCCAAACTGGAAACTGTATATGCATTATCATTCACTAAAAGTCTGAAATGGAATCTTAAAAATCTTATAGCAAATCTAATCAATTAAAGTTATTATCCTAAGAGAAACTTTTTCTTTCTCTTACATTATTTGAATAAACAAATTCTGTTTTTGGAGGGAAAGCACAGAAGTGATGGCAATATAACATCAATTAAGTTAGAGCAAAGATACGCAGACTTAGTTTAGGCTATAAAAGTATTCCATGGACACAGGGAGGGGAACATCACACACTGGAGCCTGTCGGGGGGTTGGGGGCAAGGGGAGGGAGAGCATTAGGACAAATACCTAATGCATGTGAGGCTTAAAACCTAGATGACATATTGATGGGTGCAGCAAACCACCAGGACACATGTATGCCTGTGTAACAAACCTGCACGTTCTGCACATGTATCCCAGAACTTAAAGTATAATAAAATTTTTTTTAAAAGCATTCCTATAAATGTTTTGTACACTGTTTTTTTTTATTGCTTATCTATAGAAAATAATGCAACAATTCTGGTAGCTTTTAAAGGACAGTTAAAGGAACTATGATTCTTGAATGAATGTTTTCAGTTTTAACCATGAGAATAAATGTGATGAAGAAAAGTAATAAGATATTTGGAAAAGATAAGACAAACAGCATGTTACTGTTGGGGCTAAAGAGGACCTAAATTCAAAGTTTGCATGAAATATCGTCAGCTGCTAAGATAAAATAACGATTTATCATTGTTCAGTCCAAAGAGAAAACTTAAATGATATTTATAAGTGTAGTGATGAGCAGGTTGGATCTAGCTTGGGAAATGTAGTTGTGTAGTGTCACAAGCAAGAGATTTTCCCCTGTCATGTCTTGAACGTGGTTCATTGGTTCATGCCCACCTAGCCATTTGTTCATACCCAGCTCACTTTCTAGAAATAAACATGACCTAGAAATAAAATATAAGGTCCATTTTAACATGTTTTCTTCTGTTTGTAACACCTGCAAAAACAAAAAATACAAAAATATGTAGACATTAAGACAGTATCTTTTTTAGTGGATTACACTTATTTATTGCAGTCATTTATTTCATATATATATATATATATATATTTAAGATAGGAGTCTCACTCTGTCGCCAGGGCTGCAGTGCAGTGGCATGATCTTGGCTCACTGCAATCTTTGCCTCCCAGGTTGAAGTGATTCTCAGGCCTCAGCCTCCTGAGTAGTTGGGATTACGGGCACCCACCATCACACCCGGCTAATTTTTGTCTTTTTAGTAGAGGCAAGGTTTCACTATGTTGGCCAGGCTGATCTTGAACTCCTGACCTCAGGTGATCTGTCTGCCTTGTCCTCCCGAAGTGCTGGGATTACAGGCATGAGCCACTGCGCCCAGCCCATAATATATGTTGCATTTCATTAAAAACATGGTGTTCGTAAGTGAATGCTATTGATCCTTGGCTTTATGGAAATCTCTTTTTAGTGTTGACTACTCACCCGGAAGATTAAAACGTGGCAGCTAGACAGGCAATGTCAGTCCTTTCAAATCAATTTACTTACTGGAGATTTTAAGTAGTTTAAGCAGAGCATACCCTCCTAGGCAGGAAGCCCAGCTGTGTTTGTGAAATGACATTATTTTCACCTTGCATTTAATTGAAAGCAGCTCCCTTCTAGTCCTGGCACATTGCTTTCACCCTTCTTAGAGGCACTGGAGAACAAGTAACTATTGCTTCTTGCAGCACAATGTTGTATGCCTGTGATTCTCTGTCCTAGTTTACTTACCACAGAATGTAGCAAATTATCCAAAATAGGATGTAAAATTTGCAAATCAATAAAAAATTAATGTATCACTTGTTACTTTCAGAAATAAAATGGAGGTTAGGAAATCAACCCCTTGATGTATGTTACACAAAATATCAAATGATTCACTTTGCTATTTGTGGGTTTCTATCATTCCTATTCCTGCCCCCCCCCC